>NC_134898.1:15323071-15325571 GCF_041734735.1 Babylonia areolata | reverse complement strand
AAAATAAATGAATAAAGTAAAAAAGTAATAAAATAAAATGTGTGTGTGTGTGTGTGTGTGTGTGTGTGTATGTGTGTGTGTGTGTGTGTGTGTGTGTGTGTGTATGGGTGTATGCGTGTGTGTGTGTGTGTGTGTGTGTGTGTTGCAATGAATAATAATGACAATGGTATCAATGATAACCAGTAGTGGTAGTAGTCGCATAATAATAATAATGCGAATAATAGTAACTATCAATAGTAGTAGTAGTAGTAGTAGTAGTAGTAGTAGTAGTAGTAGTAGTAGTAGTAGTAGTAGTAGTAGAAATAGTAGTAGTAGTTGTAGTAGTAGTAGTAGTCCGCTTTATTTACAAAGCCATCAACAGGTAGCTAAAATTAGGTACGGAATGGTGGCAGTGTGTTGTTTCTATCCGAAACAATGATCGATGAACAGCCATGAAAACGATGTTGAGAAATACATAACAAGGTTAAGTAACGAATACATGATAACGTGTTGTAAAACTAAAAAAACAAAACAAAAACAGAAATATAGGCATCTCATATAAGAGAAGCCTTATTTACACAAACACCCAAGTACGCGTCATTTGTCATGTCACACACACACATGTCTGTCATTGTTGATAAATTCCAGTCAGAACCCGTTAAAAATTGAACATGGAGTCCCACAGGGATCTGTTTTAGGCCCAGTGCTCTTCACACTGTACACTGCTCCTCTCGCTGAAATTATTAACCGCCATAATGTCAGTCATCATTCTTATGCTGATGACACTCAACTCCAGAAGAGTGATACACCTGAAAAAACTGTTGTCGCTCTTGCAAGAAACATCTAACTGCTTCCTGGATATTCAAAATTGGATGACTCTGAAATGTTAAAAAGTTACAACTGAACGCGGACAAAACTGAAGCAATGATCATAGGAACTAAACAAAAACTCTCTTCCATTACAACTAATACAATCAAACTTGGCAGTACATCCATCCCTCTGTCCAGTTCAGTCAGAAACCTCGGCGTTGTCCTTGACAACACATCTAGACTTGTCGTTTCTCTCATTCTCTCTCGCCTTGACTACTGTAACTCTCTATTGTCTGGTTTGCCTGCTTCATCCATTCAGTCCCTTCAGCGCATACAAAATTCTGCTGCCCGACTCGTCCTCAGAAACAAAAGATCTCTGCACATCACTCCTCTTTTGCAACATCTCCACTGGCTCCCTGTCTCACACCGAATAAAGTACAAGATCAGCACTCTATGCTACAAATGTATTCACAAATCAGCCCCTTCCTATCTCTGTGGCTGCCTTCACCTCTACACTCCATCTCGCTCACTACGATTAGCTTCGGATTCACTCCACTTACGCATACCCAGATTCAAACTCTCGACTGTTGGCGCCGTTCTTTCTCTGTCTCTGGACCTTGCATTTGGAATGACCTTCCTCTTTCGCTTCGTCAAGTCTCCACACTCAGCTCTTTCAAGTCTGGCCTTAAAACCCACCTCTTCCCAAAATAGCCTCCCTTCCCTGCCTCTTCCTTGTCTTTAGTTTCTCCAGTTTTAGAGTCATGCGTTCGTGAGAATGACTGGTGCGAAAGCGCTTAGATTTGTCTATGCACAAGATTCAGCGCTATATAGTACCATTATTATTATTATTATTATTACACACACACACACACACACACACACACACACACACACACACACACACACACACACACGTCACACACACGCACCATTTGCCATGGAGCTGTCTAACGGTGGACAATCAAGTAGCACCATCTTTCTGCAAAGCAAACAGCTGTCACCATGTTGTTTTTTGTTGTTGTTTTTTTACAGTGTGATGGTTTGTCAGCATATCATGTTTGTTGTGTATATATTGCAAAAGAAGAGCTATGACATGATCTGCCAAAATGGATTACAGTAGCTAAAAACGAAATGGAGAATATGTTGAAATTGAAAAAAAAAAAAGATTATAATGAAGCTGGAAACATGTCAGTTTCGACAAAAAGCATGACCAATGCACGGATAATAATTACAAGACTCTCTCTCTCTCTCTCTCTGTGTGTGTGTGTGTGTGTGTGTGTGTGTGTGTGTGTGTGTGTGTGTGTGTGCGTGTGTGTGTGTGTGTGTGTGTGTGTGTGTGTGTGTGTGTGTGTGTGTGTGACAGACAGACAGGCAGACAGACAGATAGGCACTGAGACTTTTAAAACACCAAGACTCATTAAAGACACCTATAGTATCAGTATCAGTATCAGTAGCTCAAGGAGGCATCACTGCGTTCGGTCAAATCCATATACGCTACACCACATCTGCCAAGCAGATGCCTGCCCAGCAGCGTAACCCAACGCGCTTCTCCCAGCTCCTACTGGGAGCTCAGAATAAAACAAATAAATAAAAGAAGTTTTGTATTCAACGAATAAGATTTTAGGCATGGCCTATTCTTCCTGCTTATCTGCACCCTTTAACTCTCTCCATACGAACGGCGAAAGAGACGACGTTAACACCATCATCAAAAT
>NC_134898.1:15293071-15310571 GCF_041734735.1 Babylonia areolata | reverse complement strand
CTACCCCAATGTTTGTCCTGGCGCCAGTGTGCATCGCAGACCGCTGAATTCAATTTGTGGGGACGGACGGACTGGGGACGCCAGTGTGATGTCCCGGAATGACTCCTACCCTCCCTTCTCCTCCCCCAACCCCAAATCAACTCCACAGAGTCATTCTTAGGGTGGCGGGGTGGTGGGGTTGTGGGGTTGGTGGTTTGAAATGACTTCGTTGAGGAAGTTAGCCCGGGAGAAAACCAACCTTTGTTTGCCCTGCAATGACCCTACACGATTAAAGTGTGAACACACTGATAAAAAAAAGAAGAAGTGTATTATAGGTGATAATAAACAATGGTGGGGTCAGTCTTGGACGGTTCCCAAGACACTCCATTTCCGGTCCGGAGGGCACTCTGTGATTGTGATGAGTAAATGTGGTCTGGTAATTTTATTTTTTCTGCACCAACAGTCATTTAGATGAATACCAGATTAATTCCACAACAACAGTAAAGGCTATCACAAAATTGTACTCTTTTGATCTGGCAGTACAGAAAGACGTGTTTCTAAGAAAAAAATAAAGATGTTTCAATGGAAAGACAGCTTGGTTTTAATGTAACGCATGTGGTAGGGTGGGACAAATAAATGTTTGGCCCAGGAAGAACTCCAAAGAATAATTATAATTATTTCTGGGCCAATTTTTCTTCTTCCTTTAAAAAAAAAAAAAAAAAAAAACTACTGGAGTCAAAAAACGCTACTAGGGGGTCATTTCCAAGCGCTACACCGGCGCTGCATCTTTTTACACGCTCAGCGAAACCGATACTCTCTAAAGTGTTGTCGGCAATGGTGGTCCTGGAGAACCGATCAGCTGGCTCATCTGGTCAAAGTGACACGTTGACGTTTTCTTTGTGGCTGTGTGGTAATGGTCAAGGAACAATTGATTGAATTACTGTCACCACTTTTGGCTGTGTGGTGATGGTCAAGGAACGACTGATTGAATTACTGTCACCACTTTTAGCTGTGTGGTGATGGTCAAGCAACAACTGATTGAATTACTGTCACCACTTTTGGCTGTGTGGTGATGGTCAAGAAAAAGTTGATTGAATTACTGTCACCACTTTTGGCTGTGTGGTGATGGTCAAGGAACAATTGATTGAATTACTGTCACCACTTTGGGCTGTGTGGTGATGGTCAAGCAACAATTGATTGAATTACTGTCACCACTTTTGGCTGTGTGGTGATGGTCAAGGACCAATTGATTGAATTACTGTCACCACTTTTGGCTGTGTGGTGATGATCAAGGACCAATTGATTGAATTACTGTCACCACTTTTAGATGTAAAAGGAAGAGTAACACAGCAAGCACTGAACTCTTGGGAAAAAAAGAACCCATGTGCTGGATTTTACCACTGAGATCATGCGAAGAAAGGTGGCGCTGGATATGACTTGTCCAAAAAATGCAACCAGATGTGACATTTAGATATTTGTATTTGTATTTATAGTTCTTTTTATCACAACAGATTTCTCTGTGTGAAATTCGGGCTGCTCTCCCAAGGGAGAGTGCGTCGCTATACTACAGCTCCATCCATTTTTTTGTATTTTTTCCTGTGTGCACTTTTGTTTTTCCTATCGAAGTGGACTTTTCTACATAATTTAACCCTTTTGTTGCTGTAGGTTCTTTTACGTGCGTTAAGTGCATGCTAGCACACGGAACATCGATTTAACGTCTCATCCAAATGACTAGCGTCCAGTCCACCACTCGAGGTCTAGTGGAGGGGGAGAAAAAATCGGCGGCTGAGCCGTGATTCGAACCAGCGCGTTCAGATTCTCACGCTTCCTAAGCGGACGTGTTACCTCTAGGCCATCACTCCATTCTAAAGCTGTCAACGAAAAATATAAAAACACATTAATAGTAGTATTTGTAGAAGTAGTAGTAGTAGTAGTAGTAGTAGTAGTAGTATGAGAAGGAGGAAGAGGAAGATGAAGAAGAGGAGGAGAAGGGGGAGGAGAATGAGGAAGAAAAGGAAGAGGAGGAGGAGGCAGCATGCTTCTGTCTCGTGAGACCAAGGAGTTGTGCTGTGGGTGAGGATGTTTCTGGCGCAGCGTTGTCTGTAGGGCTTGACAGACCTGTTCGAGAAGGACAATCTCTCTCCCACACTGACTGGTCTGTCTGTCTGTCTCTCGGCCTTTCATACTTGGACGTTCTCGCCTCTGATCATTGGGCAAGTGTCTCTGCGAACATGTTAAAACTTTAAAATTCAACACTTAAAAAAAAAAAAAAAAATCAATTAATGAATAGATGGATAAATAGACAAATAAAGGGACAGGTAGATGAAAAAGAAATCCAAAGAAAGAGATAAATTTGAGTTAAGAGATAAATGAATTAATGGATAAAGAAAGAAAGAAAGAAAGAAAGAAAGAAAGAAAGAAAGAAAGAAACACACACACACACACACACACACACACACACACACACACACACACACACATGTAAAACAATAAGCACTGACATTAGATCTCGTCGAACAACCGCCGTAGCGATGCGGTTAACACAGTCGACTGACGGCTGGGAGGACGAAGATTCGACCCCATCAGATGTCTTTTATTTGTTTTTGTTGTTGTTGTTGTTGTTGTTGTTTGTTTGTTTGTAGGTTGTTTTTGCTTGTTTGTTTGTTTTTTTTGGTTTTGTTTTTTGGTGTGTGTTTTGTTTTGTTGGTTTTTTTGTACGTTTTTTGACACGACGCTAGCTCCTACCCAAGGTTGAGTGTGTTGCGTTGTGGGTTCCTATGGAAAGTCTTGGACGATGCAGTCAAGGATTACCTGTTAACGGATGCCTCTTTTGTAGTGTTGCTCTACTTCAAACTTCCTGGCCAACACTACAAGAGTCTGTATCCTTTCGGCCTTGATAACGTCTGGGTATTTGTACAAAAAAAGGAAACATAGGTGGTGTCCTAAGAACGTTGAATCAGAACAGGCACCACTGAACACCACCGAAGTGACTCAGCAGCAGTGCAATCATCAAGGCACAACAAGGAATAAAGTGGGGCCTCCAGCACCCCAAATATAACCCAGAAGACAGATACCATTTGCTGGAACGACAGGAACAGGTCAAGATCTTCCGCCTGAGGACTGGACACAACCGCCTGCTCCACCACATGCACACAGAATTCGGTATTGGACAGAGTGGAGAGTGCCCTTGTGGTGAGGGACCAATGACAACCGACCACATCCTTCAAGATTGTACGACGCATGCAACATCCAGGAGGAAGTACTGGCCAACACTGACAGCAGTGGAAGCCAAGCTATACGGCACCCTGGAGGAGCTGCGACGGACGGCATCATTCATCGAGGACACCGGGCTGCTCATCTAACGGAAGGCGAACAAGGAAGAAGAAGAAGAAGAAGAAGAAGAAGAAGAAGAAGAAGAAGAAGAAGAAGAAGAAGAAGAAGAAGAAGAAGAAGAAGAAGAAGAAAGCGAAATGCCCCAAATCTGGTGATACACAAAATTATTTTCATTCTGTACAAAATACACGATTGTTCTACAGAACGTCAGTCTCAATAAGGTGTGTGTGTGTGGGTGTGTGTGGGGGGGGCGGGGGGGGGGGAGAAAAAAGAAGAAGAAAAAAGACCCCCCAAAAAACAGAAAAGAAAAGAAAAAGCTGTTGTAACTATACATCGCAGTACAGACCACGTTGTTTGAATCTATACAAACTAAGGATTTTTTAAAAAGTCTTTTCGCTAGCATGATGAAATTAATATGCTTTGTATCTGATTATCTTTGAAAAAAAGGAAACCATTTCCATTTCATAGTTCAGTCAAATTGACAATTCTATTGAAATGTGCGTATGTGTAGTGTGTATGTATGTGCGCGCGCGCGCGCGTGTGTGTGCATGGCGCGTTTTTTGTTTTTTTGTTGGTCTTCTTTTGTGTGTGTGTGTGTGTGTGTGTGTGTGTGTGTGTGTGTGTTTGTTTGTTTTCTCCCCCCCCGCCTCAACTCGATTCTGTGAACAGTGTCACCCCCCCCCCCCCCCCACCCCCCCCCCCCTCCCCTTTCCGCACGTGTTCACCAGGATGCAATATCATTTTTCACGCTTGCCAAGCGACATAGCCCAGCTGTCACCCACCATTTGTTAGGCTAATGAATTTTCACTCTGTAAGGCATCAGTTTGCAAATCCGGCTTCCTTTTTTGTGAGATATAAATGTTCAATGCAATCTGTCGTTTGTTTATTCATTGTTTGAGCGGAGATCTGTAAGGTACGATGTGATTTTTCCTTCAGCAAAAATGTACATGTGCTCTCTCTCTCTCTCTCTCTCTCTCTACCTTTTTTTTTCATTTTCATTCTTAATCTTAACAATATGTTGCATTTTATGCGTTGTTGTTGTTTGTCGTTGATTTTCGTTTTACTCTTAGCAATGTGTCAATATCTCTGTAAACGGTCATTATTCTTTTGTTCATACATTATCCCCCTTGCCAAAGAATGATATTGTCAATGGCAATAAAACAATGTCCGTCTCTCTCTCTCTCTCTCTCTCTCTCTCACAGGGTACGTGCACGCGAACGCGCGCGCGCGAACACACACACACACACACACACACACACACACACACACACACACACTGATGTTGATAATACAAAGCCCTTCCTTCTTTTTACCCCAACTCTTTCCCGCAATGCTCACGTGAGTGATCTTAATTAATGATTGAATGATAATGTTCTTCTTAAAAAAAAAAAAAAAAAAAAAAAAAAAAAAAAAAAAAAAATCTTAAAATCAGTTTTTGTTTTCCTTGTGAGGAACCTGAAGGTGAATGTATGTACTTTGTATCAGATAATACAGTGACTAACTGATTATGATAATAATAATTATTATTAATGTGATTATTATTGAGAAATAGTGGTCATGGGTGTTTTATGTAACTTGTCATGTTTTTCTTTTATGTAAAGCGTCATGAGCCCATAGAGAGAAAGGGCGCTATATAAATGTACATTGTTGTTGTTGTTGTTGTTATCCTCCTCCTCCTCCTCCTCCTCCTTCTTCTTCTTCTTCTTCTTCTAATTCTTTTTCTTCTTGTTATTTATTTGCTGCCCCATCATTATTATGAATTATGACAATGATGATGATGATGATGATGATTCTTCTTCTTCTTCTTCTCACTCTTATTATTATTATTATTATTGTTATTATCATCATCATCATCATCATCGTTGTTGTTGTTGTTATCCTTCTTCTTCTTCTTATCATTATTATTATTACTGTTATTTATTTGCTGCCCCATCATTATTATGAATGATGACGATGATCATGATGATGATGATTCTTCTTCTTCTTACATTTATTATTATTATTATTATTATTATTATTGTTGTTGTTGTTGTTGTTGTTACTCTTATTACTCTTATTACTGTCACTATTATTACCATCATCACCATCATCACCATCGTTACGCAAACCATGACACAACACAACACACACCCACTCTTCACATCAGAACCGAATCTCCTTCTCTCTCACTCTCACAGGATGACGCCCCCAAGAACGAGGCTCCTGTCCCCGGTGACGCTTCTCGTGGTGGTGGTGTCCGTGATGGTGACGTCAGTGCACGCAGACGTGTGTGACAAACCAGGCTACGTGAACGGCTGCAGCACTCCATTCGGCATCAGGTTGTCGTTCCAAGCATTGTTCACGGCTTCCTGCAACCGCCACGATATTTGCTACAGTTGTGTAAGTAGATAGCCCTCCAGCTGTTTGTTTGTTTGCTTGTTTGCGAAACAGTGTGACAGTAAAGTGTGGCTTCACGGAGGTGTCGTGGCAGTTGTTTGGCAGCAGCTGTCTGATGTTTTGACACCTAGGTTATAAATTATTGCGGTCAGTCGACCTTCTCCCCAGCAAGGGCAGCAGACGTTGTGAATAATGGGAAACACACACACACACACATGCGCGCGCGCGCCCGCACACACACACACACACACACACACACACACACACACTTATGCAGATACGGAAGGAAGAAATATGTGTAGAACCGTTCAATACAAAAAATGGATCGTGGTGCCTCCACTTTTGTACAAACTGGTTAAAACGATTAAAAAAAAAAAGTTTGAAAGGATGCATTGAAGGATATGCAGCAGACTGTAAAAGAGAGAGCAGTCCGTGTTTGCACAGCTGAAGAACTATAAAGCTTTTCCACCCTGTTTCTCACCGTTGAATTGGGGAACGGAAAATTTGTATTTGTATGTCTTTTTATCACAACAGATTTCTCTGTGTGAAATTCGGGCTGCTCTCCCCAGGCAGAGCGCGTCACTATACTACAGCACCACCCCTTTTTTTGGTATTTTTTCCTGCGTGTAGTTTTTTTGTTTGTTTTGTTTTTGTTTTTTTGTTTTTCCTATCGAAGATTTTTGCCAGGAACAACCCTTTTTCTTGCCGTGGGTTATTTTACGTGCGCTAAGTGCATGCTGCACACGGGACCTCGGTTTATCATCTCATCCGAATGACTAGCGTCCAGACCACCACTCAAGGTCTAGTGGAGGGTGGAGAAAATATCGGCGGCTGACCCGTGATTCTAACCAGCGCGCTCAGATTCTCTCGCTTCCTAGGCGGACGCGTTACCTCTAGGCCATCCCTCCACTCCACTCAAATAATTCTATCATCAGCGGAAGAAGAGCGGAGAGACTTTGTAGGGACCTAACTTGATTAAAAGGACGGAAATGCACCAACGTTCCTTTCCAGAGATGACATGTAATCAAGAGACATGAGATCTTGTACTGCACTGGGATCGCATTTTAAGTGTGGCTTTAATTGATTTTATGTATTGTGGTATGGCTTCAAGTATTCTGAAATTAGTGCCAGGTGTTGATATATAAACATGTGTATCATGAAGGTATAGATGCATGATACGTATTCAGAATATTGTGCATGATAATGATGATGATGATGATGTGTGTGTGTGTGGTGGGTTTAGGGGTGGGTGGAGGGGGGGGGGGGGGGGCGTGGGGTGTAAGCATATATTAGTATTTGTATGGGTGTCGCGATAGCATGCAACTTTCCGTTTTAGTGTTTCATACGTTGGTTTTCAATAGTTAGTGTACAAAACAGCTGAGTATGATTTATGCGGAAAGGATAAATAATTAAATAAATAAATAAATAAATAATAAATAAATAAATAAATATATATATATATATATATATATATATATATATATATATATATATATATATATATATACATACACATATATGTGTGTGTGTGTGTGTGTGTGTGTGTGTGTGTGTGTGTCCTTTCCGCGTAAATCAAATAATTATTACTATCGTTATT
Source organism: Babylonia areolata (assembly GCF_041734735.1). Taxonomy (NCBI): domain Eukaryota; kingdom Metazoa; phylum Mollusca; class Gastropoda; order Neogastropoda; family Buccinidae; genus Babylonia; species Babylonia areolata. Next base: position 15,303,286 of record NC_134898.1, on the reverse strand, counting down.
ATCACCACCACCACCACCACCACCACCACCATCATCATCATCATCATCATCATCATCATCAGCTTTCTCTTTGTCCAGGGTGCCAAGCATGATGTCAGCAGAAGACAGTGTGACAGCGCCTTCCTGAGCGACATGAAAAGTGCCTGCATCCAGTCTGGAGCTGGAGGGAACCTGAAGAAGAAAGCTGAGCAAAAAAAGTGCATCCATGTGGCAAGAATAATGTACTACTTCGCAGTGAGGCTCTTCGGTTCACCCTACTACCACAAGATGCGCAAGACGGAGAGCCACTGTGATGAGGCGTGGGTCACTTCCTGTTTGCCTTGAGTTGAGATTTTCCCCTCACAATATTTCTGTCTGACCCTGGTACATCTTGGTATCGGCGTGGGTCTCCTCTTGTCTGCCCCTGTCTCGAGATTTTTTTTTTTTTTTTTCTCTTCTCTGAACATTCCTTTTGAGACCCTGGTACAACTTGGTTTCCTTGTGACCCCTGGTACATCTTGGTATCCTTGTGACCCCTGGTACATCTTGGTTTCCTTGTGACCCCGGTACATCTTGGTTTCCTTGTGACCCCGGTACATCTTGGTTTCCTTGTGACCCCGGTACATCTTGGTTTCCTTGTGACCCCGGTACATCTTGGTTTCCTTGTGACCCCGGTACATCTTGGTTTCCATTTGACCCGGTGCAACTTGGTTTCCTTGTGACCCAGGTTCAACTTGGTGTCCTTGTGAGCCCGGTACAACTTCGTTTCCTTGTGACCCCGGTACATGTTGGAATCCTTGTGATCCGGGTACAACTTGGTTTCCATGTGATCCGGGTACAACTTGGTTTCCTTGTGACCCCGGTACAACTCGGTTTCCATGTGATCCGGGTACATCTTGGTTTCCTTGTGACCCTGGTATATCTTGGTATCCTTGTGAGCCCGGCACATCTTGGTATCCTTGTGAGCCCAGTACATCTTGGTATCCTTGTGAGCCCAGTACATCTTGGTATCCTTGTGACACCGGTACATCTTGGTATCCTTGTGTCCCCAGTACATCTTGGTTTTTTGTTTTTTTTTCCTCTAAATATTCCTAGTGACACAGGTAGAACCTGGTATCCTTGTGACCCCAGTACATCTTGGTATCCTTGTGACCCCGGTACATCTTGGTATCCATTTGATCCGGTACAACTTGGTTTCCTTGTGACCCTGATACAACTTGGTTTCCTTGTGATCCGGGTACATCTTGGTATCCTTGTGACCCCAGTACATCTTGGTATCCTTGTGAGCCCGGTATGTCTTGGTATCCTTGTGATCCCGGTACGGTTTGGTATCATTGTGATCCCGGTATGTCTTGGTGTCCTTGTGAGCTTGGTACAATTTGGTTTCCTTGTGAAATACTTTGCCTGTATTGTTCTGCTCTAAACACCCATTAAAACGATTTTTCACAACAATTCTGAACAACACATTTCTTTAAAAATAAAATAAATCAAAACTCATGTTTGTGAAGTTGTATGACTATGTTCTATAGATTCTTTAGCTGGACCCCTCACCTCCCCCCTCGTCCCTCCGGGGGAAAAAAAGAAAATTCAAAATTTTGTATCTACTGATCAAATAACAATAAAATTCAGTTCTCTCCTCATTGAAGTGATTGGTCTTACAGTATCTTTCTTTGCCGTGAGTGTTGGTGATTGTGAGAATGAATGCTGCGGTTTTTTGTATTGTTGGTGTTTGTTGGAGTTTTTGTTTGTTCGTTATTCACTACGGTTGAAAGAAACTGCACGAAATGCACGCTGGACATCCTTTCCTCAGACAAAACACAGATAACACTGGGTAAACTATTGAATGATCCCATGTTCTCCAAACGTCTACACTCTTCATTTCCCAGAAAAATGACGTTGCCATCGCCTCAGGTGCATCGCAGCATGCCGTTTTCTTCAGATCTACGAAGACTGGTGCCTGCAACTAAAAGTAAGGGAGTATGAGTGAGTCGGCATTTCAAAGGGTGGATATTTTTCCAATTTCCCAGGTCAACATATGTGTAGACCTGCTAGTGCCTGAACCCACTTCGTGTGTATAAGCACGCAGAAGATCAAATACGCACGTTAAGGATCATGTAGCGTTCAGTGCATGGTGTATGGAAACAAGAACATATCCAGCATGCACACCCCCGAAAACGGAGTATGGCTGCCTACATGGCGGGGTGAGTGAATAAACAAAACGGTCATATACATAAAATATTATATATGTGTCTGAGTGTGTATGTGTGCGTATTTGAAATCTGATTGAATGACACAGGAAACGAATGATGAGCGCCAAGTGGTAGCCGTCAGTCGGCTCTACCCAGGCAGGCAGCCTGTTGTGCAAATGACCCCGTGTTTGTAAAGCGCTTAGAGCTTGGTCTCCGACCGAGGATAGGCGCTATATAAGTATCTATATCAATCAGTCAATCAATCAATCAATCAATCAATTTCAACCAAATGAATGTGTAGGCCTATCTCGTGCTTCTTATATCTGACGCCTTTTTGCTAAATGTTGTGTACAGTTCTGTCGGGGGCATTACAATTCATTTCTTTTGGGTTCACTTAAGCATAACGTTCGCCTCATTTTGAATTAGAAAAAAAAATCCAAACGTTTGAGTAATGGATGGAGGCGTGAGTCCGATCAACGGAAAACGAACAAATTACACATACATGTGACCCTGGATTTTCACAACGGATTTACATGGTTCTCAGGATCGACCCTTTGTTCTCACAGATTTATACATTTCCATAAAATCACGGAAAAATCGCATCTTGGTGGGGTCCGGAGGGGCGTGGGTGTGTTTTTCCAGGCTGACCTTTATTGACCCATCCTCCCACCTCTACCTCCCCCGTTCACCACACATTTTTAGATGCAAATAAAAGGCTGGGTTGACCTTCTGCAATAGCCTGCATTTAAGCTCCTCTGTAGTGATATTTGGTGGAAGGGAATAGATGAAGAATAAGTAGATAAGTTAGTGAGCATGTAAGTCTAAAGGAAAAAAGTGAGGAGGGGAATCTATAGGTCATCTCTATGTTTCCCAAGCTCTACTTTCCCCAAAATTTACATCATCTAGGTCATTGCTCCACCAGGCCAATGGTCCTTCAGGTCAATGTTCCTCCAGGTCTATGGCCACTGTTGGCCACTGTTGACCACAACCCCAAAGTGTTCAGATTGCATTATTGACTCAGTTGTGTAAACAAAGTGAGTCTATGTTCTAACCCAGTGTTCGCTTGTGTGTGTGTGTGTGTGTGTGTGTGTGTGTGTGTGTTGGGTAAACTTTAACATTGCCATTTTCTCTGGAAATACTTTGTCTGTCAATATCAAATCTGGCTTAAATATAGTATGAAAAAAAATCTTCACAGTCATACCAATAATAGGTTGTAAGTCTCTCTCTTTAAGCCGTATTTCCATATCATTGGCTGCTTTATTTCGTTATGGTTCAGTTCGAAATCCGAAAATTAAAAAAAACAGCTTATCACTGACTTCCTCGAAAGTAGGTTGTGTTTGATGAGAAGACATGACCTCGTTTTTCATGCTCGCAATTAAAAGCAAAGAAATATACATTCTGGACAGAAAACATACAGTGACACTAACTACATTATTGACGTGTTGACTACATTTGAATATACTGAAGTGGATACTGAGTTAACTAGAATGAACAGAAAAGAACATTTGAATCGACCGTTCACTGCCTGGTCGACACGGCACTGTATCATACAGATCTTGACTAAACATGCTGCAAAGCCTGACGCGATGGCAACGTCTCCTTTACCGTTGTATTAAAATAATTTCTTTAGCAATCATCGACGTGTTTACTGCATATGAATGTTTTAAAGTGGATACTTAATTAACTACAGTAAACAGAAAAAAAAGAGAAATTGAATGGACGGTGTCCAGCGTAGTTTCTCAGTGAGTGGAAACACAAAGCTTATTGAACATGGATCTCTGCAGATCTATAAAAACGGACATATATTGCAGTGTTTCTGAGGCGATGGGAACGTTTCCTTTATTTCGGACTTAAAAATAAATTTTTAAATGCCGGAGATATACCAAGATAACATGAGTTTAACCGCGTTACGACCTCGATTGCCGCTGTCAATTTATTCCGCTAAAAGAACATGCTCAAATAATAACTTTTGAACATCAACGTTAAAACCGCGTTAGAGCAGTAGGTAAAAAACACTCCTTTTTCGACCCAAACATCCTAGATTTGAATCTGCATTGAAGACTTTTTTTTCTTTTTTCTTTTTTTTTTTCGCGAAGTGTGTATCACAAATGAGCCTTGAAGGCCTTGCCTTTCTTGTTTGTCTCGTTTTTGCATTGTGATATCAGGATGAGTTTTTATGACCACTGCCTGATCTCTGTTAATATCTGCTGACCCTTGTGTTCAAATTGAACTATTTTGTGATGTTTATGCAATTCTTGGCAGAATTTTATAATTAACTGACCATTACTTTCTGCTGTTAAATGTTGACCATTACTGACCACGCTGACCACCTCTCAAAAGGATCAGATTGTGAGTTTTGGGTGTTTTTGGTTTAGTTTTTTTGCACGTTTGTCTTTCATTATGACGCTTTGGCAGTTTTTGACTGCTAACTGACCACTGTTGACCTCAACTGGCCACTGACTGTTCAGAGTGTATTCATTTGTGACGGTTCCTATGTATTGGGATTTCTTGACAGAATTTGACTGCAACTGCAACTATTGACTACAACTGACCACCATACAAAAGCTTACAGAAAGTGGGCATTTTGGCATGTTTATGCAAAATTTACACTTCTATGCTTGGTTTGATGATTCATTGACCAGTTATGACTAATAGTCAAAAGTATGTAGCTTGCGTTATTATGTTAGCCTTTGTTTTGCGTTATGCGTTCGTCCTTATGCAATATTTGTACTTTTTCATATGCTTTGATTGCTTACCACTGCTGACCGGCTGCTACGGACCACTACCCAAAAGTATATGATGAAACAGGTATAGACCTTGGGAACGTAAACCTATTTCGGACGTTACAACGGGTATGTCTGTTTCGTAGGGACTCAAAATGAGCGGCGTAAGAATATTGCCACTGGAATGGTGCGGATGAAGGGACAGTTGAAATGAATAAATAAGCAAACAAATAAGTACATCAGTACATAAACAAATAAATGAATAAATAAGTAAATAATGAAATAAAATGAAATATATTAAGATGAAATAGAATAAAAAACAACAACAAAAAACAACAACAAAAGAAATCAGTTTACACACCGATTTCCACTGTGAATTGATTTACTGATGCTGCGGAAAGTGTTTGCTGGTGTGTTCAACACATTGGGGTTTCACAGGACTGCTGGCAGATATCCTGTTTATCCTGCTCCTACACAACCAATGACTAACATTGTTCAGTTGTTAACCTGACAGATGCAACCCTTCCTTGGCCATCGTTTGATGGTTTGTACAGGAGAGTGGAGTGATGGCATAGAAGAGGTAACACGTCCGCCTAGGAAGCGAGAGAATCTGAGCGTGCTGGTTCGAATCACGGCTCAGCCGCCGATATTTTCTCCCCCTCCACAAGACCTTGAGTGGTGGTCTGGACGCTAGTCTTTCGGATGAGACGATAAACCGACGTCCCGTGTGTATCATGCACTTAGCGCACGTAAAAGAACCCACGGCAACAAAAGGGTTGTTCCTGGCAAAATTCTGTAGAAAAATCCACTTTGATAGGGAAAACAAATAAAACTGCATGCAGGAAAAAATACAAAAAAAATTCGTGGCGCTGTACTGTAGCGACGCGCTCTCCCTGGGGATAGCAGCCCGAATTTCACACAGAGAAATCTGTTGTGATAAAAAGAAATACAACTACAACAACAACTACAACTGTTAAAAAAAAAAAAAATTCTTGAGCTGTCACATTTTACATTTTATGTTCATATTCTTACCCCCCCCACCCCCTCCCCACCCGCGCGGAGACTTGTAATGAGAAATATCAATAGGATATCATCCTTGATGTGGTTCTCTTGAATGTGTATATCAATAGGATATCATCCTTGATGTGGTTCTCTTGAATGTGTATCCATCAGATCTGTCAAGTATCTATAAATCTATGTTGTGCACGTATGTTCCTTTCAATGTATCCACTGATAACGAAAGGATCAATCACCAAAACGAATCAGCTACATATAAAGACCAATGATAGAATACCAACCACAAAAAGGACGAAAACACACAAAAGGATACTCGTGCATTTTTCATTGACTTTTATTGAGAAATATGATTTATTATGTGTGTGTGTGTGTGTGTGTGTGTGTGTGTGTGTGTGTGTGTGTGTGTGTGTGTGTGAGTGAGAGAGAGAGTTATATATATATATATATATATATATATATATATATATATATATATAGAGAGAGAGAGAGAGAGAGAGAGAGAGAGAGAGAGAGAGAGAGAGAGAGAGAGAGAGAGAGATTCAAATGATTTATTTACATAGGCCCATGCCCCACTCGATGGGGTGCAGTGTGTAACAGTCTTAAACATATGATTGCACTTTAAGAAACATTCATCAATGAATCATCGCATCATAATTGATCTTAACTTAATTGCTTTTTGTAAGTAAATTGACAAATTCTTTCTTTATCAGATGCCATCAAAGGCTCAACCGCATCTGATTTGGAAACGCATTATACTTTCGAGGAATATACTAGTCTCTTAATTGACTAAAAACAGGACAACATAAAATGAAATGTATCTCGCGTTCGACCCAACTTCTGCACAGAAGGCAATTTAACTCAACATTAGTATGTTTCTAATCATTTCGTAATGTCGAGCAATTCATTATGTATTTATCTAATTCTTGACTTTGTGAGCTTTATTTCTGTCTAAACTCATTTGCAAATAAGATTTCACTTCATGTACAACACAAAATGTTCTCAGCATTCCAAATCGGTCGCTGTTTTCGATATGAATATTCCATTTCTGCCACCAGCATGCAATTAATATTAATTTAAATTCAATAACAAACCATTTGATTTCCTGGACACCTTGATTCATCCATACAAATCCAAATCCATATTGGTATAATTAAATCGCATGAGGAACAAGAGCAAGCTTTAATCATTCAAAGAACGTAGTATCCGCAAAAATGGACATGGCAGCATTTTTACCTTTAATGGACAAATCGATACAGGTTGCAGGCAGTGACGCTAACTTTTGTTCAAAATAATTTACCTTGATATTTGTAAGCATCAGCTACTGGTATTAAGAGATTATCATTAGTCCATCGTTCTCTTGCGACTAAATAACTCTCTTTACACAGAGAGCGAGCGAGCAAGCGAGAGAGAGAGAGAGAGAGTGAGAGAGAGAGGCAGACAGACAAACAGACAGACAGACAGACAGAGACAAAGAGACAGAGGGAGAGAAGGCGGATACATGTGCGTGCGTGTGTGTGTGTGTGTGTGTGTGTGTTGTGACGGAGGAGAACTGGGAGTGGTTAAGAGTCATATACATCAGACGTCTTCTCGAAAGGTTTCTCCTCTGGTGATGCCTCAGGTCCCTGACTCAGGGCAGACAGGACCTGACCCAGGACTGATCACAGTAGCTCTGCGTGCGGCCCAACCTATGGTAGTTGGAATCGCCAAAGAGATGCACCGCGCGGTAATAGACGCTCCTGGCGAAACGTCTGCAGAGCCTTCGGGAAAGGCCGCGACGACTTTCACATGCCCGTCTCATGTTGGCCAGGAAGGCGTCGTCACAACGGTCTTTGGTCTTTCCGAACAGGGCACCCTGGATCGACACAGTAAAAACAGTTGTCAAGTGGTGTGTGTGTGTGTGTGTGTGTGTGTGTGTGTGTGTGTGTGTGTGTGTTTCGATTCATAATTTGTCACACAGAACATGACCCCACCCCATCATTTGTCTCTCTCTCTCTCTCTCTTTCTCTCTCACAGACACCGACACACACACACACACACACACACACACACACACACACACAGACACCAACACACACACACACACACACACACACAAACACACATTTAAAGCTAAAATAATCATTAAAAAGTAGATCCAAACATACACACAAAAAAGAAAGAAAAGAAAAAAAAAAGATTCAAACATACACAATCCTTAGCATTTATGTAAAAGCATTGTTAGTAGTGCACTAACAGTTCACGCGCTCACACACACACACACACACACACACACACACACACACACACACACACACACACTGAGTGGAGTGAGTAGGATCGGAGTAAAGTGCCTTTCCAAAGGATACAAAGCCAGGCTGAAAATAGCACCTCGAACCCTGAGCACTGGTAAATGCTTCATAAGAAGTTCAACGCCTGACTGTGTATGGTAGGGCACTCCGAACACAATCAACAGGTAGTGCGAATCCACACTGACATGCTGTTGTGCAAACAAACAAACAAACAAACTAACTAACTAACAGGAGGAAGCTATATACTTACGCAACCGTAGCAAACATCATGGCGGTTGCAGGAAGGCGTGAACAATGTTTGGAACGACAACCTGGCCCCAAGGGGAATGCTGCAGCCGTTCACGTAGCCTGGTCTGTCACACACGTCTGCGTGCACTGACGTCACCATCACGGACACCACCACCACCACAAGGAGCGTCACCGGGGACAGGAGCATCGTTCTCTGGAGGGTCATCCTGTGAGGAGGGAGAAGGAGATTAGGTTCTGATGTGAAGAGTGTGTGTGTGTGTGTGTGTGTGTGTGTGTGTGTGTGTGTGTGTGAGTGTTGTGTGGGGTTGTGTGTGTCCGTGTCCATGTCTGTCCAAGTTTTTTTTTGTTTTTTTTGTTTTTTTTGTTTGTTTTTGTTTTATGTTTGTCTGCCTTGGTTGATCTGACTTGTCTGTTTCTGTCACTGTTTCTCTGTCTCTGCACGTGTTTGGTTCTGTCTTTAGCTTGTTTCTTTTTGTTCTTCATGGAGGTATGTGTTTGGTTTTTTTTGTGTCTTTTTTGTCTTTTTCTTTTCTTTTTTTTCTTTGTGTTCTCTCATTTAGAAGGCGTTAGATTGCGAGAAAGTGTGGGTCGTTCCCCTCCCCGCGTTTTCTCTCAGTTTTGAGAAAGGGGGTGGGGTGAAGACTGGGGGTTGACGCCTCAACGCTTTCTCACAATGTGTGAGAAAGTGTGCAAAGAGCGAATTCCCTCTTATTTTTCTTTTTATATATATATTTATATATATATATATATATATATATATATATATATATATATATATATATATTCTCTCTATGATCGGAGTTCGTTTCTTGTTTTTTCCCAAATCTTAAAAAAAATCAGGGGGGGGGGGGGGGGGTGGGGGGGGGTGCTGGGGAGAAGAGGGGGGAGGGGAGGGGGGGGGGAGTCGATCTCAACGACAATCATGATAATGACAATGGCGTTAGCAAAGCGATGACATTGAAACTAACTTCGGTTTACTGTATTTCACATAAGATGGATCATTGCAATGCGTCGACCTCAAACTGAAAAAAAAAAATTGAACATCAGAATCAACAGGGGGAAAAAAAACATAAAAAAGAAGAAAAAAATAAAATAAAAAGAAGAGCTATGTATATAACTCAAACAGGAACATAGTTTCAGTTTCAGTTTCACTTTCTCAAGGAGGCGTCACTGCGTTCGGACAAATCCATACACGCTACACCACATCTGTTGAGCAGATGCCTGACCAGCAGCATAACCCAACGCGCTTAGTCAGGCCTTGAGTGCATGCTTACATATTTGTGTACCTATGAAAGTGGATTTCATTTTTACGTAATTTCGCCAGAGGACAACACTCTCGTTGCCATGGGTTCTTTTTCAGTGCGCCAAGTGCGTGCTGCACACGGGACCTCGGTTTATCGTCTCATCCGAAAGACTAGACGCTCAGTTTGATTTTCCAGTCAAACTTAGGAGAAAGGGCGAGAGCGGGATTCGAACCCACACCCTCACGGACTCTCTGTATTGGCAGCTGAGCGTCTTAAACATAATGTTATCATACCATGACTTGAACTGAATCTTTCCCGCGGGAAGTTGGGGGTAACATCGAAACGATTCAATTGTCTACATAAATGTGACAGCAAAATATTTTCCTCAATGCTTCAGCCTCGCATAGGGAGCGTGAACACGTGGCCAAATATAAATGGTGACCTCTGGAAGTTTTGATGCTTGTTGTGGTGTAATCTTTACTGTCACATTTATTTAGAATGTTCCTCCATTTCATGCTTGCTCATA
>NC_134898.1:15283071-15290571 GCF_041734735.1 Babylonia areolata | reverse complement strand
TCTCCTATGGGGAACCATGGGGAAGCATGACAACACGTGCAGATTTGTGTGTGTGTGTGTGTGTGTGTGTGTGTGTGTGTGTGTTCTGTCTGGAAGTGTATACATACTATGTGACACTGTGTTTTCTCGACTAGATTCTCCAAACAAAAGAATCTTTCCTTCTTGTGGGATACATTCACGTGAAGCACTTTGCACCTGTTGCAACCGGGACCTCGATTTTTCGTCTCGTTCAAATGACCAGCACCCAAACCGCCACTCAAGGTCTAGTGGAAGGAAGGGGGAGTATAAATAGGGTAGGTATTGGTACTTGCGAACAGCGTGTAATTGCGAACGATTTGTATACCACCCCACTTCGAAGCGTTCTTAACGGTTGCATTCCACAATTCAACGTCTGCTTCGACCTTTTTCCAATACCTTACTGAATATCCATTTCCAAGAACCAGTCAAACATCAGCTATTTCTGGCTGTTTCCGCGCTCTTTCTTCTCTTCGCACCAGCACCCAAACCGCCACTCAAGGTCTAGTGGAAGGAAGGGGGAGTATAAATAGGGTAGGTATGGGTAATTGCGAACAGCGTGTAATTGCGAACGATTTGTATACCACCCCACTTCGAAGCGTTCTTAACGGTTGCATTCCACAATTCAACGTCTGCTTCGACCTTTTTTCTAATACCTTAAATGAATATCCAGTTCCAAGAACCAGTCAAATATCAGCTGTTTCTAGCTATTTCCGCGCTCTTTCTTCTCTTCGCGCACCACTGCTGACCAAGTTTATAAACGTACTCTCAAAATCCTAAAAATCAAGATAAGCAAGTTGTGGGACTTTAACGTTGACACAGTTTAAGATAGTTGGTTTGATCGGATATGTTGTCGATTCAGACATAAATGAAGAAAGCTTGTAAAAGGTAAACTTTAGGTTGTAAAACAATACTCACTTTTGAGAAGAGACACTATCCACACCCCCCCCTCCACCCCCCTTTGTTTCCCAATCCACCCCCGCCCCCCACCCCCTTGCCCACCTCCCCCCGCCCCTCCCCATCTATTCCATTCTAAACATACTTCTTTTCCAACTCCTGTGACTTTTCTTTTCTTTCGTCCATCGCCTGAATTTTACTCACTTATCTGTCTATCCTTTCCCTCTCTTTTCTTATCAATACTCAGAACTATTTTTCAAGCTTTGAGTTTGACATCAACTGACACTTCCAACGAACACAGTCCCTGAAGACAGACTCATGGTCTGAAACGTTGAACGTCTCTTGTCAAGGAGGAAGGTGGCAGAGTGGTTAAGACGCTCATTAGCCACTACAGTGACTCCGTGAGGGTCTGGGTTCAAAGCCCGCTCTCGTTCTTTCTCCCAAGTTTGACTGGAAAAAATCGAACTGAGCGTCTAGTAGTTCGGATGAGACGATAAAACGAGGTCCCGTGTGCAGCACGCACGTGATGCACTGGAAAAGAACCCACGTCAACAAAAGGGATGTCCTGTGGCATCATTATGTTGAAGAAATCCACTCGGATAGGTACACAGATATAATATGCATGCAGTCAAGGTCCGACTAAGCGTGTTAGGTTATGATGCTGGTCAGGCATATGCCCAGAAGATATGGTGTAGCGTATATGGATTTGTCCGAACGCAGTGACGTCTCACTGAGAGACTGAAACTTGTCAAAAATGAGTCTTGTTTTGCAGCCTACAGCTTTTGCAAGTACTAATCTCTGTCTCTCTCTGTCTCTGTCTGTCTGTCTGTCTGTCTCTTTATCTCTCCCTCCCACGCTCTCTCTCTCTCTCTTTGTGTGTGTGTGTGTGTGTGTGTGTGTGTGTGTGTGTGTGTGTGTGTGTGTGTGATAGAGGATCCTTCCCCACCTCATTCTTTCTCTTTTTCCACCTCTGTCTCTGTCCCCCATCTCTCTTCCTCTCTTTTCCTTTCTCTCTCTCTATCTCAGTATATATCTCTCTCTCTTCTCTCTCTCCCACTCCCCCCCCCTCTCTCTCTCTGTGCATGAAATAAAAAAAATCTCCTCCCTCCGTAATGGACATTTGTGATTAAGGTTTACTTGCAAGGCTACTTGTTTGCCATCGTGCCAATCTGCCAGTCTCAGGAGGCCTTTTTCTTTTTCTTACATCAGCCAAACGCGCAAATAGCTTCTCATTGTTGCAATCCCATCTTTTTTGAAGACCCTGGTCAAATCGAACAGGCTAGAAGAATAGCACCGGTACAGCCCAAACGTGAACACAGATACTGACACGCTTGTAGAGAAAAATAAAAGGGTTCTCTTCAGACCTCTTGAATGTTTAGATGGAAAACATCAGTGTTTGTGTGTGTGTGGGGGTGGGCTTGGGGGGGGGGGGGGTGGGAGGTGTGTGCGTGTGTGTGTGTGTGTGTGTGTGTGTGTGTGTGTGTGTGTGTGTGATACACACACACACATGCATACAGAGACAGAGACAGAGAGAGTTTGTATGTGTGTGTTTATTGTTATTGGTGTGAGTGCGTGTATGTGTGTGTGTGTGTGTGTGTGTGTGTGTGTGTGTGTGTGTGTGTGTGTGTGTGTGTGTGTGTGTGTGCGTGCGCGCGCGTGCGTACGTGTGTGTGTGTGTGTGCGTAGGTGCGTGTGTGTGTGTGTGTGTTGGTTGGTTGGTTGTTGATGTTTTGTGGTGTGTGTGGTGTGTGTGTGTGTGTGTGTGTGTGTGTGTGTGTGTGTGTGTGTGTGTGTGTGTGTGTGTCTCTGTGTTTGATGGATTGGTTCGTTTACTTTCAAAGTACAGAAAAGACATGGGTGCCAAAACAGACTATAAATGATCTTAACTTTTATCTCTTTTCCATTACTTAAAAAAACAAACAAAAAACAAACAAACAACAACAACAACAAAAAACCACCCCCAAACCCCAACAACTATTTGACCAAAAATCGTTTCGTTTTTGCGTCATTGTTTTCGCCGAGAGCCTTTCACATATCCAGTTCCCTGAATTCCGATAGTCGTGTGTGTCCTCCTCGTTAACTCACTCAGTACGGCCAGTCCTCTCTTCTCCTCTACACAGACCCCTCGGATGTCCAGTGGGTGTCTCAATGATCCAACCTTTAGCTTCCGTCGTCAGAATTGTGGTATTCTTTGTCAACATTCACCTCTTCAGTGTAAGAGCCTTCCGCTTGTAATATTTTGATGGTGGTAATTGGGGAGAAACGCTGTTAACGTCGTCTCTTTCGCTGTTCGTATGGAGAGAGTTAACCTCACTTTGGAGGGTACGTCATCGGGATATCAAATCATTAACGCAAATCAACACTTTTCGTGCAGCGAAACACACACACACACACACACACACACACACACACACACACACACACACACACACACACACACACACACACACACACACACACACAGCCAGAGACAGAGAAGATCATGTAAAGCAGAGCAAACGCAGAACTTATTTACATCCTTTCTAATGCTCTCGTATGGTTTGCTTTAAAAGAGAAGCAACATATATAAAGATAAGAGCCGGGAATCGACGAATAACCTGCTTCTTGTAGCTTGGATAAATTATGTACAGTTTTTTTTTTCCATTAATTGAAAAGTGCACGGCGTATTCTTTCTGACTGGTTTCTTCACATGAATTCGAGAGCAAAGCGTTTACGAAAGCTTCCGACGTTTTACCTGAATAATTACCATTAATGATTTAACATGAACGCAAGCGTAGAATATAGAAATATCACTTTGTCTTTACAGCAGAAAGGATCTCCATCCCAGCAGCATCCTTATCCTCTCAAAGTCATATCAGAAGAAGGAGAGAAAAAAAAAAAAAAAAAAAAAGCTCACCATTCCACACACAGTTTGTTTTCACACTCTACTTCTTCTTCTGCGTTCGTGGGCTGCAACTCCCACGTTCACACGTATGCACACGAGTGGGCTTTTACGTGTATGACCGTGTTTACCCCGCCATGTAGGCAGCCATACTCTGTTTTCGGGGGTGTGCATGCTGAGAATGTTCTTGTTTCCATAACCCACCGAACGCTGACATGGATTACAGGATCTTTAACGTGCGTATTTGATCTTCTGCTTGCATATACACACAGAGGGGGTTCAGGCACTAACAGGTCTGCACATATGTTGACCTGGGAGATCGGAAAAATCTCCACCCTTCACCCACCAGGCGCCGTCACCGTGATTCGAACCCGGGACCCTCAGATTGACAGTCCAACGCTTTAACCACTGAGCTATTGCGCCCGTTTTCACACTCTGCTTTCGAGGCCACTCCATTTTCTATTTTTTCACATCATTTCTGCACAGTGAGCTTACTTCAGAAGGTAATGAGGCCATTAACGGCCTGCATTGCAGTAGAATATCGTTAGCTGGAGGGATTTAGGCGATGTTCTACGTGTATAGAACAAGAACAGACAATTACGGAAATGACCCAGCAACAGCGCAGGGTCTCCTCTGGCGACTGGTGCGATGGCGACATGACAACGTTATCTGACTGCAGACTGAATGCGTATGTTCTCATTGATAATTTTCTCAAGGTCTTTTCAGCGTGTTGGTTTAATGATAAGGTCAGGCGTTTGCTTCTGTTTTTTGTTTGTTTGTTTGTTTGTTTTTTTCAGCTCAGGGGATGTTGTGTATATGAATGAATCCGCGCGCTTTTGAAACCTCCTTGAATCTGAAATTAAAAACTAAGTATTGACGTCAATACGACCCGTGATCATTGTTTCAAATTCATGTACAAGCATATCTAGCATTTTATATCATTTTTGATGACCAGATGAATCAATCAGTTTTCCAATTTAGAAACTTAGAGGTTTCAAGTTCGAAACAAAAAAACAACAAAACAAAACAAAACAAGTCGGAAAGGTCAGGAGAAGAGACCTGTAGCTGTGAAACGTGGACTCAGTGGGATTGGCTTTGCCCCCTAGACGTTGAATTTAATTTAGAGGAGTGCAGAGGCCAATCGTGCCTTTTATGTGATCTAAGAGATCGATATTCTCTCTGGTGTGTTCAAAGGAAAGGTGTTCTTGGAGGTCAAGGATGCCAGTTTTATAGATTGTTTATAAGGCGCGTGTTTGTGTGTGTGTGTGCGCGCGCGCAGACACGCATACCCACACGCACGCACACACACACACACACACACACACACACACACACACACAGAGAGAGAGAGAGAGAGAGAGAGAGAGAGAGAGGGAGGGAGGGAGGGAGGTAGCCAGGCAGATAGAGAGAGAGGAGGGGGATGGGGGTGGGACTGAGACAGACAGACAGAGAGAGAAACAGAGACAGACAGAAGAGAGAGAGAGAGAGAGAGAGAGAGAGAGAGAGAGAGAGACAGACAGACAGACAGACAGAGACAGACAGACAGACAGAGAGACAGGGAGAGAGATATGGGAGGGAGTGGGGTTGGAAAGCCAATGGACCCATATAACATGAGTTAATTTAACTAGACTGGGAATTGCGCAACTGTTTACCTCAGTGTCACACTCCTTGCCACACAAGTATGATTTTCATCACGGCAGCAAAAAGAGGCTAGGCCCAGCGGTTGTGTGTGCCCTCGAAATTCATCGACTGGGTGCCCAACCTGTTTGCACTGCATTGCAAGTTGCTTTTGCTACGTCTATTTTTATTTCATTCTACTCTATCTTTTTTTGTTTGTTTGATTGATTGTTTTGTTTGATTGTTCACTTTGTTCTCTCTCATGTTATTTTACTATATGTGATGCCGCACGCAAAGATCATGGATAAGTCGCAGGAGTACATTTCACGTAACACGCTGTGAAAGTGACAAGGGGTGAAAATATCAAATTTGAGTTTTTTGGCTATTCAGATTTTATGATTCTTATTCTATTAAATTTCCAAGTATTATAAAGAAATAATAAGTATTAGTGCTTTATTTTGATGTTTTCCCATTGGGAATTGGTGATCAAGAGTAGGAAACAGCGAACTCGTTTGCCCCAATTTTCTCAGAAGTACGTTTGTGATTATCACGAGACTCAAATGCATGTATCTCAGAAACTAATATCTTATACTTGAATTCTGTTTTCTGTGCGTTATTCAGAATTCTCTCTACTTTCAGATAAAAGATATATTATTTTGTGAATTTTGGTCATTATCCATGATTTTCGCATGCACCATCACATATCGTTTTTGTTTCATTTTTTAAAACATATTTTGTCTTATTTTATTATATCTTATTTGAATTTGTCTCTTTTTTGTTTTTTGTTTTTGTTTCTGGTTTTGTTTTAACTCATTCGTTTTATTTCATGATGGTTTAGTTTTGTTCCAGTTTGATTTATTCTGTTTTATTTCATGATGGTTTAGTTTTGTTCCAGTTTGATTCATTCTGTTTTATTTCATGATGGTTTAGTTTTGTTCCAGTTTGATTCTTTCTGTTTTATTTCATGATGGTTTAGTTTTGTTCCAGTTTGATTCATTCTGTTTTATTTCATTTCTTTTTTCATCTAATTTTCTTATTGTAACTATACTGTTTTATTTTCTTTCATTTGTTTTGTATATGTCTTAGACTTTTTAGGTTTGATATCTTAAATGTATCGGGTGTGACTGACAGTAAATAAAACACATTCTTCCGTATGGAACTATTAGTTGCCCTCATTGTACTAATGCTGTAATTCGGTTGTTTGTTGTCTTTTCACGGCAAAAAACAACAACAAACAAACACTTTCTGTTGCTGTTGTTGCTTGTGTCCTTGCTAATTTCACCAGTATTAAAAACAAAAACTCTTTGTTTGTGTATGTTACTGGGAAAAAAAGCACACACACACACACACACACACACACACACACACACACACACACACACACACACACACACACACACACACACACACACACACACACACACACATTGATTACATCTTAACAAAGGTAAGGAAAAGTATCAATTTTATGAAAATTAAAAAAAATTATAAGTCGCTTACCATGGGGAATGGATACGAAAACATTGATTCATCTTTCCATGGCCCTTGTAAGATCTAAGATAGCCTATGCACAAGAATTTTTTTCCAGTGCAACTAAATATCTATTACAAAAGATTCAAAGTGTAGACTGTAAGACTATCAAAATTGCCCTCGGAGTGCCCTCTCATGCATCCAAGCAGGAAACATACAAAACAACCGGAATTCTTCCCTTAAATGAACGTCGTGAGTTAACGACAGCAAAATTCGCTGTGAGATACACTTCAATGACAAAACATTTCATTGCTGATGAACTGACAGTAAGATCTGACATTACAAAACCACATCATGTTCCTTTTTGGGAAATGTTGAAAGCAGATTTTGATATTAGTTATTCTGAAACAAAAAACAACATCAACATCACGACAAGAACTGCCAGAATTCATATAGAAAAATATCAGAATCATTTCCATATATTTACAAATGGATATATTCTTGATGACAAAAATGCTGGTGCAGTTTTCTATATCCCTGCCTTTAAAGTTGAAAAATCTTACTTATTTGGAAAACATCTTTCCATCTTCATGGCTGAACTAACTGCTATTGTACAAGCT
>NC_134898.1:15275571-15278071 GCF_041734735.1 Babylonia areolata | reverse complement strand
AGAAAATCGTCTTTCACAGAGGATGACATTGTCCGGAACGAGCGTTACAGCATCAGATTTCTACTTAGAGAGAGATTCGAATCTGGGCAGAACATGTTTGGTTTAACTCACTCAGTACGGCCAGTCTTCTCTTCTCCTCTACACTGACCCCTCGGATGTCCAGTGGGTGTCTCAATGACTCAACCTTTAGCTTCCATTTTCAGAATTGTGGTATCTTTGTCAACATTCACCTCTTCAGTACAAGAGCCTTCCGCTTGCAATATTTTGATGGTGATAATTGGGGTGAAACGCTGTTAACGTCGTCTCTTTCGCCGTTCGTATGGAGGGAGTTAAAAGGTAATGGTTCTGTTGCCTTTTTACGGCCATCCGGGCAGTTAATTTACATGCACTGTGTATAGCACTCGACACAGAAAGGCGTGGCCTAGTCCTTTCTTTCTGCTGTTTGAACCTTTTTCACCTGAAATCAGATAACCCATTCACACCTGCGTGGAATGAGGAAGCTCAGAATAAAGTGCTTTTTCTCTGAAAGAGGCTATCGATCGCTGCTCACTGTTGAGTACTACATCGGGCGTCACTGTCTTAACGATTCACCTACAGCGCCAAAGATGCTCTGGTGGTATCAAAAAAAAAAAAAAAAAAAAAAAAAAAGCAGTCTCATCAGTTTGGAATGGACATGATCTTTTTCTATTGTATCGTCAAAAAAAAAAAAAAAAAAAAAAAAAGAAAAAGAAAAGAAAAAAAAGAACAAACAAAAAAGCAAACAAACAGAAAAAAACACAGCAAAAACAGCAAACAAACTGATAAACATTATTAGCAGTATCACAGGACGGAATATTGGGGGAAAAAAACAACAACAAAAAAACTAACGAGAAAAAGAAATGAAGAATGAAAACTCACCATACACCATTTACAGCCGTCGACATAAGATTGTTGGCCCACACTTATTTTAATCGTTAAACACAGGATACAACTAGAGAGAGGAAGAAAACAGAGGATACGCGAGAAAATGAAATAAAGTGGATAAAATATAAAAAAAGAACGAAAAAAAGAAAAGAAAGAGTTAAATCGAAATTAAACCAAAGACATCGTGAATTCAAACTACACAAAACAAACCAAAATATAATAGAACAGAACACCAAAATAACTAGGTAAAATTAAAAAAAAATAAAACCAAAATAAGACGAAGCAAACCAAAGCAAACTAAGCACTTCAAACAAGCGATCAGAGAGAGATTCAAGAGTCAAGGTGATTTATTCATATAGGCCATGGCCCCTAATGAAGGGGTATACGAACAGACAGCAACAAAAAAACAAAACAAAGAAAAACAAAAACATTTCACATAATACAACATGCATAAAAAATTCGATATAACATAAGTTCAAATGAAAAACTAGCCTAGCAACAAAACAGTGTTTTCATGACGTAATAGTTTCTCGGACTTTGAAAGCTTTATATAAATACAAAGCAAGGTTTCTAACAATTTCACAGGATGTTGAGGACATTAACAAGTTCAATTTACACATATTTGGTTGTCTATAATATTTAGGCTTAATAAATGATTCTCGAATATTCCTCAGAGCTGGACAACAAAGGACAAAGTGCATTTCATTTTCTGTCGAATCTTTGCATAATGGACAAATCAGATCCGTGTCATTACATATTCTGTATCTATAACGATGAACCGCTAACTCAGAAATACCTAGTCTGAATCTTGTTGTTATATATTTCAAATGTCTATCCATATTTAACATCAGGTAAGGTTTCAAATCTGGGCCATTGCTGAAAAGATCACAGAGAGAGAGAGAGAGAGAGAGAGAGAGAGAGAGAGAGAGAGAGAGAGAGAGAGAGAGAAGAAACTCATACCTCTTCGATCTGCCACAAGCCGCAACTGACCAGTCCTAGTATACTTGTCAATGTACACATTCACACACCGAATCCTGACTTCACGAAACGGAAGTGTCAGCCAGGAAAAAGGCCATATCCACACCCGGTGACCCAGATGGCAGGACAGGGGAGATTACCAATGTTCATACTAAAGCAGCGTCGTGTCATCGTACTTAGTAACGTGGCAACACGACAACGTCACCAAAAGAAGCGAGTAACACGTGCAATGTGGATCCGGAAATGTGGATCCTGTGGACAGGAAAGATTTGTCCGTCTCCATCCATGGAGTGTTTCCCTTCGCGACCTCATTTAAAATTCTTCAGTTTGAAAGACAGTTTTGATTTATGAATTAATGCAGTCACTCAATTAACCGTAGGTATTGTGTACTATGACACATGGTTGTATACTATGTGTGTGTGTGTGTGTGTGTGTGTGTGTGTGTGTGTGTGTGTGTGTGTGTGTGTGTGTGTGTTTGTGTGTGTGTGTGTGTGTGTGTGTGTTGTGTGTGTGTGTGTGTTGCTTTGGTCTTTTTAGTTTCACAACACTGTGTGTGTGTGTGTGTGTGTGTGTGTGTGTGTGTGTGTGTGTGTGTGTCTGTTGCTTCGGTCTTTTTAGT
>NC_134898.1:15268071-15270571 GCF_041734735.1 Babylonia areolata | reverse complement strand
GTTGTCTGACTGTGGGCGTAGGTTTGTGGGTGTGTGTGTTTGGTAATTTTCACCAGGCATTTATGCACCGGCCGAAAATCGAATCTTACTTTCTTATTGGATATCGCTTTTCCATTGATAATTTAAAGAAACGCACAGCAAAGAATGATACGGTTTAAAAAAAATGAGTATGTTCCTATGGTTATGATCTGAAAAAATGGCAAAGCAATAATGCAATGGAACAGAACTGGGAGAAGAGGAGAGGAATGGCTGCATACAGTAAAAGGAAATCGTCTTTCACAGAGAATGACATTGTCCGGAACGAGCGTTACAGCATAATATTTGTGCTTAGAGAGAGATTCGAATCTGGGCAGAACATGTTTGGTTAAAAGGTAAAGGTTCTGTTTCCTTTTTACGACCATCCGGGCAGTGAATTTACATGCACTGTGTATAGCACTGGACACAGAAAGGCGTGGCCAAGTCCTTTCTTTCTGCTGTTTGAACCTTTTTCACCCGAAATCAGATAACCCATTCACACCTGCGTGGAATGAGGAAGCTCAGAATAAAGTGCTTTTTCTCTGAAAGAGGCTGTCAATCGCTGCTCACTGTTGAGCACTACATCTGGCGTCACTGTCTTAACGATTCACCTACAGCGCCAAAGATGCTCTGGTGGTATCAAAGCAAAAAAAAAAAAAAAAAAAAAAAAAGAAAGCAGTCGCATCAGTTTGGAATGGACATTATCTTTTTCTATAGTATCGTCAAAAAAAAAGAACAAACAAAAAAGCAAACAAACAGAAAAAAAACACACCAAAAACAGCAAACAAACTGATAAACGGTATTAGCAGTATCACAGGACGGAATATTGGGGGGAAAAAACAAAAAAAAACTAACGAGAAAAAGAAATGAAGAATGAAAACTCACCATACACCGTTTACAGCCATCGACATGAGATTGTTGGCCCACACTTATTTTAATCGTTAAATACAGGATACAACTAGAGAGAGGAAGTAAAAAAGAGGATACGCGAGAAAATGAAATGAAGAGGATAAAATATAAAAAGAACGAAAAAAAAAAAAGAAAAGAAAGAGTTAAATCGAAATTAAACCAAAGACATCGTGAATTCAAACTACACAAAACAAACCAAAATATAATAGAACAGAACACCAAAATAACTAGGTAAAATTAAAAAAAAAAAAAACCAAAATAAGACGAAGCAAACTAAGCACTTCAAACAAGCGATCAGAGAGAGATTCAAGAGTCAAGGTGATTTATTCATATAGGCCATGGCCCCTAATGAAGGGGTATACGAACAGACAGCAATAAAAACAACAACAAAGAAAAACAAAAACATTTCACATAATACAACATGCATAAAAAATTCGATATAACATAAGTTCAAATGAAAAACTAGCCTAGCAACAAAACAGTGTTTTCATGACGTAATAGTTTCTCGGACTTTGAAAGCTTTATATAAATACAAAGCAAGGTTTCTAACAATTTCATAGGATGTTGAGGACATTAACAAGTTCAATTTACACATATTTGGTTGTCTATAATATTTAGGGTTAATAAAAGATTCTCGAATATTCCTCAGAGCTGGACAACAAAGGACAAAGTGCATTTCATTTTCTGTCGAATCTTTGCATAATGGACAAATCAGATCCGTGTCATTACATATTCTGTATCTATAATGATGAACCGCTAACTCAGAAATACCTAGTCTGAATCTTGTTGTTATATATTTCAAATGTCTATCCATATTTAACATCAGGTAAGGTTTCAAGTCTGGGCCATTGCTGAAAAGATCACACACAAAGAGAGAGAGAACAAACTCATACCTCTTCGATCTGCCACAAGCCGCAACTGACCAGTCCTAGTATACTTGTCAATGTACACATTCACACACCGAATCCTGACTTCACGAAACGGAAGTGTCAGCCAGGAAAAAGGCCATATCCACACCCGGTGACCCAGATGGCAGGACAGGGGAGATTACCAATGTTCATACTAAAGCGGCGTCGTGTCATCGTACTTAGTAACGTGTCAACACGACAACGTCACCAAAAGAAGCGAGTAACACGTGCAATGTGGATCCGGAAATGTGGATCCTGTGGACAGGAAAGATTTGTCAGTCTCCATCCATGGAACGTTTCCCTTCGCGACCTCATTTAAAATTCTTCAGTTTGAAAGACAATTTTGATTTCTGAATTAATGCAGTCACTCAATTAACCGTAGGCATTGTGTACTATGACACATGGTTGTATACTGTGTGTGTGTGTGTGTGTACGCGCGCGCGCGCGCGCGCGTGTGTGTGTGTGTTGCTTTCGTCTTTTTAGTTTCACAAAACTCTGTGTGTGTGTGTGTGTGTGTGTGTGTGTGTGTGTGTGTGTGTGTGTGTGTGTGTGTGTGTCTGTGTGTGTGTCTGTGTGTGTGTCTGTGTTTCTGTTGTTTCGGTCTTTTTAGTTTGACAACACTCTGTGTGTATGTGCGCACGTATGTGTGTGTGTGTGTGTGTGTGTGT
>NC_134898.1:15258071-15263071 GCF_041734735.1 Babylonia areolata | reverse complement strand
TATAAAAAAATTACCTTTCTTTTATACCACATTCCAATATTTATGCAAATCTTTCTCCCTTTTTTCACGCTCGCGTGTCATTTTCATGCATGTCTGTGGACTTGGAGAATTGCAGGTTATGTTCCTCACTTCTGAGGGTAATTTATCGGGATAACAGTTCATCAACGCAGGTCAACACAGCAAAAAACTAACACACACACACACACACACACACACACACACACACACACACACACACACACACACACACACACACACACACACACACACATTTTTCGGGAAAACAGTTCATCAACGCAGGTCAACACAGCAAAAAAACTAACACACACACACATACACAGAGAGAGAGAGAGAGAGAGAGAGAGAGAGAGAGAGAGAGAGAGAGAGAGAGAGAGAGAGAGATGACTGTCGTCATTTGAATGCTGAGTACACAGGTCCCGAGTATTAAGTCTTGAGTCTCGAGTCTTGATATATTTATTGATTAGTATCAACAGAGGTTGACACATCTAGAGGTGTGGTATGAAAATAACACAGCGATGATTGATGGTTTACATATTAATTTTCTGATTTGAAAAGCTTTGTAAATATAAGTGGCGAGAGGTGCTTGAACAGTTTTGTTTTTGCTAGTAAGTCATAGCGATACATTGAAATTGAAGTGGGAAGGACGAAGTTGGACAGAGAGAGAGAGAGAGAGAGAGAGAGAGAGAGAGAGAGAGACAGAGAGAGAGAGAGAGAGAGAGAGAGAGAGAGAGAGAGAGAGAGAGAGAGAGATGACTGTCGTCTTTTGAATGCTTCTGCATGTTTTGAGTCAGAACAGAACAGACAGTTGAGGACATCACAGATGGAACTCACCAACAGTATAGTGTCATCTGGTGGATGGCACGATGGCTGTTGTTTTCATACAGACTTTTAAAGAACTGAGGAGCGCGTTGGGTTTGTGTGAAAGCCAGGCATCTTCTACTTTTTTTAATATATATATTTTTTTTAAATTGTAATACAGTAGATGTGGTGTAGCGTCTATGGATCAATCGGCACGTTTTTGACATCTTCCTGAGTATATAAAAAAAAAGAAGCCACGAATATACTTCAACACTACTCGTGATCATTGTTAAATATTCACGTGGGATCAAAATTTAGTAGTTTAGATAGGGCGTTACTATCATTTCCAGGACCACATAGACTGATCTGTTATCCTGCTCATAATCTAAGAAGCTCCAGGGACGAGACAAAACAAACAAACGTTTGAAAGGTCAGGAGAAGAAACCTGTAGCTGTGAAACGTGGACTCAGTGGGATTGGCTTTGCCCCCTAGACGTTGAATTTAATTTAGAGGAGTGCAGAGGCCAGTCGTGCCTTTTATGTGATCTAAGAGATCGATATTCTCTCTGGTGTGTTCAAAGGAAAGGTGTTCTTGTGAAAGCCCCAGTTTTGACGATTGTGTATACCGTAAATATCATTCAGTCAAGCGCCCCCCCATCTCCACCACCACCACCACCTCCACCACCCCAGACCCCCGCGTGCATGTTCTCTCTCTCTCTCTCTCTCTCTCTCTCTCTCTCTCTCTCTCTCTTGCACAGACACAGACACACACACACACACACACACACAAAGACGGAAACAGAGAGGAAAAAATTATAAAAAAAAAATCAGAGAGAAATAGATGCAGGTACACACACACACACACACACACACACACACACACACACACACACACACACACACACACACACACACACACACACACACACACTTTCACTTACTCACATGCGTACGCAGTAATTTCTCTCTATACCCCCATCCCACCTACCAATTTTTTTTCCCCCTACCGTCGTCTAATATCAATTGCAGTGAAAAGACGTTAAACGAAAGAACGAACGAACACACACACACACACACACACACACACACACACACACACACACACACACACACACAGAGCGAGCGAGAGAGAGAGAGAGAGAGAGAGAGAGAGAGAGAGAGAGAGAGAGAGAGACAGACAGACAGACAGACAGACAGACAGAAGTCGAGAAAGAGACACAGGGGGTGGTGAGTGGGTATGCAGGGGTGTGTGGTGGTGGAAAGCGAATGGACCCAATAACATGAGTTAACAGGACTGAGGAACTGCACGCTGTTTTACCTCGGAGCCAACATCCTTGCCACAGAGGTCTGATTTCATTATGGTAACAAAGAGGTTGGGGCCTGCAGTTGTGTGCACCCACGAAATTTCTATCGATTGGGTGCCGAGCATGTCTTCATTGCATTGCCCAGTTGCTGTGAGTTACCTCATCTAGTTTATTTTTGTTTGTATTTTAGTTCATTGTATTATTTATCAATTTCTATTTCATCCTTTTTTTTCCATTTTACTTTGTAATTCAGTTTGTTTCATTCTGTTCTACTCTATTCTTCTGTTTATTTGATTTTTGCTTTGACTGAGTTCATTTTTTTTTCATTTATTTTTTTATTATTATTATTACCTTGTTTTGTTTTATCTCATTATCTTATTTCATTTGTGTGTTGTTGGTTTGTTGTTGTTGTTTTTGACTGACTTGTGTAAACAAAGTGAGTTATGTTTTCGCTGGGTGTTCGGGTGTGTGTGTGTGTGTGTGTGTGTGTGTGTGTGCGTGTCTGTGTCTGCGTGTCCATGGTAAGCTATAACGTTGCCATTTTCTCTGGAAATACTTTGTCTGCTAATACCAAATTTGGCTTAAACATAATATGCACAAAAAAATCTTAACAGTCATACCAATAACAAGTTGTAGGCTAAGTCTCCCGAATTAAGCCGCATTTCCTAATCATTAACGGTTTTATTCGTTGAGATTCATTTCGAAATCCGAAAATTTTAATAGCAGCTTCCCATTGAGTTGGGCACACTAGAAGATGGATTGTGTTTGAAGACGACGACCTGTTTTTCTTGTTCACAATTAAAAGGAAAGAAATACAAATTCTAGACAGAACACTTACAGTGATACTAACTACACCATCGACTTCTTGCATATAAATATTCTAAAGTGGACTCTGAATTAACTGGAATGAACATAAAAGAAAAATTGAATCGATCCTTTCTTTCAGCCAGTTATAGACTGGTTTGTCAGTGCAGATCTAGAGTTCTACAATGTGTTGTGGTGGACTTGAAGCAATGGCAACGACTCCTTTACCGCCGAAATAAAAGAATATAATAAAGATATAATAAAATCCACAAAAAAAGCATGATTTAAAAAGCGTTATTACGTCCACTACAATCGCATCTATTTGTAGCTGGAACCCTGATCAATGGTACACACTGGATCAAAAACCCAACGCGCGACCACTTTTGCCATAGAATCTCCTTAGATTAATGTTACCTGTTAAGTCCAGGTTAAAAGTCCAATTCACCCACGTCTCGTTTAGTCAACTTAGAATTAAAATCCAGCTGAAATATTGAATTCCTTCAGATACGGAAAAAAAAAACAACTAAACTAAAATAAAAGGTACTTCTTCAAGCAAGGTCTTCATAGAACTGGTTGTAAAATGTTTGTACCGGATATCATTCACATGGCAGCGTTTGACCTGCTGATATTTTATTCTGAGAAGCTGGTTGCAGATCCCACTCTCAAAAAAAGAGCAGATGTCATACAAGCACGCAGATAAGCATAGCTCCGGTCATTGAAATGATACATGTCAAACCCTCACGTTTCCTACACCAATGTGATCAAACATCACCCTCGAAGTTCAAACAGGCAGGCCTACTGACCTCGAATAGACAACCATGTCAGCAGTGTAGATTGCAATCTTTGGGAGCAAAGCTGTTTACCAAGGGTTACTGTCCCTGTCAGTCACAGCTGAGCAAAACTCCTGTTGGCGATGCCGAATGTTGTTTGGCGGATATGGTTGATTTGCCATTCCTGAGACGTGTTGGTGGCAGATAAGCGGGATATGTGTGGTGTGCCTGTCAAAGTACCGGAGTTCAACACGATGTTGAGTGGCCTTTGGGAGAGCACTGTGACCAAACTGTGTATTAAAAAAAACAAAAACAAAAAACAAACAAAAAAACAAAAAACAACAACAAAAATCAAAACAAACAAACAAACAAACAAATAAAAACCAACAACAACAACAAAAAACAACAACAACAAAACACGCCCAAAGCTCTGGGTGAAAATGGTCCAAACCATGAACCGAATATGCTATGGAAATGCTTTCCATTATGTATGTATGTATGTATGCATGCATGTATGTATGTATGTATGTGTGCATCTGTCTGTCTTTAAACTATCTTTAAACTGTCTGTCTGTCTGTTTGTTTGTGTGTCTGTTTGTTTGTCTATGTATGTATGTATGCATGTATGTATTATTACTATTTCTACCACTATTACTACTACTGCTACTACTCTCTCTCTTTCTCTCGTTCACCCATGTTTCATGTATATGTTGTTATTTTCCCTTGATCTTCACGAGGTTATTCATCAAAACATAAAACAGTTGAGTACAAGTCCGTATGTCACTCAACACTGGACTGTCCTCAACAGGGACCTAATTACTTCGTTCTGTGGTGTGTTTCTTGAGCTCTCTCCACCAATGATTGTTAAATCTTACCTTATTATCGATGCTCTCACTAGGTGTCATCAGTTTCTTTGATTGTTACATGCATGGTCATTCATCGAACTTTACATACTAATGGCTATCAAAAATGAAGCCTTTATCTTTTATCATGAAGAACAAATACAAACGTTCGTAAAGATCCTTGTCTTCAGACACATTTGTGCAGTTTACGTAAGTAGTCTGTGTTACCTTTCTGATGTACTTCTGAAGTGAACAAAAATCATGGACTGACACAAGCCATCAGTGTATGAGCACATTAGGCCAATCTTTAGAGGATACCCTGGTTGATTTGATTATGGTTATGGTTAGTGGATGAGAGTGTGTGCGAAGGATTATGAGTGTTTGCGCACGTGCTTGTGTGCTTGCGTAACTCTCTGGGATGCGCATCAAGACAAAACCAAAAAACAAACTCAATATGCACAAA
>NC_134898.1:15238071-15253071 GCF_041734735.1 Babylonia areolata | reverse complement strand
AATATGAGCATGAATGAGGGACACCTAAATTAACGCCCTAACCCTATCCCCTATGAGCAAGGTTAAAAGCAATGTCAAGACTGATTTTTGGCTTCTCTCCTTTTTCCCGTTGGAATACGAAGACATCAAGGTCTGGTATTTGTACGGCATTTTCCTGTTGTCATTATCCGAGGATCTACTCCTGCTGAAATATTATCTTGGAGCAGTGGCAGCATATCCAGGTTTAACCTTACATTCACACACACACACACACACACACACACACACACACACACACACACACGCACACACACACACACACACACACACACAATCATATTTTACATACGTGTGTCGGCACAGCAGATCTTCTTTTCTCAATAAGGACAAGAAAGAAGGAAGGGCACACGGAGCACTTGAAGTGTTTGTAGACCACATTCTTTCCCTTCTTCTTCATCTGCAGGATTGGATGGCCTGAACTGCCACACGGATTCTTTTTACTCTGGGGGATCTCTGAAGAATCTGAAATCAAGATGGATAATTTAGTGTCATGCCCGTATTATTCTGATTTTTTATTATTATTGTTTTGCCGCATCACCATCTGTATGTTTTCAGTGGTATCATTCTGAGACCCATCTTAGCTCACGCTTTCTCATACCTCAGCGCTTTATCTCATTTTGAGAGAAAGGGGGTGGGGGTGACACCTCCATGCTTTCTCTCCAAGAGAGAGAGAGAGAGAGAGCTAGCAGGAGAACGGCCACGTTTTCCCGCAATCCCGCAGTTTCTCGTAAAGTGAGAGAAATGGCGCCCCCCCTCCCACCCACCACCCCCACGCTTTCTCTGAAAGTGAGAGAAGGCGTGAGGTTGCGAGAAAGCGTGGGCTAACAAACCCCATATACACAAACGCGTTCGTCTGCTGCAGTCTTAGCACTGCAGTGAATACCATCACCACTGGCACACCAGAGAACACCCTGTAGTAACTGTTTTGCTCAGATGCTTCCATTGTAATCAGGAAATAAGACGACATTCTCACACTGGCATTTGTAATGAAAGCTTCGTGTTGACTCGCGTGACTTAGTTGCACTGCTATTTCTTTCCCAAATTAGCTTGAAGGAAAAAAATGAGTGTACGCCGAATCGAAACAACGCAAACATATCGGAGCTGCTTGTTCGCTGTTGAAAGACTATGGCACAGAGATACATAAAAAAAGGTAGACGCACATTCAGAAGACAGAAAAAAATATACCGACCATCACTAATGGGAATGGAGTGTGTTCTTTCTCCAGATGTACGAAAAAGCAGTAATATTGGATGGCTACCTAGATGTGTCACTGAGGAAGTGGAACCCACTCCAGGTACATCAAATGAGTCCCCTGAATTACCACTGACCTCAACACCGCGACCTTAAATGATCTCAAAACCAGCCTAGAAGGAATTAAACCACGTCAATGACAAACTGTGCCTCGTCTGTGGCAAAACTTAAAAGTCTTTTGGATCGTAGAGACTTCACCTGAAGAGTGAACATGGTCTAGGAAAAGCAGCACCCTATCCCTGCCCAATTTATCACAATACTTAATTTAAAGCCGACATAATATATCAATTTCATGCAAACTCTCACACCAGAAGAGAGTCTTAATACTGTGAAAAGCGCGCAACACCTTCTCTTTTCGTTACTGTCAATTCTTTTAGCTCCTTTATACACAAACTAATGGGGTTTTTTTCCGGCAGCCTGGAAGTCAGAAATGATTATTTCTATGTCGATACTGTGATTAGTACATTTCGATCTTCATCATTTCATATTTGCGTTTGATTTTTGTTCCTGCAGTGTTATTGGTAGTTGGTTTTTTTAATATTTGAAGCTACAATTCAGACAGAGAAAATATCTTACATTTATCACACAGTAAGGGCACAGATAATGTATTTAGTGAGATTTCCACTGAGGACTTCTTGCTTCAATGCAAGTAAAAGATGGTTTGTACCTGCAGCATCCACAGAAACACCACGCACTTTGTGTTCATCTAGAGTTGATGTAGCATTTTTTAAATTAGGTATGGCTAAAAGACACGAACGTGTTGCTGCTTTATCATCTGATAATACAGTCAATAGCAAAGTTATTGCAGACTCGCAGACGTTTAGACATAGCCTTCTCATCAACACCAGAAATAACGAGAATGATATCCCATGCGTAATACCTATTTGCATGTGTTCTGATACTAGAATATATATTGGAAAACTGTATAATATTATTAAGAGACTGAATAGTCAAGTATGACCATATTATTCAATTTGATATTTGTTGTTTGAGTGTTTGGCTGCTTTATTTCGCTTTCCTTTTTCATTACTTTACAAAGATTGTGTTGAGGTTGCGGTATTCAGAAGTAAAACCCGGATACTGCTGAAACCTGCAGGATGCTTTTTGCTGTACTTGTTAAACAAAGTGTCCTGTTACCCCCCTGTCAACAGACCCTTACAGGTAATGACGAGAAAATGTCAAAGTGTCGCACACTCATTCATAAACTACTCACTCAGACACCTTGGTTCAATTAACACGTTGCTCTCCACGACAATTCGACACTCTTGATAAGGGGGACAGCTCTGTTGGATTAAAACAAACACAGATCACGATAATGCATTTGCTTTCATTGCTTTCCTTCCACAATTAGTGTTCACTACGAAGATTAATGAGAACCTCACCTTACTCAGAGAAACACGCTGACACTTAAACACATCGATATTCAGAAATAAGAAGTAAACGAGTATAAAACGGAACGGAACAAACTGTGGCCATTCTCGTACTGTGACACACTGAACCCCCCACCTGCCAACCATTTTCCACCTCCACATGTTTCACACACAGGCGTGCGCGCGTGCATCCCCACACACCCACCCACCCACACATATCTATGATGGAGTCTCCCGTCGGTCCGACGGATGAGTGGGCAGCCAGGTTTATCTGTCGGTGTGTGTCCTCATATGGGAGAAAAGGCCGATTCTGGATGTGCAGCACTTCCCAAAGGTGTTGCAAGGGAAAACATCTTCAGAAGCTGAGCCCTGCTTCGTTTGCTCACAATTTTCCTTAATGGCCAGCGTTCTCTTGTTTTCAAACGTCTTTATGCCACTGGAGCACAGCATCCTCCAGTGAAAGTGGTCAAAGGCATCAGTTTCCCAGGAAGAGATGTCGATGTCACAGGCTTTGAGGTTTGTCTTCAAGGTG
This sequence comes from Babylonia areolata, assembly GCF_041734735.1. Taxonomy (NCBI): domain Eukaryota; kingdom Metazoa; phylum Mollusca; class Gastropoda; order Neogastropoda; family Buccinidae; genus Babylonia; species Babylonia areolata. The sequence goes on along the minus strand of NC_134898.1, from coordinate 15,249,879 downwards.
TCCTTGAAGCCCTTGCAGGTCTTTCAAGTTCACGGTGACCTTCCTTCAGCTGGCCATACAAAATCATCTTCGGGATCCTGCTGTCTGTCATGTGGACAACGTGTCCTGTCCAGCGTAGCTGGCACTGGATCAGCAGGCTTTCGATGCTGGGCAGGCCGCTCCTCTCTAGGACCTGAAAGTTGGAGACCCTGTCTTGCCACTTTATGCCGAGGATCTTTCATAGGTATCTCTGGTGAAACTGCTCAAGTTGTTGAATGTGACGGCGATAAGTCGTCCATGTTTCACAGCAGTACAACAAGGTGGTCCGAGTCAATGTACAAACCAGCTAGCTCACAGAACGCCAATGCCTCCACCCCACCTGCAATCAAGATCGATGACACAGAGATCAAGTCAGTCGACATGTTTTGCTCTCTGGACAGCACCCAAGGGAGCCCTGGATGCAGAAGTGACGCTGCACATCGCCAAGGCCAGCTCCGCCTTTGGCAGACTCGACAACTGGCTGTGGAACAACAAAGGCTCAGCACCAAAATCAAAACCTACAGAGCTGTTGTGCTGACACCTTGAAGACAAACCTCAAAGTCTGTGACACAGACATTGCTTCCTGGGAAACTGATGCCCTTGACTGCTCTCACTGGAGGACGCTGAGCTCTAGTGTCATAAAGACGTTTGAAAACAAGAGAACGCTGGCCATTAAGGAGAAGCGTGAGCGAAGGGAGCAGGGCTCAACTTCGGTCGGTCCGATTAGAGAATCCATCACACACACACACACACACACACACACACACACACACACACAGAGAGAGAGAGAGAGAGAGAGAGAGAGAGAGAGAGAGAGAGAGAGAGATGTATATATATATATATATAATATATATAATGTTTTTATTATATATATATATATTCATAGAAAGTGATCTGTTTATCTTTTGATATTTTTACTTCTGCTTCTCGTTATTCATTTACTTAACTATTTTTACCATCTGGAGCTATAGCTAATATTTCAGTTTGCATCTATCTTCAGTCAAACTTTTTGTTGTTGTTTTTTTAATCACTGTACAGATAACGGCTTGGCCAAATATGAAATTCACCTTTGCATTCTCAATTGCCTCATGAATCTTACACTTTCTCTCTCGACTTCTCTTCCTCTGGATGTCACTTAACAACGCTGTCCTATTTCACAACAAGTATCTATTCACATAGGCCTTGGGGTGTGAAGAAGCATAGCAAAATTCTGCATTGTTCCTCCTCCTACCCACCCCACTTTGCTTTCTTAAGTCATCATGAAGTTTGTGTGTGTGTGTGTGTGTGTGTGTGTGTGTGTGTGTGTGTGTGTGTGTGTGTGTGTGTGTGTGTGTGTGATTGTTTTAGATACACATTATGTGGGTTGTTGTTGGTTGTTTTTTCATGTGCAGAGGTGTGCTATTATGCACTATTGAAAATATGTTGTTTCATGTACGGCACTTCGAGCCTATTACATGGGGAGTTTACGCAATATTAGTACTATCTGTTATCATTATTATGAGAGAGAGAGAGAGAGAGAGAGAGAGAGAGAGAGAGAGAGAGAGAGAGAGAGAGAGAGAGAGAGAGAACTTTACCTTGAAAATACATGTGGTGATGCGTGTATAGGTTTGACCGTTTATATGCATCGTCACCTGTACATAGTAACCACACACACACACACACACACACACACACACACACACACACACACACACACACACAGCGCACACACATAGAGAGAGAGGATCAAAGCAGAGGTTAAACAGTCAAGGGGTTGTATAACGAATGCAGAGAACATAGCGAAGTGTCAAGCAAACATGGAAAAAAACAAACAGAAAGCATGGGCAATGAAGCCGAGGAAATCAATGTGTGTGGGCAATGTGAACGAAGCAATAAACGACAATGTGTGAAAGAAGAGTCATGGAGGCAAATACATGATATTTTCAGGTGACACCTGAAATACATATTTCATATGAACTGAATTTCCGTAGACTGAACGAGACGTGGTGTGATTTTTTTTTTTATCTATCTATCTATCTATCTATATCTATTCATCTCTTTTTCTGTCTCTCTCCTCCATACATAAACACACACACACACACACACACACACACACACACACACACACACACACACATATATATAGATAGATAGATAGATAGATATAGATATAGATATAGATACAGATATTGATATAACTTGTAGCATTACTTTAGTTTCTATTTCAAGAACTGAAAGGTAGTCAACTTTCCATGAAATGGTCCCTTTACGGTTGGCTTGGCTATGGACGGCATAATTTGTATCAAATAAACTGAAAAGTGGAGTGATAACGCGTTCACCTAGGAAGCAAGAGAATCTAAGCACACTGGTTCGAATCACGGTACAGTCGCCGATATTTTCTCCCGTTCCAGATCATGAATGACGCTAGTCATTCGGATGAGACGACAAACCGAGGTCCCGTGTGTAGCATGCACTTAGTGCAAGTAAAAGAACCCATGGCTAAAAAAGGGTTGTCCCTGGAAAAAAAAATCTGTAGAAAAACTCACTTCAATAGGAAAAACAAACATGCACACAGGAAAAAATACAAAAAAAGAAAAAGAAAAATATGACTGTCATCTGGTTTTTTGGAGGCATAGTTATCGCTTCAGAGATTGCAATACATATTAATGCAACAGTTGATTAGACAGTTATCCCCCCCTCCCCCCCCCCCCCCCCACCCCTGCCCTACTCTCTCTCTCTCTTTCTCTCTGTCTGTCTCTCTAACTTTCTCTTAACTTTCCATCTCTCTTTTCCTCTCCAGCTGGTTTATTCACATTACTACAAAGTTCTGCATCCAAACTTTTCTCTCTTGCATCAAATATTTGAAATATTGTATAAGTATAAGTTGCTTTTTTTTCTATGCTTTAAATAATACAGAAAAACTGATTCTCTTTCCCTGTACCCCCTCCGCTCTGACAAATAATAACAACTGACATGTAAAGTGTGCCAGCAAAGAGTTGAAGAATAGTTTGTTTTGTTTGTTTTCGCAAAAATGTGTGTTCTTATCAAATGCACTTTGCTGTTTTTGTGTTTGGTGCATTGTTTCGTAAAGCGAAGTGTGAAAGACCAGCCTCTTTATTTTGATCTATTACCACTTTACGTTTCGTAATATATGTGTAATTTAATGTATAATGCCTTTATTGTATTCATGTATTCTGTTGATTGAAGTAGAAAAAAAAGAAAGACAAAAAGGTGGTGCTCTTAGTGCAGCAACGTGCTCTCCCTGGGAGCAGCATGAATTTCACTAAGATAAATCTGTTGCGACGAAAAAGAGAAATGAAATCTGTTTGTTCTTACCAAGGAGAGAAGGACGGCGGAAATCAGAATTCGAAGGCCCATGATGATGACTTTTAGTTGTTCAGTTCTCTGCAGCCACAGGTGTGTCTGAAACAGTTCACTTTCAGTGTTCCTTTATATACTGTCCCAGTCTCAGTTCAACCACTACTACCCCTATCCTTTCCCCACGTAATGATACACACATGCATTAACCCCCCCCCCCTCCCCCAACCCCGGCCACATACACCTGTTCCCGTCTGATCAACCACTTAACAGTAAAACGACGTTGCACTGAAGGTCAAAGGGATGGTTATAGACACACATACACACACACACACACACACAGAGAGAGAGAGAGAGAGAGAGAGAGAGAGAGAGAGAGAGAGAGACGCGTACGCACGCACACATGCTAGCACACATACATACACACACGAACATGTGCATGTGCGTGCGCTCACGCACAAGCACACACACACACACACACACACACACGCACGCACACACACACACACACACACACACACACGCACACACACGCACATACATGCATGCACGTTCGTTTGTCTTATCTTAAAACATCTTGTGCTACCACAGAACGTTGATTTTAAATGGGCACTGTACGGTGTTCTATTTTATTCCCCAGTCTAGTAATAGTAGCCACGTATTGTCAGACTAAATTATGCTGAGCTGACTAAGTAGGAAACAGAAAATATATGTGAATAGTAGATTCACTGATGCGTCATCCTTTAAGCATGGTGTTCCATAGGGGTCCAGTTCTTTTCGTGCCGAATGCAGCTTCTGTGTTGCATACCATCAGTTATCATAGGATGTCTTATGAAAGCTTTGCTCATGGCATTCGGTTTTATCAATTGATCTCTTCAGCTGAAATTGATGCACTGATGTCACAGATAGGAGAGTGCATCCTGGATGTAAGGACTGGGTGACTCTATTAGCTGCATTTATATGACTTTTAGTCTGAACTGATGCTGGACAGTGTTCAATTTGGTTCAACACCCCCTTTTTTCTTGTTAATAACATGTGTGCTTCAATTTCGTTTTCCGCTCTTGGTGTAATTCTTGATAAGCCTCATTCCTTCAAACAGCACATTTCAAACATCTTCAAGGATGCATATCTGGAATGGCGCAGGATCAGTTCCATCGTTCAACATTTCAACATCTTTCTACTGAGGCAATCAAACGTAAGTGTTTGACTGTTCTCTGAAAAATGAACTGCTGTAATTCTCTTGGCGGGGCGTCCCAAATATTTTGTAAGGTTTGAACGAATCCAGAGTACAGCTCACAGACTTATTTGTAGATAGTTGAAACCTGATCACGTTTCTCAACACCTTCAACCTTTCAGCTGGCCACCTGTTGGCGATCGCACAGACTACAAGCTATCGAGTCCGATATCTGTGTCTGTCTGAATTCTTCCATATCTGTCGTTCCGCTCATGTTGATACTTGACTTTCAGTGATACCTCACATCAGAAATAAGACTACGGGAAGAACGTGTTTTTTTTGTTTCTGTTTGTTTGTTTTGTTTGCTTTTTTCTTTCTTTTTTTAAGCTCCAAATACGTGGAACATACTGACAGCACTGTCACCCTTGCAGGCGCACATTCGCGTGTATGTGTGTGCATGTGATATGTGTGTTTGCAAAGAGAGAGAGAGAGAGAGTGAGGGAGAGAGAGAGTGAGGGAAAGAGAGAGAGACAGACAGACAGACAGACAGACAGCGGCAAAGAGAAAGAAAGTATGTCGTCTGTATGCAACACATGTCTCTAATTTTCCTTCAACCAGAATGCCAATCTAATCTCATGACTCAGTACGTCTACGTTTATTTCTTTTGTTGAACCCCAAAGAATTTTCTCTTTCTTCCCCCTTTAAGTTGCAAGTTATACCCCATGCCTTGTGCTGCATCGACTTGCAATGTCGGGAAAGAAAATTGTTAAAGCAAAACTATAAATTCTCAAAGTAGGCAGGTTTTACTGCTAGTTTTCCACCTTTACTTTACAGTGCAACAGATCTTCAGTCACTACCTGGTGGAAAAGAAACCGAGAGAATGTTCGATCGAAAGCACTTAGCCACACAGTGATATCTCACTGGCGTTCATCAACACAAACAACCTGCAACACCCCACTATCATTGAATTACACTTTGGTAACAGGTAGCAGGTTGAAGAGCCTTGAAAATAACCATTGCACTGTAAAATCCGTGTCAAAATCGAAACGAAATTATCGAAGTGTTTCACGAATTTTCTAAACCCCCATCCCCACAGCAGCCCCCCACACACCCAGCTCCCCCTCCACTCGCTCTACTCCCAGCCACAAACACGAACACACGAAAGAGTCGAAACTAATCTACTTGTTCCCCGTGTAAAAACCAGATCCTTCGGTGATTCTTCCTTTTCGCATTCAGCTCCATCTGTTTGAACAGTTTGCCTCATGATCTTCGCCACTCTCCCTCATTTCAATCTTGAAAAACTGGACTGAAAACACGTATTTTTTGAAAATACCTGTGCATAGAACTTGCATACATTTCTAATGACATTCAGTTGTAAGCCACACAGACTCTCTCTCTCTGATTAAATATTGTAGTATGGGTAGTTATTGAATTAGTTTATGTTTTTGTGTGTTAGATCATGTATTTTTCTTCCCTGTGTAAGTAATTGCGTGTGTGAGTATGTTCAATGGTTGTTGTAAAGCGTGTTAATTAAGCTCCTTGTTAGACAGGAAAGCCCTTAACAAGTTTTCATTGTTTTTATTTGAGAATTATTATCATCATCTTTCATTTTATTCATTGATTTATCTATTGATCTATCAAATTATTTTAAAAGTTTATTGTTTGGAGTTTGGATGTATACTGGTTTTATATGTGGTCAGGTTCAGTCAATTAGCAGTTATTTGGAGTAATGGAAAAATGGTTCATGCTAGAATTGCTCGAGTGAATGGACGAGTTTTCGGAGAAAAGCTGACATATGTCACTTGCGACGAATAAGGGTAGATCATTGATGCAGAGGGGAAGTACTGCAAATCATTGATGGATACATAATGTTAATGACTTTCCAAGTCAACTGTGAATTGCAACGTAAACAATTTGAAACAAGGCTGGAGATGGGATGATCCAGGTGTCAGCAACCATCCTCTGTGACGACTTCACCAGAGGTCCTCAGCCAGCCACACTCAGGCGTAATGTCAGGTGCTTCATCTATCATCATCCAGACACCACCTTCGAGGTGGCAAAGAAGGAGGTCCAGTGATGGCTGAGAGAGGACAGCCACACCTACAACATCTGTCCCGGCATGGCCAACACCACTGTTGCCCACATGGAAGCTCAGCTGGCCACACTCACGGCTGAAAACACCAGCCTGCAACATCAGCTGCAGTTCCCAATGCCAGCTCACTTCCCAAATCCACCAGGACCAGACCTTCATCCTCACTGCTGTGCTGCTGATCGCACCCCAGACCCTCCACGCCATGTCTGGTGTGAGATCTGGCCACACAGAGGACCAGTGTCGCCACAAGCAGTGCTACCAGAAGAAGGCCAGGCGACAGAAGGCAGATGGCCCAACTTCAGTTCCAGCCCACGAGCAGTGTGTTGTCAATACACACTCCAGGCAACTGGGACCAACACCACCAACTCCAGCTCCAAACCAGCGACACAGGAGACGCAGACGGAGGTGCCACGGCACCACACCTGAAACTGTGGTGCCACAGATGTCCCCACCTGTAGTCAGCCCCACGCAGCAGAGCCGCCACCAACAACCACCCTCTGTTACACCTACAGACGGAGTTCCACTGTACCGTCAGGACAAGGCATCAGACTCTGACACTGACAGTGACAGTGGTGTGTGGCTGACCAGGCCCATGCCAAGACCCAGGACATCAACCCTGCGAGCTGCACCAGAGCCGCCTCCACTACCACCAGATCCTGCACCAAGATGGTCTGTACGACTGACCTCCAGAACTGTAGACTCTGATATGTAGGACTGACGAAATATTTTACAGTGACACTTTGCAAAAATGAACAGTCATGATGCTGACACATGTTTTCATTTCATTTATTCTTGCAAAGCTGAAACAGTGCTATTATGGGTTTTTTTCTTCATATCATTCCTGTTCATGCTTTAATTCAGCTCCCATTTCAGATGTTTCTGCACAATTCATGTTTTATGTCTTTTTTATTCTCCTATTGCTTAACCTGTGATCTAGCTTGACACAAGGTCTTAGCGATGCAAAGTATGTCTATGAACATGCTAAAATAATTCATGCCACTATAACCTATGCTTTTATTCATGTATGTCTGATAGTGTTGGTACATAGATTGATGGGCACAGAAATTAATGCTTTCCAACTTCATAGTACATTTACCTAATTGGGACCCCTTCTCTATATCATACTGTTCAAAGTTAAGTTAGCGTGCACTCGAATGAGTTAAAATTCTTAACTTAACCTGAATAATTCTTGTTTGATGCTCAGCTAAGTCTGCTCACAAGAATGACTTTTAATGAACCATCGCGGACGATGGATTTCAAAAGATGGGGGGAGATGTAGTGAAGCACTCGGCTAGCTTCACTGACTGTTTACCACACAAGCTATAGCAGGTGCCTTTTCCATAGCGTGCCCACCGCCGGTCTTCAACGATTCACGCAGAATGTGTGACGCCATTCCCGGTTTGAATGCAAAACCCATTCTAAACCTATTCACTAAACATGTATTGATTCAAGTCTCTCTATCGTTCAGTGCAATATTATATTTGTTGTGCTTATACACACGCTTTAATCAGTTTGAAGCATGCTTGATTTCAGTTTAATCATTCACCAGTCTAAAGATTTCAACTGACTCTAAGCTTACGTCATTTGTTCTTCTCGTCACACAACCACTCCACAACTAGTGTGGCATATGGTGCGAACTAGTAAGAATGAGTAGTAATGAGAAATGGAATCTTGATGGAAATGATCTAGAAGTTGTAAATGAGTACAATTATTTGGGTTTTATTTTTTCCATAAAAATGAGTGTTTGCAAAGGGGTAGAGGCATTGGCTGTCAAAGGCAAATGAGCTTGTTTCGGTTGCGTTAAGTATGTAAGTAAGTTAAGTGAGATGACTAAAGCATGTTTCTTTAGAATTTTTGATACCCAAATTCAGCCTGTTCTATCGTATGCTTCAGAAGTATGGCGGTTACAAAGACTGAAAAATTTTGAGATAGTCCACACACTTGCAATTAAAAGATATCTTAATGTACCACTGAAAACACCAAATAAGTTTGTGTATGGTGAGACAGATCGCTACCCATTATATGTCAACAGTGCAGTCAGATGTATCAGATACTGGTTAAGAGTAATAAAAATGAACAATAGACGTCTCCCCAAACAGGAATATGCCATGCTAGTGACTATAGACAACGGCAAAAAGTGTTGGGTCTCTCGCATAAAAGATACATTCTTTAGCCTAGGGTTTGGATACGTCTGGCTGCAACAAGGGGTTGGGTGCGAAAAATCGTTTATTTCCTTCCTTAAACAACGTCTAACAGATATTTACCTACATGAATGGGAAAGCTCTATAATGCAGAAAAAATATGTATAGTTACTATAGAACATTTGAATTTACCTTTGAAAATTAAAGATATTTTGATTTTGTGAACATAAAATGTTTCCGAGACTGTATTGTCAAATTACGCTTGGTACTATAACCTCTAAAAGGAACTACTTTCAAATCATTCTTTAACAATATTCAGGATAAACTCTGCAGCTTATATGCAGTCACGGAAGACGAGGAACATGTAATTTGTGTTTGTCCTTTGTATTCCGAAATTAGAGATAAATACCTGGACTATTGTAGCATACAATCTCCACCACAATTGCTATAATGTGACAACATGCTTAAAACTAGGAACCTAGGAATTTATATCTTTTATGCATTGAAAATCCGAAACAATTTCGTAGGTAATATAGATAAGTAATGCCATCTGTACTGGCTGTCAGTTGTGAAAATAACTGAAAATCTGTAGGTTTAGGAAATGCCACTTTCTTGCATGCATGGCTTGTTCATGTTTTCGTTTTTCCTTGATAGGCATTCTGCATTGTTCTTTTTGATTTTAGGGGCCAGAGACCTATGGAATAAAATGTTGTTCTTGTTCTTGTTCACAACTAGTGTGGCTCAACGCCATTGGCTGAGCTGAAACTTGTGTTTCTGCTACACTGTATTCAATTAAATATCTCTTTTGTCAGATCAGTAAACTGCAAGTATTATATACAGGCAGAATCATCGCAATTCCATTTTAAAATCTATACCATTTGTGCTTGCCTACGTTAAAGTGATTTAACGCAGTTTGTGATTTTCTGCAATGAGCTCGCTAAAACTGATCAGTTCAGGTGACTTAAATTAAGATTATAAATTCATTGTAAATAATCAACACTCCATTTTATACTCATTAGAAAGTAGGTGTTGAGCTGTTTCTTTTGCAACCAATCCGACATAAATTGGTTCAGGAATCATTTAGAAATCTATCATTGAACACCTTGTGACAAACACAATGCTAATCAGATTTATGGGGATTTGAGCCGATTCGCATCACGGCCACGCTAGCGTGATTGCAGTTCACCTAACTTGCATAAGTAGATGGAGTGGGTGATCACTGGTCCTTTTTCCACCTGGCCAGTCACTGGCCAGAGCTGCTCTCTCTCTCTCTTGCTGTGTCGCATCCAGTGTGTGCGTGTGTGCATGTGTTGCCCCAGAGACCAACATTTCGCTATGTATTGCCGTAAGTACTGTGTGTAGAATGTGCTGATGATTTGCAAATTGTATTCTTGGACACAGTACTTGTGTTCATATGAGTATGGTGATATTGCCTTAGTTGGGTTTACTTGGTTCAGTTATTGCTTTGGCATGTAGTCACAACTCCCCTACGACTGATCTAGAAAATCGTCATGTCCTCATATGCTTGTAGCAGTATTCTACTTAATTCTTTTATACGTCACAGTCAGCGATGTCTCTGGACACTGATCGTTTGTTCCAGAATGTTCAAGTGAATGATGTGTTCTTTCTCATTTGCTGTCACTGATGAAGGTTAGTTTGCTTATCCAGCTTCTCCAGAGATTTAAATGTTGAGTACAAGCTTAGTTATGTTGACATTTGGCTTTGATGCAACGAATTACTTGTGTGAGTTCATTCACTACATTGGCAGTTCTTCCAATCTTTGTGTTGCGCACTGACTTGCTATTTGGTCTCTCAGTTTGCCAGTATTTTATCAAAGCCACTTACTCTATTGTTTATTATTCATGTATTATTAACATGCTGATATCAGTTGTACTGCTACAGTGTTTCAACGTTACAGTGTGCTCAATTCTCTAAGATGTGTGTTGTATTCTGTTGTGGTGATTACACGATAGTGTTGTTGTGATATCAGATATTGGTTAAAACCATCTGATATGTATCAGTCTGTTAATTGTAATTTAGCGATTATGCTCTCTCCTATACGGCTTACTCCAGTGTAGTGCTAATAATAAACTGATTCATTTGAGTCACTTTGACACAGTATGAGCTTTACTTAAATCTGTACTTTCAGTGTACTTTCACTAAATCAGCTTAGCTTTAACTACTTTATTTACTATTGAAATGTATTAGAAATGTCATTTGATGTCAATGTTTGGTCTTCACACATATGCATGATCTTATCTTATGTTGTTGCTTATCCCAAAGCAAGTGATAGTCTTTCCATGTAATATGTATACATGTGCTTTTCTTTTCACTTGCCTTTCTGACATGTACTTAATGACCTTTGTTTACTTGTGCCTTATCAGTGCACTGTTTTCTCTATCTTCTCATCTTCATTCTTCTTCTTCTTCTTTACTTACTTAACTATTGTGAATAAAACAACAGAAAAAAAACCTTTTTTGTGATTGGCCTGCTATATGCCCCTGGCCTGCACATGGAACTTTTCTATCCTTTAATACAGGTCATCAGTAATTCTTTCGTTTCATCCCCTTTAATATAAATAAACCACTCGAGACCATGGCTTACAATACTATGAAACAAAATCTTCACAGCCATTCCAAAAACAGGTTGTAAGTCTCCCGAATTAAGCCGTATTTCCGAATCATTAATGGTTTATTTCGTTAAGATATGTTCCGATATCCGAAAATTCTAAAAACCGCTTTCCACTTTGTTTTGCCAACTAGACGGTGGGCCGTGTTTGAAGACGACATGGCTTCGTTTTTCTTGTTCACAATAATGAAAAGGAAAGAAATACAAATTCTGGACAGAACACTTACAGTGATACTAACTACACAACCTACAAGTTTACTGCATATAAACATACTAGAGTGGACACTTGATTAACTGGAATGAACATAAAAGAAAAAAAAAATTGAATTGATCGTTTTCAGCCCATTGTAGAACAGTTTGTGCATATCTAGAGATCTACCATGTGTTGCGATGTGCTTGAAGCTTGGCAACATGCATGGTTTGATCCTGCTCACGTGCCTTTCTTGTTTTCTTTTCTT
>NC_134898.1:15205571-15233071 GCF_041734735.1 Babylonia areolata | reverse complement strand
AAGCGTGGGCTAACAAACCCCATATACACTAACGCGTTCGTCTGCTGCAGTCTTAGCACTGCAGTCGATACCATCACCACTGGCACACCAGAGAACACCCTGTAGTAACTGTTTTGCTCAGATGCTTCCATTGTAATCAGGAAGTAAGACTACATTCTCTCACTGGCATTCGTAATAAAGACGCTAGCAGTCGCGGACTGTAATATTGAAAAAAAAAAGCAATTTATATTATTACCAAAAAACTGTTCTTGTCTTCCAACAACATATTCTCCCCCCAATCACACAGACCCCACCCCGAAGAAAAAAGAGTATGCATATATGCATTTGTGTGTTTATTAGCTAGGAACTTATGGATGGATGAATGTAAGATCACATGTTTGCGCCGAAAAGTGCGCGGTCCAATTAAACTGATGAAACTGCACACACAACTGAGAGACTGTATTCGCAATTCTCTGTCACTGTCACTGCCACTAGTCCCGAAACCTGGATTGGTCGTGGGGGGTGCTGCACTGTTCCCTGAAGAATGGTCTTGAAGAGCCCGATTGATCTTGTCACGTGACTTTATCATCTCATTTTCCCTTTTTTGTCCACAGTGGTCAGGACGTCTTCTCACCAACCAACGTACTGTCACTCTCATATGGAAAATATTTATGTTATACATTTATATATGTTTTTGTTTTTATTTCTCACTACATGCCATTACTTTGAATGGATGGTCGAACTGCACTTTGTTGCACAGATTGATTGATTTCGTTTTGGTTTTGGTTTTCATCAATATTATTACTATTGATGCATGTTGTTATTTGTATTATGAACCCCCATGTCATTAGGGCTGTAAAGCTATTGACATTAAAGTGTTCAGTGTTCAGTGTTCAGTACTGTCTGGCAGTTGTTTTTTTTTTTTTTTTTCATATTCCATTTCCAAAGCATTGTCTACTCACAACAGATACCCAAAACATGATATTTTCGCTGCGTTGCGCACAATTGATAAACGTATCAAAACCACGACGTAGCTATATTCTTTTATCTATTCTACAGCTTTGTGTTGACTTGGGTGACTTAGTTGCACTGCTATTTCTTTCCGAAATCAGCTTGAAGGAGAAAATGAATGTACGCCGTATCGAAATAACGCAAAAAATATCGGAGCTGCTTGTTCGCTGTTGAAAGACTATGGCACAGAGATACATAAAGAAGGTAGACGCCCACTCAGAAGCCAGAAAAAAATATACCGACCATCACTAATGGGAATGGAATGTGTTCTTTCTCCAGATGGACGTATAAGCAGTAATATTGGATGACTACATAGATGTGTCACTGAGGAAGTGAAATCCACTCCAGGTACATCAAATGAGTCCGCTGAATTGCCACTGACCTCAACGCCGTAACCTCAAATGTTCTCAACACCAGCCTAGAAAGAATTAAACCACGTCAATAACAAACTGTGCCTCGTCTGTGGCAAAACTTAAAAGTCTTTTGGATCGTAGAGACTTCACCTGAAGAGTGAACATGGTCTAGGAAAAGCAACACCACATCCTATCACATCCAGTTTATCACAATGCTTAATTTAAAGCCAGTATAATATATCAATCTCATGCAAACTCTCACACAGGAAGAAAGCCTTATCACTGTGAAAAGTGCGCATCACCCTATGCCTGTTGGAAAACACTGAACAAACACACCTGCAAGAACAATGATGGATTTCTTGTGAAATTTGCTAGAAATGTCTTCACAAAGAAAACATTCTTGAAGGAGCATGAACATTGCCGTTGCCCGTTTATATCATGAATTGTACGCTTCCTTGACAGATCTTTGCTGTGAACAACGTCTGCTTATATAACTCATTTCTGGTATCTGGAGGTTGGAAACACACATCTGTGAATCCTGAATGAAGGACTGACTTCATCTTCAAGAGATTGAGAGCAGGCAAGTCCGTTAAAAAGGAAATTCACAAAGAAAAGTCATGTTTTCAGATGAAAACTTCTGCAGTTCGTCACGCAGTTCCTTCACATGTGCTCTCAGTTTTGTTGGCCGTTTGGGATTCTTGTCTCTGTGTACAATGGCCAGTTGTGTGTACATCTTCACCCAGAGCTGCTCTGAGGGCTGGACCTGGAATACTGTTGAAACTTTCTTCTGTAGAAGACAGAAAGAGAAACGCAGAACACTGCAGTGCTGCCATCTCAGCAACGTTTTGAACAATGTAATAGCCGGAGATTTTATAGTAAACTTGAGAACTAAAGCGCTTCTCATGAAAAGGGCATTTTAACTCAGATACGAGTGAGGCTGGAGATCGTGGCTCCATCCGACCAGCTCCAGCTCCATCAGGACTGACAATGAGAAAATGCGATCTGCCATTCTTGAATGCAGTGCAGCCATCTCCAATGTACTTGAAACCGGGAAAGTATGACAGCAGAACATTTCCTAACAGAGTTGCAAATGCATTGATTTCATTTGCGCACAGATATATATTTTTTTTAGTGAGACTTCTACTGAGGACTTCTTGCTTCAAAGCAAATAAAAGATGGTTTGTAACTGCAGCATCCACAGAAACGCCATGCACTTTGTGTGCATCTATAGTTGGTGTAGCATTTTTTTAAATTAGGTATGGCATAGCCTTATCATAGCAATTCCAGAAATAACGAGAATGATATCCCATGCGTAATATCTATTTGCATGTGTTCTGATGCTAGAATAGATGTTGGTAAACTATTTAATATCATTATGAGACTGAATAGTCAAGCCTGACCATATTATTCAATTTTGATACTTTTTGTTTGAATGTTTGGCTGCTTTATTTCACTTTCCTTTTTCATTACTTTGAAAAGATTGTGTTTGAAACCTGCAGGTGTTTTTGCTGTACTTGTTAAACAAAAAAAGTCCTGTTACCCCCCTATCAATAGACCCTTACAGGTAAGGACAATAAAATGTCAAAGTGTCGCACACTCATTCATAAACTACTCACCCAGACACCTTGGTTCAATTAACTCGTTGCTCTCCACGACAATTCGACACTCTTGATTAGAGGGACATCTCTGTTTAAAACACAAAAAAAAAAAAACAGATCACGATAAATACATTTTCTTTCATTGCTTTCCTTCACCAATTAGTGTTCACTACGAAGATAAATGGCAACCTCGCCTTGCTCAGAGAAACACACTGACACTTAAAAACATCGATATTCAGAAATAAGAAGTAAACGAGTATAAAACAGAACGGAACAAACTGTGGCCATTCTCGTACTGACACACTGAACCCCCCCCCCCCCCCCGCCCCCCCACCTACTACCATTTTCCACCTCCACATGTTTCGCACACACAGGCGTGCGCGCGTGCACACCCACACACCCAACACATATCTATATATCTATACAAGATGACAGACCAGAAAAGCGCACATCGCTCATTGCTAGAATGCTTGGTCGCTACCAGGTGGACATAGCAGCCCTGAGTGTAACCAGGTTTGCCGGTGAAACCCAGCTGGAGGAAGTTGGAGGGGGCTACACCTTCTACTGCACTGGGAAGCCAGATGGCACCCCAAGATCCTCAGGCGTGGGCTTTGCCATACAAACCAAACTTGCACGAGAGCTTGACAGCCTTCCACGTGGGATAAACGATAGGCTGATGACCCTGCGTCTGAAGCTGTCTGAGGATCGCTTCTCCACAGTCATCAGCTGCTATGCCCCGACGATGACCAACACTGATGACATCAAAGAAGCTTTCTACGAAGAGCTCAGCTGCACCATTTCAGCGGTTGACAGAAAGGACCGGCTGATCATCCTTGGGGATTTCAATGCCCGCGTCGGCGTGGACTTCTCCTCGTGGCCAAAAGTCCTAGGACAGTACGGCACTGGCAAGTGCAACTCCAACGGACTGCTTTTGCTCTCGCTCTGCACGCAGCATGGACTGATCATCACCAACACCCTCTTCCAACAAGCGGACAAATACAAGAACACATGGATGCACCTCCGCTCCAAGCAGTGGCGCATGCTGGACTATGTTACTGTTCGGCAGAGGGACAGATGTGATGTTTCCATTACACGCTGCATGAGAGGAGCAGTCTGTTGGTCGGACCATCGCCTGGTATGCAGCAAGATAAACATCAGACTTGCACGCAAGCTCCAACCAGCCAGGCAGAAACCCCCTAGGAAGCTGAACATCCACCGCCTCCCTATCACCAAGGATGTGCTGCAGCAGCAAATCCAAGCAGCACTCCAACAAATTCCAGCATCGACTGATGTAGAAGAGCACTTCAACACCCTCCTCAACAGGGACTCATCCGTATCTGACGAGGTAATTGCAGCCTTCCCACAGCTACCAGTCAATGACTTGCTAGCTGCCCATCCCATCAAGGCCGAGACCCAGAAGGCCCTGAAACTTACAATGT
This sequence comes from Babylonia areolata, assembly GCF_041734735.1. Taxonomy (NCBI): domain Eukaryota; kingdom Metazoa; phylum Mollusca; class Gastropoda; order Neogastropoda; family Buccinidae; genus Babylonia; species Babylonia areolata. Next base: position 15,228,691 of record NC_134898.1, on the reverse strand, counting down.
CAGGAAAAGCACCAGGAGCGGATGGAATCCAGGCCGACATCTACAAGTATGGAGGCGAGGTGCTGACAGACAAGCTGACCGCCCTGTTCCAGTCTATCTGGTAGAGAGGGGAGGTCCCCCAGGATTTCAAGGATGCTTCAATTGTTCACATTTACAAACGGAAGGGAGATAAAACATCCTGCGATAACCACCGTGGAATCTCTCTCCTCTGCATCGCTGGCAAGATCTTCGCCTGCATCATACTAAACAGACTGGTTGACCATGTCTCCAACACAGTCATCCCTGAAGCACAGTGCGGCTTCTGCTCAGGCAGGGGAACATGTGACATGGTGTTTGCCATACGCCAGATGCAAGAGAAGTGCCGTGAGCAGAACAAGGAGCTCCATACGGTCTTTGTAGACCTGACTAAGGCCTTCGACACGGTGAACCGCCGTGGTCTGTGGAAGATCCTCCTAAAGTTCGGCTGCCCAGAGAGCCTAATCCAGCTGATTGCGTCATTCCATGATGGCATGCAAGCGAGAATACATGAAAATACTGACATGTCAGATCCATTCCCTGTGGTAAATGGAGTGAAGCAGAGCTGCGTCCTAGCACCCACAATGTTATCCATTCTCTTCTCTGCCATGCTGATTGACGCCTTCCAAGACTGTGACCGGGGCATCTACATTCAGTTTTGCACAAATGGCAAACTTTTCAACTTGCGGCAACTCCATGCCAGTTCCAGGGTGTTTGAGGCACTGTTGAGAGAGTTCCTCTTCGCTGATGACTGCGCGCTTGCTGCAAACACCCATGAGGACATGCAGTTCATTATGGACATGTTCTCAACCTCCTGCAGGTGCTTTGGACTCACTATCAGCCTCAGCAAGACCGAGTCCATGTACCAACCAGCTAGCTCACAGAACGCCAGTGCCCCCGCCCCCCCCCCCCACCCATACCCCCCCGGCACCCCACCTGCAATCAGGATCGATGACACAGAGATCAAGTCAGTCGACAAGTTTTGCTATCTGGGCATCACCCTATGCAGCAACGGAGCCCTTGATGCGGAAGTGACGCAACGCATCGCCAAGGCCAGCTCCGCCTTTGAACAGGCTGTGGAACAACAAAGGCGTCAGGCTCAGCACCAAAATCAAAACCTACAGAGCTGTTGTGCTGACCACCTTGTTGTACTGCTGTGAAACATGGATGACGTATCGCGGTCACATTCAACAACTTGAGCAATTTCACTAGACATGCCTACGAAAGATCCTCGACATAAAGTGGCAAGACAGGGTCTCCAACCTCCAGGTCCTAGAGAGGAGTGGCCTTCCCAGCATCGAAAGCCTGCTTATCCAGTGCCAGCTACGCTGGACAGGACACGATGTCCGCATGAGAGACAGCAGGATCCCGAAGATGCTATTGTATGGCCAGCTGAAGGAAGGCCACCGCAAACTTGGAAGACCCTGCAAGCGCAAGTCTGTGACATAGACATTGCTTCCTTGGAAACTGATGCCCTTCACCACGCTCGCTGGAAGATGTTGTGATCTAGTGGCATAAAGACGTTTGAAAACAAGAGAACGATGGCCATTAAGGAGAAGCGTGAGCAAAGGAAGCAGGGCTCAACTTCTGGAGACGTTTTCCCTTGCAACACCTGTGGGAAGTACTGCACATCCAGAATCGGCCTCTTCGAATGAGACACACACCGAAAGATAAGCCTGCTTGCCTACTCATCCGTCGGTCCGATGGTAGACTCCATCACACACACAGACACAGACACAGACACAGACACACACACACACACACACACATATATATATATATATATATATATATATATATATATATATATAGAGAGAGAGAGAGAGAGAGAGAGAGAGAGAGAGAGAGAGAGAGAGAGAGGGAGAGAGAAAGTGTTCTGTTTATATTTGGATACTTTCACTTCTACTTCTCGTTATTCATTTACTTAACTATTTTTACCATCCGGAGCTACAGCTAATATTTCAGTTTGCATCTATCTTCAGTCAGTTTTGTTTTGTTTTGTTTTGCTTTTTTATCACTGTACACTTCTCCTCCTCTTCTTCTTTGCGTTCGACAGCTACGCAGTCAGGGTCGAAGTCCGAGGGATGCCACAAACTCGGACGTCTGGTGAAGATCGGCTGCCGTCCCCCAGAACTTGGTGTTGAGGTCAGCACCCCCAGGCCAGGACTGCTGCCGCATCTCCTCATACAGGGGGCAGTCTTGGAGAATATGGGATGGGGTCTGGTCAGCCTGGCCGCAATCACATAGGGATGTGGCTGCCACTCCAATCCTCTTCGGGTGTGCTCGGAGGCCGCAGTGTCCTGTGCGAAGGCGGTAGATGGTAGTCCGGTGTCTTCTCTCCAGTGTCCTGATGGGAGAGAGAGAGAGAGAGAGAGAGAGAGAGAGAGAGAGAGAGAGAGAGAGAGAGAGAGAGAGAGAGAGAGAGAGAGAGAGAGACAGACAGACAGACAGACAGACAGGCAGACAGACAGACAGAGAGACAGAGAGAGACACAGAGAGAGAGACAGAGAGAACCTTACCGTTTCATTACATGTGGTGATGCGTATTTTAGCGATTTGACCGTTTATGTGCATCGTCACCTGTACATAGTAAACACACGTACACACACAAAAACAGACAGACACACAAACCCAAACACACACAGACACACACACACACAGACACACACACACACACACACACACACACACACACACACACACACACACACACAGAGGATCACAGCAGAGGTAAAACAGTCAAGGGGTTGTATAACGAAAGCAGAGAAAATAGCGAAGTGTCAACCAAACGTGGAAAAAAAAAAAAAACACACACAAACAAACAGAAAGCATGGGCAATGAAGCCGAGGAAATCAATGTGTGTGAGCGCGCGATGTGAGCGAAGCAAATAAACGACAATGTGTGAAAGCAGAGTCATGGAGAGAAATACATGGTCTATTCAGGTGTAAAACAAAAAGCAGAGGAAACCACTTTCCAATCATTTGCCAGGTCATTCTGAAACTGCACCATCTCTCTAATCTAGGCGTTTTGCATCTGATACAAGTTTATCATTTTTCTCCTGAAAGGTGGTGTGTGCTGTGCAACCAGCCTTTCAGTTTAAAACATCAGCTGATCAACTGCTGCGATCTGCAGGATATCAGGCAGAACATTTTTTTTTACTAAAACTAGCTTGATGAAGTCCTTGTTTCAAGATCTATCTCTTGACACCGGATATATATATATATATATATATATATATATATATATATATATATATATATATATATAAACTGAATTCCCGTAGAATGAACGAGACCGTGGTTTTATTTTATATCAACCTATTTATAACTTGTAACATTATTTAAATTTCTCTCTGACAACTTTCAAGAACTGAAAGGTAGTCAACACTCATTGAAACGGTCCCTTTACGGTCTGCTTGGCTATGAATGGCATGATTTGGATCAATCTGTTTGTTCTTACCCAGGAGAGAAGGACTGCGGAAATCAGAATTCGAAGGCCCATGATGACTTCCAGTCGTTCAGTCACTCTCTCGGCCCTTCACTTTTCAGTTCTCTGCAGCCACAGGGTGTGTCTGAAACAGTTCACTTTCAGTGTTCTCTTATATACTGTCCCAAGCTCAGCTCAACCACTACTACCCTTATCCTTCCCCCACGTACGATAAAACACACATGTACCCAGCCCTACACAAACACACACACACACACACACACACACACACACACACACACACACACACACACACACACACACACACACACACACACACACACACACACACACACACACACACACACACACACACACACACACACACACACACACACACACACACACACCTGTTCCCATCTGATCAATCACGGGAAATCGACATTAAACTGAAGGATAAACGAATGATTATAAACACACACACACACGCGCGCGCTCGCGCGCTCACACACATACAGACACGCACACACACACACACACACACACACACACACACACACACACACACACACACACACACACACACACACACACACACACACACACACACACATGTGCGTTCTTTTTTTTATTATCTTATTTTAAAACAGCCTGTGCTTCCTGACAACGTTGTGTTTAAGCGGGCACTGTACAGTATTCTATTGTTTCCCCAGTCTCGTAACAGTAGTCACTTATTGTCAGACTAGCTTATGCTGAGCTGACTGAATCAGAAACAGAAAATGCACGTGAATGGTAGATTCACTGATGCGTCATCCTCGAAGCATGGTGTTCCACAGGGGTCTGTCAAGCGTCCAGTTCTTTTCGTGCTGAATGTGGCCTTTGTCAGATGTCATCACTTTTCATTGGATGTTGTATGAAAGCTTTGCTTATAACGCTGTTTTATCAATTGATCTCTTGAATTGACACACTGGTTTCTCAGACAGGAGAGTGCATCCTGGAAATATAGGACTGGGTGACTCTCAATTAGCTGCGCTTAAACGACTGTCAGTCTGAACTGATGCTGGCATTGTCTTCTTTTCTTTTTTTCAACATCGTGTTCATGAACCTATTCTGCTTAATGACACGCATGTTTTATTTTTGTCTTCCATTCGCAGCCTTGGTGTTATTCTTAACTCACTCAGTACGGCCAGTCCTCTCTTCTCTACACAGACCCCTCGGATGTCCAATGGGTGTCTGAATGATCCAACCTTTAGCTTACGTCGTCAGAATTGTGGTATTCTTTGTCAACATTCACCTCTTCAGTGTAAGAGCCTTCCGCTTGTAATATTTTGATGGTGGTAATTGGGGAGAAACGCTGTTGACGTCGTCTCTTTCGCCGTTCGTATGGAGAGAGTTAATGAGCATCATTCCTTCAAATAGCACTTTTCAAACATCTGTAGAGATGCTTATCATGAATTGCACAGGAGCAGTTCCATCTGTCAACATCTTTCTATCAATGCAATGAAACACCAGTGTTTGTTCTCTGAAGAATGAACTTCTATAATCCTTTTGACGGGGCTTCTCAAATATTTGTAAGACTTGAAGAATCCAGAGTAAAGCTGACAGACTCATTTGCAGATGATTTCACGTTTCTCATCACTTCAATCTAACCACTGGACGCCTGTTTGTGACTGAACAGACTTCAAGCAATCTGTTCCAATATTTGTGCCTATCTGAACTATTCATAACTATAGTGCCCCTCGTCTTCTGATATTCGACATTTAATGATACCTCACGTTAAAACTAAGACTGCGGGCAAAATTCTTTTTTTTTTTTTTTTTTTTTTTTTTTTTTTTTTTTTTCGTTTGTTTGTTTTTGTTGTTGTTGTTGTTTTAAAGCTCCAAGCATGTGAATCATACTGATAACACTGTCCCCCTCGACGGCAAAGATACAGAAAAAATATGCATGCGATAAATCTGCATGCAATAAATCTAATTTTCCCTCAACCATAATGCCAATCTGCTCTTGTGACTCAGTTTAGTATGTGTTTTTTTTTTAATCCCCAAGACGGGCGCAATAGCCAAGTGGTTAAAGCGTTGGACTGTCAATCTGAGGGTCCCGGGTTCGAATCACGGTGACGGCGCCTGGTGGGTAAAAGGGTAGAGATTTTTACGATCTCCCAGGTCAACATCTAGGCAGACGTGCTAGTGCCTGATCCCCAATTCGTGTGTATATGCAAGCAGAAGATCAAATACACACGTTAAAGATCCTTTAATCCATGTCAGCGATCGGTGGGTTATGGAAACAAGAACATACCCAGCATGCACACCCCTGAAAACGGAGTATGGCTGCCTACATGGCGGGGTAAAAACGGTCATACACGTAAAAGCCCACTCGTGTGCATACGAATAAACGCAGAAGAAGAAGAAGAATCCCCAAGAATTTTCTCTTTCTTCCCCCTTTAAGTTGTAAGTTTTTGCCCATGTCTTGTGCTGCATCGACTTGCAATGCCGGGAAGGAAAATGGTTAAAGCAAAACTATAAATTCTCAAAGTAGGCAGGTTTTTACTGCTAGTTTTTCACCTTTACTTTACATGCAACAGATCTTCAATCACTACCTGGTGGAAAAAAAACAAAACCGAATGAAGTGTTCGATCGAAAGCACTTAGCCACACAGTGATAGCTCACTGGCGTTCATCAACGCAAACAACCTGCAACACCTCACTATCATTGAATTACACTTTGGTAACAGGTGTCAGGTTGAAGAGCCTTGAAAGTAACCATTGCTACGTAAACACCGCGTCAAAATCGAAACGACAGTAGCGATATGAGTCACGTAATTTCTGACCCTCCATTCCCAACCAAGCCTCCCTCACTCTACTCCTAGCCACAGACATGAACACTCAAAAGACGAGGATGGACGCTTGGTCTGAGGGGAGTCAATGCGACAGAAAGCCACACCCTCTGACTGCCCTGCACCTCCCGTTTATCACGTGCAGAGCTGGACCGGCATGGCAGTGTCATTGATCGTGGAGAGAGAGAGAGAGAGAGATTAGAAGAGCGTAGAGACATTGTTTTTACAGCCAGTTCACTTTTTAATGCGGAAAGTGTCGCTGTTTCCTTTTTATTCACTGAAATCGTCACACATTTCCACTTCTGAAATCTGATTGATGTGTTCCTTTCTTTCTTATTTCTTTCTTCCCTCCCTCGTTTCCTTCTTTCTTTCTTTTCTTTTTCTTTCTTATTTTTTTTATCTTTTGTCTGTGTTGTCTATTACATTTGCAACCCGAGTCCAAAGACGTCTCATGCTTCCATGCTTCCTTTTTTTTTCTTTTTTTTTTTTTTATAAAAAGCCCAAATGCATGTAGCAGAATTAATCACTTCTTTGAAAGTCTGCCCTGAAAAGAGTTAGAGAGGGTAAAGGACAAAAAAATAGGAAAGAAAGAAAAAAAAGAAAGAAAAAGAAAAAGAACGGAAGAGTGGAACAAGGGAAAGCAGGAAGGAAGGGAGGCCACAAACGGTAGAGAGAGAGAGAGAGAAAAAAAAAAAAAGAAAAAAAAAAAGCGAAATAGAATGAAAGACGAAAGAAAAAAAATGTGGATAGAAAGAATGAGAAAAAAAAAGAATAAAGGGATATGTGAATAACAGAAGGACGGATGTGAGGACGAAACAGTATTTCCATTACATACTGACGAATTCTGGTTCGTCTTCATCCATTTTTAATGCGGTGCTTTTCACACACACACACACACACACACACACACACACACACACACATGCATACATACGTTAAATGCTCATGCGCGCACAGTAAAAAAAAAAAAAAAAAAAAAAGGAGACACGAGTTTGAAACACATATTCTCCGGTTGAGACGTGAGGAAATATTTCGGTTATAAATCGAATAGCAGTGTCCATTTCAATGGAAATGTAGTTACCAGAATCTTTTATTAAACTTAACTTTTCTTAATAACTGGTTTCTGTAGTTTCTTTACTCATGCTTGCCGGTTCAGTAGCCGCGTTTAACCGTGCTAAATTTCAATGTCTAAAAAGTGTCGTTTTGGATGTGGTTTTCGGATGCTCTCGGTAGGTAATCCTTTCAATACCCGGGACGCTAGAGGTGTTGAAATTGTTTCCCCCGCTGGATAAGCCCTATCTTTGTGGTCATGTTTTTTAATCAGCGTGATACTTGATTATGTGACGAGTCGCATTCAAGCATGTCTTTTACGAGTGATAATCAATGCCAGAGGCATTGTGTGTGAATGTAACAGTTTGTTTTTGTTTGTTTTTATACCAATTTCCTTATATATATATATATATATATATATATATATATATATATATATATATATATATATATATATTATATATATATATATATATATATATATATATATATATATGTGTGTGTGTGTGTGTGTGTGTGTGTGTGTGTGTGTGTGTGTCTGTGTGTGTCTGTGTGTGTCTGTGTGTTGTTGTTGTTGTTGTACTTCCTAGCGTCGTCGTCGTTGTTGTTTTCGTTGTTGATTTATTCTAGTACTACATGGCCCTTTGGTATCAGATGGGTGATTCGAAACGACAACAATAAATTACCATAAGAAGTGGTACCAGTGTGTCGCTGACTGCCAGATGTGTCGAGAAACCCATTAGAACAACTATACGAGCAACCACAAAGGTTGTTTAAAGGCAGGAAGACAGATATTACACACAGACAGAGACAGATATAATGACAGACAGACACAACTACTGGAACAGACACGGAAAGAGACATAGAAATAAATAGGAGCACAGACAGACAGAGACAACAACAGATCCATAGACAAACAGAGAAATGACAGACAGTCAGATTTAGACAGGAACAGAGACAGACAGAAAGACAGAACGAGTGCAGACAGATTGAATGGCAGGTAACAGAGACAGGCAGGAAACAGACAAACAGACAAACAGGAGCGGAGGCAGAGGGGCGATCAGACCGAGAGGGGGAAAAGACACAGTCAGACAGAGAGAGAGGTACAGACAATACTAGAGACAGAGAAAGAGACGGACAGAGGCAGGAACAGAGGCTGATACACAGACAGACAGAGACATACACAGAGACATACACAGAGACAGACAGGAAAGACTGATGTACTACCCCCATCCTCCCCTTTCTCCCCCCTCCCCTATCCCCCCGTCTAATATCGCTTACCAATGAAAAGACGTTAAACTAATTAAAGAAAAAAAGAAAGAAAGAGGAAAGACTGAGCGAGCGTGGGGAAGACCCCCCAAAAAACAAAAAAACAAACAAACAAACAAAAAAAAAAAAAAACGAAGAACAACTTGCGGAAAACTTCCAAGCACCTGCATGGCCTTTCTACTACAGGACATCGGTGTGTGGTTGGCGAAAAGGAGAAACTAACTACTGGAAACTGCAGACTGTGATGTATACCCTCTGCTTAATGGACCTGTTTGCCACCCAGACGAGACAGCCAAGATTCGCACTCTCTCGAGCAACGCAATCCTCACACAACCAACACTCCAGTCCTTTAAGGTCAAGGCTTGATCAGCGCGTTAAGTGTACGCGAAAGTCAGGTATCTGTCTTTACTATTATTATTATTACTATTATTGTTGTTGTTGTTGCTGTTGTTGTTGATAGGCGCAATGGCTGAGTGGTTAAAGCGTTGGACTCTCAATCTGAGGGTCCCGGATTCGGATCTCGGTAACGGCGCCTGGTGGGTAAAGGGTGAAGATTTTTTTTCTGAACTCCTAGGTCAACATATTTGCAGACCTGCTTGTGTCCCCCCCCCCCCCCCCCGTCCCCCCAACCCCCACCCTTCGTGTGTATACGCAAGCAGAAGATCAGATATGCACGTTAAAGATCCTGTAATCCATGTCAGCGTTCGGTGGGTTATGGAAACAAGAACATACACAGCATGCACACCCTCGCAAACGGAGTATGGCTGCCTTCATGGCGGGGTAAGAAACGGTCATACACGTAAAAGCCCACTCGTTTACATACGAGTGAACGTGGGAGTTGCAGCCCACGAACGAAGATTATTATTATTATCATTATTATTATTATCGTCATCATCATCATCATCATCATCACCACTATTTCACAGCAAATATGGTGTAGCTTGAACCTGTTCAAAAACTCTGACACCCTTTTGAAACTGAAACTAAAACTAAATCTTGATTAAGGACGTTGTTAGCTAATGGGTCGTTAAAACTCAACACCAAGACTTCCTTGCAATTGTAGCCTCTCCCCCCCCCCCCCCCACACACACCCCACCCCTCCCTTCCTTCTCTGTGATAAATGATAGATGAATAGATAGATACATAAATATCAACTAAAATACGAACACGACACACATTTCTCTGCAATACGGTTTTTAACTTTAATTTTTTTTTTTTTTTTTTTTTTTTTTTTTAGCGATTATCAAGTTAAAAAGAAAATCTAAAAAAAAACAAAACACCAAAAAACAGTCATCAAAAAAAAAAAGAAAAAGAAAGGAACAATAAACAATGAACGATTAAAAAAAAAAAAAAAAAAAAAAAAAGAAAAAAAAGGAACAATAAACAATGAACTATTTTTTTAAAAAAAAAGAAAAAGAAAAAAAGAAAGGACGAAAAAAGAAAGCGAAAGAAAATAAAGGAGCAAAAAAAAAGTAGAATGAAGAAAGAGGGGAAGAGGGAGGTAGATACTGTCAATGGTATCGAGACCTATTTATCTTTTTTTTTTTTTTCTTTTTTTTTCCCCCCACTTGACCTCCAGCGAATCAGCGTCCTGGTCCTTCGCTTCCTTCGATTTCCGATCCGCTTCCCCTAGGTTTTTCTATTGCAACATGTTGCTTACTTAGTTTGTTCGTTTTGTACATGCTCGCTCCGTTGCAGGTTAATAATTTATACAAACCTGCTGCTCCCAGGGCCCGAACACAGCTTTGAGCTCTATGCGAAGGCCAGGCAATGTTCACGTCTCCCTCAAAGCAACGCTATATATCGTTGTTTTGTTAGTTGGGGAGAGAGAGAGACAGACATACAAAGGGACAGAGACACAGTGAAAGAGAGAGGGAGAGACAGAGACAGAGAGAGAGAGAGGGAGAGATGGGGGTGAGGGTGTGGAGAGGGAGACTCTGGGAGAAGAAGGGGGGTCGGGGGTGTGGAGGGCAGGGGGTGGGGGTGGGGGGTGGGGAGAGAAATAGGATGTGAGAGAAAGAGACAAAGGTATGGAGGGTGAGAAACAAAGAGAGAGAGAGAGGGAGAGAGAGGGGAAAATAAGAGTGAGAAAGAGAGAGAGAGAGAGAGAGAGAGAGAGAGAGAGAGAGAGAGAGAGAGAGAGAGAGAGAGAGAGGAAAATACGAGTCTTCTTCTACTTCTTCTACTTCTGCGTTCGTGGGCTGCAACTCCCACGTTCACTCGCATGCACACGAGTGGGCTTTTACGTGTATCACCGTTTTTACCCCGCCATGTAGCCAGCCATACTCCGTTTTCGGGGGTGTGCATGCTGGGTATGTTCTTGTTTCCATAACCCACCGAACGCTGACATGGATTACGGGATCTTTAACGTGCGTATTTGATCTTCTGCTTGCATATACACACGAAGGGGGTTCAGGCACTAGCAGGTCTGCACATATGTTGACCTGGGAGATCGTAAAAATCTCCACCCTTCACCCACCAGGCGCCGTCACCGTGATTCGAACCCGGGACCCTCAGATTGACAGTCCAACGCTTTAACCACTCGGCTATTGCGCCCGTCGAAAATACGAGTGAGAAAGAGAAAGAGAGAGAGAGGAAAATAAGAGTGAGAGAGAAGGGAGAGAGAGAGAGAGAGGAGAATAAGAGAGAGAGAGAGACGATAGAATAAAGAAAAAAAAAGGTAGAGAAGGGCGGGGGTGGAGGGGTGTGGGGCACAGAAAGAGGGACGCTTTGACGCTTTGATACTTTATTGTCATTACCTGCATAGGTCTATTGACACGGGGGTGATAAGAGTTATTTCTTATGTCACCACAAGTACAATACCACACACTCTGCTTAATCCATCAAAACAAAACAAAACAAGCAAACAAAGAAAAAACAAACAAACAGCTTTCATCGAAATAAAACACCCTTACAATAGGGAAGCAACAAACAAAAAAAAAGATTAAAAAATAATAATAATAATAATAATAATAATAATAATAATAATAATAATAATAATAATAATAATAATAATAATAATAATAAATAAATAAATAAAAACACCAGAACTCGACCATCCATTCTGTTAGTGATACTGTCAATGTCTGCCTTATTATTTGGCTTACAGTCTGAACACAAGATAATAGACATTATACATTGTTATCCTCCTCAATTACTCTGGTACTGGTCTGAATAGTAAGAGTGCATCTTATTCTCTGTGCTTCTACAAGAAATTTAAGCTATTGACAATACTGTAAGATCATCATCACACAACAAAGCAGAAACAATGTCGTGCCTTTTAGCTACATCAGACTGAAAAGTCACGCACTTATCTCTAACCCTATCGAATGATTTACATTGAAACAAGTAATGTTTTTTTCATAATCTACACTAGAAGCGCACAAAGGGCATGGTGATTTTGTGGATGTCCCAGGCTGAAACCATCTTTTATTTACATTAAATCCATGTGTCCTTAGTCGAAATATTGCAAAGTTTATTCTTTGCCATTTGTCTGTGATGACTGTCAGGAACTTTTCCGTTTGAAATATACTTTTGAATGAAAAAAAAAACAAAAAAAACATTTTCATTTAGTTTTCATAACAGAATGTCAAGAGAGAGGGAGTGAGACAAAGAGAGAGAGAGAGAGAGACAGACAGACAGACAGACAGACAGACATATACAGAAACAGAGACAGAGAGAGACATACACACATATACTGAGAGAGAGAGAGAGGGGGGGGGGGGAGGAGGGGGGGAGAGAGAGAGAAAGAGGGAGAGAGAGAAGCGGAAGGGCACAGACATACAATTTGACAGACAGTCAGACAGTCACAAAGACAAGGCATATAAAGATTGATCGATGATCGAGGGTAAGCGGGGGGAATGGGGGTGGGGGTGGGGTGGGGGGGGGGGGGAGTCGGGGGATGGGGTGAGGGGATATAGGAGGAGACAGGAGACAGATATAGAAACATAGACAGACAGAGCCAAACGCAAACAGGGACAGACAACGACATTCACAGAAAGACAATAAGCGCAGGGGTGGAAAAACCGACATCTATATACAGGAGCAGACAAAAAAAAAAGAAAAAAAAAAAAAAAAAGAGAGACTGGGACTATGGAAATAAGAGACATACGATGACATTCATTCAAATACAGACAAACAGAAAAAAAAAATAAAAAGAAGAGGAAAATATGCATAGCACAAGAAGCAGGCACACAGTTCACAGAGACACAGAAACAGTCCCCGACACAGACACCACAGAGTCACACACACACACACACACACACACACACACACACACACACACACACACACACACACACACACACACACACACACACACACACACACACACACACACAAGGTCGAGAGGGGAAAAGAAACAACGGCAGATAAAACCCTCGACAGGCACTATCCTCTAATCAGTCTACGAGTATGACAGTTGTCAGAAGTTGTGAAGCTCCCATGGCCCCTGAAGACAGTGCCAGACACATCAGGCAAGCCAGGAGGAATGTCTGGCACCGTAGCTCAGGGGAGACGGAAACAACAGTCTCCGTGATCGACGTGGTAGTCGCAAAACTTTGCGTTCCTGAAGTTTTATGCAGCTATGGCTTGCAGAATCAGAAGAGCAACGTAGGTAGTAATAATTTTTTTGTCAATATCAGCACACAAAACACACACACACACACACACACACACACACACACACACACACACACACACACAGATATATATATATATATATATATATATATATATATATATATATATATCTGTGTGTGTGTGTGTGTGTGTGTGTACTTATCACAGCGGAATCTTCTACATAATTTATATTTGTATTTCTTTTTATCACAACAGATTTCTCTGTGTGAAATTGTCTGCTCTCCCCAGGGAGAGCGCGTCGCTACACTACAGCGCCACCCATTTTTTTTTTTTTTTTTTGGGGGGGGGGGGGGTATTTTTTCCTGCCTGAAGTTTTATTGGTTTTTCCTATCGAAGTGGATGTTGCTACACAATTTTGCCAGGAACAACCCTCCTCATATATAATCGTGACATAAGTTCTCTCACCTGTATCTTCTCTTTCTCCTTTCTGTGGCTGGCCAACACATGAGGTGAGTGAAGACAAGACAGGCAAGTGGTGTGATGGCCCAGAGGTAACGCGTCCGCCTTGGAAACGAGAAACTCGGAGCGCACTGGGAGTTGAATCACGGCACAGTCGCCAGTATTATTTTTCTCTCCCCCCTCCACTAGACCTTGAGTGGTGGTCTGGATGCTAGTCATTCGGATTAAACGATTTATATCTGTGTGTGTGTGTGTGTGTGTGTACTTATCACAGCGGAATCTTCTACATAATTTATATTTGTATTTTTTTTTTATCACAACAGATTTCTCTGTGTGAAATTGTCTGCTCTCCCCAGGGAGAGCGCGTCGCTACACTACAGCGCCACCCATTTTTTTTTTTTTTTTTTTTTTTTTTTTTTCCTGCCTGAAGTTTTATTGGTTTTTTCCTATCGAAGTGGATGTTGCTACACAATTTTGCCAGGAACAACCCTCCTCATATATAATCGTGACATAAGTTCTCTCACCCGTATCTTCTCTTTCTCCTTTCTGTGGCTGGCCAACACATGACGTGAGTGAAGACAAGACAGGCAAGTGGTGTGATGGCCCAGAGGTAACGCGTCCGCCTTGGAAGCGAGAAACTCTGAGCGCACTGGGAGTTGAATCACGGCACAGTCGCCAGTATTATTTTTCTCTCCCCCCTCCACTAGACCTTGAGTGGTGGTCTGGATGCTAGTCATTCGGATTAGACGATTTATATCTGTGTGTGTGTGTGTGTGTGTGTGTCTGTACTTATCACAGCGGAATCTTCTACATAATTTATATTTGTATTTCTTTTTATCACAACAGATTTCTCTGTGTGAAATTGTCTGCTCTCCCCAGGGGAGAGCGCGTCGCTACACTACAGCGCCACCCTTTTTTTTTTTTTTTTTTTTTTGTATTTTTTCCTGCCTGAAGTTTTATTGGTTTTTTCCTATCGAAGTGGATGTTGCTACAGAATTTTGCCAGGAACAACCCTCCTCATATATAATCGTGACATAAGTTCTCTCACCTGTATCTTTTCTTTCTCCTTTCTGTGGCTGGCCAACACATGACGTGAGTGAAGACAAGACAGGCAAGTGGTGTGATGGCCCAGAGGTAACGCGTCCGCCTTGGAAGCGAGAAACTCGAGCGCACTGGGAGTTGATCACGGCACAGTCGCCAGTATTATTTTTCTCTCCCCCTCCACTAGACCTTGAGTGGTGGTCTGGATGCTAGTCATTCGGATTAGACGATTTATCTGTGTGTCTGTGTGTCTTCGGTGGTTTTTGTGTGTGTTGTTGTGTGGTGTGTGTACTATCACAGCGAATCTTCTACATAATTTATATTTGATTTTTTTTTTATCACAACAGATTTCTCTGTGTGAAATTGTCTGCTCTCCCAGGGAGAGCGCGTCGCTACACTACAGCGCCACCCATTTTTTTTTTTTTTTTTTTTTGTATTTTTTCCTGTCTGAAGTTTTATTGGTTTTTTCCTATCGAAGTGGATTTTGCTACAGAATTTTGCCAGGAACAACCCTCCTCATATATAATCGTGACATAAGTTCTCTCACCTGTATCTTTCTTTCTCCTTCCTGTGGCTGGCCAACACATGACGTGAGTGAAGACAAGACAGGCACAGTCGCCAGTATTATTTTTCTCTCCCCCCTCCACTAGACCTTGAGTGGTGGTCTGGATGCTAGTCATTCGGATTAGACGATTTATATCTGTGTGTGTGTGTGTGTGTGTGTGTGTGTGTGTGTGTGTGTGTGTGTGTGTGTGTGTGTGTGTGTGTGTGTGTGTGTGTGTGTGTACTTATCACAGCGGAATCTTCTACATAATTTATATTTGTATTTCTTTTTATCACAACAGATTTCTCTGTGTGAAATTGTCTGCTCTCCCCAGGGAGAGCGCGTCGCTACACTACAGCGCCACCCATTTTTTTTTATTTTTGTTGTATTTTTTCCTGCCTGAAGTTTTATTGGTTTTTCCTATCGAAGTGGATGTTGCTACAGAATTTTGCCAGGAACAACCCTCCTCATATATAATCGTGACATAAGTTCTCTCACCTGTATCTTCTCTTTCTCCTTTCTGTGGCTGGCCAACACATGACGTGAGTGAAGACAAGACAGGCAAGTGGTGTGATGGCCCAGAGGTAACGCGTCCGCCTTGGAAGCGAGAAACTCGGAGCGCACTGGGAGTTGAATCACGGCACAGTCGCCAGTATTATTTTTCTCTCCCCCCTCCACTAGACCTTGAGTGGTGGTCTGGATGCTAGTCATTCGGATTAGACGATAAACCGAGGTCCCGTGTGCAGCATGCACTTAACGCACGTAAAAGAGCCCACGGCAACAAAAGGGTTGTCTCTGGCAAAATTGTGTAAAACAATCCACTTCGATAGGAAAAACAAATTAAAAAAAATCCAGGAAGGAAAAAAATAAAACAAAGCAAACA
This sequence comes from Babylonia areolata, assembly GCF_041734735.1. Classification (NCBI taxonomy): domain Eukaryota; kingdom Metazoa; phylum Mollusca; class Gastropoda; order Neogastropoda; family Buccinidae; genus Babylonia; species Babylonia areolata. Next base: position 15,212,592 of record NC_134898.1, on the reverse strand, counting down.
AACAAACAAAAAACAACAACAAACAAACAACAGCAACAACAACAAAAAACCCAAAACAAAACAAACAAACAAAACAAAAACCAACAACAACACATACACGTACAAAGGATGGAGCTCTCAGTGTAGCGATGCGCTCTCCCTAAGAGAAAGCACCCCGAATTTCACACAGAGAAATCCGTTGTGGCAAAAGAGTTATACAATAAAGAGAAGAATCTGAGGACCAAAAAATACGGAGGTACGTTTAGAGCAAAACCAGCGTGGAATTCATGTCGGTGACATCTCATCTCTAGTCCTGAGATTTTTTGTTTTGTTTTGTTTTTCGCTTGATTGGTATTTTGTATCTGTATTTGCATTTCTTTTTATCACAACAGATTTCTCTGTGTAAAATTCGGGCTGCTCTACTCTCCCCAGGGAGAGAGCGCGTCGCTAACACTACAGCGCCACCCATTTTTGCAGGGGGCATCACTCGTACATGAGGAAGAGACATGTCCGCTTCTTAAGTCCTATCATTAATTCGTTTTTTCTTCAGATAGGACAACAGTCCGAATATATATATATATATATATATATATATATATATATATATATATATATATATATATATATATATATATATACACTTGCCTGTGTGACCAGAAATAAACATTTGGGTCACTGTGCACAGATAAAGTGAGCCGTCGCAATGCAGTACCACGTCCTTACACACACACACACACACACACACACACACACACACATATGTATATGTATATATATATATATATATATATATATATATATATATATATATATATATATATATATATATATATATATATATATATGTGTGTGTGTGTGTGTGTGTGTGTGTGTGAATAAATGTGACACGCATTACATTGTGACTGATCAAAAGTACGGTTCACAATTCTCATGAAATGAATAAATGAATAATTATAGAAGACGAAATGTGAAAGTCCACCAAAACACTCTTGCCTTGTGCATGTATTATTTGATTTTTTTTTTTTTCATTATTTTTTTTCCATTTCCATTTTGCTGACTTATCAATCCAGGGTAGTACCTCAGTCGTTTTCAAAAGAGATGCTTTAGCAATCGATGTGTCCACGTCCAGTGCAAACTGTCTTTCTCCTATCCAGTCACTGAATCGTCTCTGAGTTCTGACTTCCCCTGCCCTGTACTGGGTGGGTGGTGAGTGGGTGGGGTGGGCGGGTGGGTGTGGAGGGAAGATGTGTGTGATGGTGTTACCGTAGAGCCAGTGGAGCGTGGCACCAAGTGGTGTGATTGTCTGTCCTGTGTGACTGACCGACTGGTCAGCCGGCAAATGCGAGTCTCGCTCTCTCTCTCTCTGTGGAAGTTATCGAATTGCTTCACCCCACCTCCAGAAAAGAGTTAGCTGCGCTCACGTAAGCCGAGACTGCGTGCGGTCACAGACAAACATGTATATATATATACACAGAGAGAGAGAGAGAGAGAGAGAGAGAGAGAGAGAGAGAGAGATTATACATACATACATACATACATACACACTCACACACACACACGTACGTACACACATTAGCATGCACGAACACATGCATACACACACTGACACACACACCGACACACACGCACTCGCACACACACACACACACACACACACACACACACACACACACACACACCTTTGCACCCACGTGCAAACATGAAAGAAAGTTAATTCATCTGAATCTTATTTACATATTTTATTTATTCATTCATAACGTTGTATGAAAATGCCTTTTACACAGTGATAATTCGAAATCCGGATTTGTTCAACTGTACTTAGGGGTTATTCTAAAAATATATTATATAAGCAGAATCATAGTAAAATCATGCGGCAATTTATTTTGACTGTCTGTCGATAGCGCGCTCTACCAACAAAGCTAGAAAACTTTTTTTTTTCATGCAAAGCTTAAAAAAAAAAAAAAGTTTTCAAAATGATGGGTGCACGCTGATGTTTAGAGTGCCATAGTTTTGCCCTGGCGTCAGAAAACTTCGAAACAGAAATTAAGTTTTCCAAAACGGCTTCGCGTATCTTGCGAAATTTTGCATAACTCATGTTTATTGATAACTTTTAGCGGCGCTCATGTAAACACACACACACACACACACTCACGTACACACACACACACACGTACACACACACACACACACACACACACACACACACACACACACACACACACACACACACACACACACCATTTCAAACAAATTCCTGTCCAAATCAGTGATTAGGAACAGCAAAATCACTGATAAAACTCATGAATAATGAACTACATCAAAACTTCAAATAAAATCCCAAAGCAAAAGTAACTTCGACTGACCGATTGTGGCATACTCTATACCACTAAAGCTGGAAAAGCATGAATAGAAAACGTTTCCATAATATCGATGCATGCTTATCATCGATAACAAAATTTGGCCCTTTCGTCGGAAGACTCCGAAAACGACGCCCCCCCCCCCCCCCCCCCCCCCCCACCCCCACACACAAAGGCTTAATTCTACCTTGCCAGATTTGTAATATTTTCAAAGCTTACTGATAAAATAATTATGCGAGGTTGCTAGTAAAGCTCCAAGGAATTTACAGTAAAGAATGATATATATATATATATATATATATATATATATATATATATATATATATATATATTTCTAAATGTGGCGTAATGAATTCATGACATCCTTCAACTATGAAGCAAACAAGCGAATCAGAGGGGGGGGGGGGGGGGGGGAATCCCGCTTCGCAACATTTCATGTCCAGCACATCTGTATTAAAGTTTCTTCCCTAATTCTATTTTGCTTTTTTCAACTGAATGATGGGCTCTCTTTTTCTTACCGAGATATTGTATGCTTCCACAGGCCTACAATAGTTAGAAAAAAAAAAAAAAAAAAATCTTGCTTGAATTTTACGCAACAAATTTGTTGTTGTAGTATTAACATTGTTTATGAACTTGATCACTTCAAAACACAACAAATGTTGAACAATTGTCTTTCCCACGTTGATTTAATCGTCTTCTTTCTGGCACTGATTTATGAATCGTCTTTTGTCCAACAGTACTTTGTTCACCTGAAGAGTATATATATATATATATATATATATATATATATATATATATATATATATATATATATATATATATAAGAACACACACACAAAAAAAGCCGAATCTCACAACTTCTCTCTTCTTCACTTTGTTCCCCCACGGGTAGACCATTCTTCTTACTCTTGCTCATTCTTTTCAACTTCCTCTTTCTTGGCCTGCAGATCGTCCATTTCCATTTCCTCTTTCTTTTCCGAGCGAAGGCCTGCAATGCCCTGCCGTTTCAGTTTCGACACAATGCCCTGTTGAACAAAGTACAAAGAAATTATCTGTTCTCACTTCTGATGCTCTCTCTCTCTCTCTCTCTCTCTCTCTCTCTCTCATATATATATATATATATATACATTTTTTTTTTAACCATTATACTTGGATCACTCAAATGAATGTATTCAACAACAGTAAAGGGAAGTGACTCTCCTTTTAGCTGTGTATCTTGGTAAATGAAGAGAGTTACTTCTCATAACCGTTGTCAATTACAATGTGTTGTTATCGTCTTTTAAGTGTTCTTTATTATTTTTCTTCTTTTTTTTTTCTTTTTTTTTTTGTTGTTGTTGGTCTTTAAAAAAAAAAAAATCTTTCATCTTAAAGGAATTACTATCAGTTTGTTGTGTAAAATGATAAGATTGTGTGTGTGTGTGTGTGTGTGTGTGTGTGTGTGTGTGTGTGTGTGTGTGCGCGCGTGCATGTGTGTGTGTGTGTGTGTGTGCTGGCTTTTTGTTGCTTTTTTGGGGTTTTTTTTTGTTTTGTTTTGTTTTTGTTGTTGTTGGGTTGTTTTTTTTTGTGTGTATAAATCCCTGGTTTTAGTTCAAAGTAAAATGAAAAGTCAGGGAAAAAAAAAACCCCACCAACATGTTATAACGTTGAATTGTTAAATCTGAACGTCTGTTTTCACTGGAAGAGAGAGAGAGAGAGAGAGAGAGAGAGAGAGAGAGAGAGAGAGAGAGAGAAGATGAGAAAAGAAATCTTTGTAGCAAACAAAGATCAATCAATGATCATCAATACAACAAAGATGTGAAACAAATGCAACAAAACGATGAAAGCAAAGTGTTGGAAGAAAAAAAAAAAAGAAAGAAAGAAAAAAAAAAAAAAAAAAAAAAAAAAAAACCAACTCACAAAGACATCCAAAGAGGCAACGGTGTTGTCACTGAAGTAAGTTACCATCTCTACGACGTTGGGGAAGTAGGCGGTCAGATGCGAGATGAATTCGGATGACTTTTCCTCATTGTCCGCCCCTCCGCCACTCTGAAAAAAAAAAAAAAAAATCATCACTATTAAACAATGGACAGGAAACAATAGTCCGAAGCTTCTGCTATATGTAACATCACCTAACCTATACGTACAACAATACAGAACAGAACAGAATAGAATAAAATGGAATGGAATAGAATAGAATCCAATAGAATGGAATAGAAAGGAAAAAAAACAACAAAGTAGAATAGAATGTCTGTTATATGGCCACAAGAAATATTCGAAGGACAATGCTAAAACATAATCATACGTATAAGTGTTTGTGCATACGCTAGCTCTTTCTGGTACTCACGTACACCCATACAGACAGACACACACAGACACACACACACACACACACACACACACACACACACACACACACACACACACACACACACACACACACACACACACACACACACACACACACACACACACACAAACACACACACACCACAAAAACAAACAAACAAACAAACAAACAAAAACATGCTTATGCGCGAGCGACTACGTGCATAGGTAAGATTGACTTGATGATGTTCTCATCAGGAGGCGTGGTTTGCTCCCTCACCGACGGGCGCAATAGCCGAGTGGTTAAAGCGTTGGACTGTCAATCTGAGAGTCCCGGGTTCGAATCACGGTGACGGCGCCTGGTGGGTAAAGGGTGGAGATTTTTACGATCTCCCAGGTCAACATATGTGCAGACCTAGTACCTGCTTAGTGCCTGAACCCCCTTCGTGTGTATATGCAAGCAGAAGATCAAATACGCACGTTAAAGATCCTGTAATCCATGTCAGCGTTCGGTGGGTTATGGAAACAAGAACATACCCAGCATGCACACCCCTGAAAACGGAGTATGGCTGCCTACATGGCAAAATGGTCATACACGTAAAAACCCACTCGTGTGCATTCGAGTGAACGCAGAAGAAGCTCCCTCACCTCTTTAAGAAAGGCTTTGGATTGCTGGCACCAGTCGACGAACTCCTGACACTTGTGGCTGAGGTTTTGGCTGACCACATTTTTCAGTTCTGTGGAGCTGGCGAACAGTTCGCCCAGTTTCTCCGTCAGCGTCCCCAGCACCACCACCATGCGTTTCATAGGGTCCTGGAAAGTAGGTCAGGAAACAGGAAATAGTGGAATTCCATCAACTGAGAAAAAGTAAGGGAAGTAACAAAAATGAAATTCCCATTACTGAGAATAAGGAAGGGAAGTAATAATGAAATTCCCATCACTGAGAATAAGGAAGGGAAGTAATATTAATGAAATTCCATCACTTAGAATAAGGAAGGGAAGTAATAATAATGAAATTCCCACCACAGAGAATAAGGAAGGGAAGTAATAATAATGAAATTCCCATCACTGAGAATAAGGAAGGGAAGTAATAATAATAAAATTCCATCACTGAAAATAAGGAAGGGGGAAATAATGAAACTACATCAATGAGAATGAGGAAGGGAAAATAATGAAATTTCATCACTGGGGATGAGGAAGGGAAATAGTGAAATTGCATCACTGAGAATGAGGTTGGTAAAACAATGAAACTCCATCATTGAGAATGAGGAAGGGATTGATAATGAAATTCCATCACTGAGAATGAGGAAGGGACTGATAATGAAATTCCATCACTGAGAATGAGGAAGGGACTGATAATGAAATTCCATCACTGAGAATGAGGAAGGGATTGATAATGAAATTCCACCACTGAGAATAAGGAAGGGAAGTAATAATAATGAAATTCCATCACTGAGAATGAGAGAGGGACTGATAATGAAATTCCATCACTGAGAATGAGGAAGGGACTGATAATGAAATTCCATCACTGAGAATAAGGAAGGGAAGTAATAATAATGAAACTGTATCACTGAGAATGAGAAAGCGAAATAATGAAATTCCATCACTGAGAATGAGGATGGGAAATAATAAAGGGAACTTAACTTAACTCCATCACTGATAATGAGGAAGGGAAGTAATGAAACTCTATCACTGATAATGAAGAAGGGGGAATAATGACATTTCATCACAGATAATGAGGAAGGGAAATAATGAAAAAAACTCCATTTACTGAGAATGAGGACGCGTTACCCTCATTAAAGACGCTAGGAAGCTCGCTTTTTAATCTCTGGTCCGTACACTTGGACCACTCTCGCCCCTCTTTCGCTCCGTTAATTAATTCCTTGCACTGAACTCTTTCATGTCGGGATTTTTTTTTTTTTTTTTTTTTTTTTTTAAATGCCCCTTTTCAAAACAGCCTTTCCGTTCCTACCCTCCCTCTCTCCGTCCACATGTTCTCCCCTAGCCTTTTATCTACCTGTATATGTTTTGTCCTCCATCCCCTTGCTTCATAACTATGCATGCGCGTGCAAAAATTCCTGACTGAAACTGGAAGCGTTTTGATTTATCTCCGCGTGAGATTCAGCACTGTATGGAATACATAGATTATCATCATAATCATACTCATAATTACGAACATGATGATCGTGGTGATGATGATGATGATGATGATGATGATGATGAAAACAATGATAATGAAAAAAAAGAAGAAAAAAAAAAGAAAAGAAAAAAAGAGTGATGTTGATGATGATGATCATCATCATGATTTTTTTTTTTTTTCATTATCATTGTTATTGTTATCAATAGTAGTAGTAGTAGTAGTAGTAGTAGTAGTAGTAGTA
>NC_134898.1:15188071-15190571 GCF_041734735.1 Babylonia areolata | reverse complement strand
TAGGACTTTTATTTAATCCTTTATGGCTTTTCCACGCCCCTTGTTAATATAGAAATAGTTTGGGGTTGCGTACATGCGTATGGAATTTTTTAAATGTTCATTCATCAAAATCGAATGGTTTTATTAATGATTTGGAGTCATTGTCTAGAAGATTCTTGAACTGGTCAATAGTTTTAGCTGTTTTTGTTGAATTTTTCAGTGCATTCCATCCTTTAACTGCTCTAAAGCTAAAAGAAAACTTACGAATATTTGTTCTGCAAAATTTTGTGGAAAGGTTAGTATTTGAGTTTCTGGTAACATGGAGTTTGTTGGTAGAAAAGAAGGTGCAGGGGTCAGTGTCAACCATTTTATTCAGTACATTCACTAAAAGGTAGAAGAGTAAGAGGAGATTTGATTTATTTAGTACAATTCACTAAAAGGTAGAAGAGTAAGAGGAGATTTGACTGAAACTTATAAGATATTTAATAACATAAATGATGTAAATGCAAGACATATCTTTAGAATGTCGGACTATGATAGTGCAAGGAACTCAGAAAAGAAAAAAAAAATTGTTTAGAACACTGCAATAATAACATTAGAAAAAAAATCATTGGCTAACCGAATTGCACAAGCATGGAATGCACTACCAACCGAAGTTAAACTTGCATAAAATATTAAAATACTAACACGTTCAAAAATCTCCTTGACACCAACACTATCTTAAAAGATTTTTTTTTTTTTTAAATGTGATGAATAAAACAAAGTTTCTTGCAGAAGTGTACTTGCGTACACCGCCCAACAATAGCAAACAAAAGAAGAAAATAAATAAATAAAATAAAATGCAAGAAGTGAAGATGAAGATTCGATGGAGACATAAAAAGGCCGAGAGGTCTAGGCAGATGACTGCCAGTCCCTATACTACGACTATTACTACTACTAGGGTTACTAACGTTAGGGTTACTAACGACTGGAACAAACTAACCACTAACATCAAGTATGCTTCCAATACCAACAACTTCAAGACTTACCTTATCGATAATCACAAAATTTTAAAAGACATCTGGTTTGACTTTGATGGTCCAAGATAATTGCAACTGGGTCTACTTAGACTGAGACAAGACCGATAACGACATAGCACAAAGAAGGCCGTGAGGCCTTGTGCTAATCATAAATGAGACGGGGCGTAAAGCTTCGTTTACACGGGATGCAGCTGACTTGCAACCAATTTGCGACTAACTCTTTGAAACCGGCGGAGACTGGTGGAGACTGGTTGCCCCCGGTTGTGGCCCGTCGCTGCCGGTCTCAGAAACCAACGGATTTTCCCGATTTTTGGTTGCATGTTTGGTCGCAAGGCTCATTTTATTTCCACTCCAAGACCGATAATGTTTTGAGGGCCTTGCAACTAAACTGCGAAAAAAACGGTCGCCGCCGGTTGCCACAGCTTGCCGCTCGTCTCAGCCGGTTTCCAACAGGAAATTGATGACGCAAGCGGGACGCGTGTCACGGATTTTTCTGTCTGGCTTGGCAGACGCTCGCAGCGTGGTTTCTCGTGTGTGTTGCAACCGGCGGAGACAGGGGAGGAGCCTAGTTAGTTGCACGTAAGTCGCCGCCGGTTGCATCCTGCGGAGACCGTCCAGTCGCATGTACCAGCCTTGCAACCAAAATTTGAATTTGGTTGCAAGTTAGTTGCATCCCGTGTAAACGTAGTTTAAAAAGCCGTGAGGCTACGATGATCAACATCAGCCCCTAACCTGAACCTGAACCTGAACCTGAAAGGCAACACAAACCCACAGGCACAGCCCCAATCCCATGCTTACCCACGCCGATTTGGCAGAGAATTCCCACCACAGAGTCCGTCAATTCCTACAGGATGCACATGGAACAAGTCAACTTATCCACCAGAAATCTGTAAACACTCAAGTAAAAATAACAAAAACGAAAAGAAAAGAAAGAATGAACGAAAGAAAGAGAATAGCAGATCGGCGACGTCCTATGACGCAATGGTTGCAGATGACGTAAAAAGCCACACAAAGTTTGGAAGAATGCAAACCTTCACGCAGAACAAAACAAAACAGAGAATTTGGGGAATTGCGGAAGGTGATGATTCTTTCTCCACAGCATGGAGTGGGGAAAAAAAAAAAAAAAAAAAAAAAAGGCACAAAAACAGAATGAGCTGATCTTACCATTTCAAAGAAGACTAAGAAGAAGAAGAAGAAAGAAAAAAAGAAGACGAAAAAAAAAAAAAAAAGAAAAAAAAAAAGAAAGGAAAGCAAAAAGGCAGACGCTGGTGATATCCACTCTGACATGAATTGACATTATTTGTGTTTATTCTGTTGTATCTTGTCAGTACTGTTTTTTTCCTCGCTTCTTTTTCCCTCTGATTAAGATGATTAGCCATTAAGATGATTAGCCATTAAGATGATTAACCATGTAAATACCACAGGTGGATCTGTGCACAATATGTGCAAAGAACTTCAAATATTACCTGTTCATCTACTTATTAGATATAACACATTGATTC
>NC_134898.1:15170571-15175571 GCF_041734735.1 Babylonia areolata | reverse complement strand
GTGGTTAAAGCGTTGGACTGTCAATCTGAGGGTCCCGGGTTCGAATCACGGTGACGGCGCCTGGTGGGTAAAGGGTGGAGATTTTTACGATCTCCCAGGTCAACATATGTGCAGACCTGCTAGTGCCTGAACCCTCTTCGTGTGTATATGCAAGCAGAAGATCAAATACGCACGTTAGAGATCCTGTTATCCATGTCAGCGTTCGGTGGGTTATGGAAACAAGAACATACCCAGCATGCACACCCCCGAAAACGGAGTATGGGTGCCTACATGGCGGGGTAAAAACGGTCATACACGTACAAGCCCACTCCTGTGCATACAAGTGAAAGCAGAAGAAGAAGAAAGAAGAAAAGATAGAAAATAAGAAAGGAAAGAGAGAGAGAGAGAGAGAGAGAGAGAGAGAGAGAGAGACAGACAGACAGACAGACAGACAGACAGACAGACAAACAGAGACAGACAGAGATTGTCAGTAAGAGAAAGTGAGATAGATTCATTCATCTATTTATTTATCTATTCATTCATTGATTATCATGCAGTGAATTCCTTTATTTGTTTCATCTATTGTTTTTTCATTACTTTAAAAAAACACACACCCTTATTGATCAACTTTTTACATATTAACTAAATCGTCAATTGAATGAATCATAAATGTATCCATCACTTCTTGTTTTGTTGTTGTAGGACCTAGTGCTACGAACAAAGTGAGGAGCTTTTCGTCAGTTTTCTTTAGAATGTAAAAAGAAGAAATATATATTGTTGCTGTGGCTGTTTTCATGCTGACCATTCTAATCTATTAAAACAAAAATAAATGGAAGCACTGTGAAATACCTCTATTTTTAATCCAGTTTTTATTCCCGTTTGTTTGTTACTTTATTCCATTTACAACAAATATTCTAACAGTTTCATTTTTCCCCCAAGTTTTATTTCGCAACAGTGTCAATGATGCCAGCATCAGCTTCTTAAATCTGATACGCTCAAAGGAAATTAAGAGAAAGAGACAGAGACACATAGGGAGACAGAGACAGCGAGAGAGATGATTATTCTGTATGAAGCATCACCTTACACAACCGTTCTTGTCTGATAAGGTGTGTGTCAGAGAAAACCGAGTTTCATGACTTCTCTTGGTGTTTTTTTTTTTTCTTTATGGAGGCACAAACACGTACAGGCACAAACATTGACACACACACACACACACACACACACACACACACACACACACACACACACACATAGGCATGCATTCGTATTAATTTTTATCTCTGTCTCTGTATGTCTTTCTATGTCTCTGTCTCTCCTCTGGTTCTCTGTTTCTTTGGATTAATAACTCCATCGAAATCTCTTAAGCAAATATGCTGTGTGTACGTGTGCGTGCATACATGTGCGTGCGCGCGCGCGCGCGCGCGTGTGTGTGTGTGTGTGTGTGTGTGTGTGTGTGTGTGTGTGTTTTCCCATCTTTTTTTTCTCTCTCTCTTTCTCCTACATGGGTCCTACTACTACACATGTAAAATTAGTGTGTCCCTCCATATTGCAGTATCTGCATACAGAGGAACCTAAGTCAACAGTAAAAAAACAACAACCAAAAAACAAAAACAAAACGAAACCAAAAAACCAAAAAACAAACAGACAAACAACACCCCTCTAAACACAGAATCCTTGCTGAATCGGCTGAATCTTCACCCTGTCATTTCTGATTCAGTGTGAGTACCTATCTCCGGAAACAGTCCGGACACGATCACGGAATCCGTAAGTCCGTCTGGCACACTGTATCAGACTGGAGCTGTCACAGACTACTGTCTGGACTTGACCTCATTGGTGATGAACAATTTCCTGTTAGGGTTACCATCGATGGCAGAGATGGTGTCCCCCCCCCCCCCCCCCTCCCCATCCCCCATCAGCATAATCCGCTTAGAATCCACATTTTTTCCTCCTCCGACGTGACCTCCTGAATTATGGTATTCAGTACTTTCCTTTTTGGAATTTTTGTTTGTTTTGAATTTGTTTGTTTGTTACTATTGTTATATTTTCTACATCTTTATTCCTCTGGTGTTTTTATGGTTGGCATAATATTGTTGTCAGACGTTTGAATTCAGGCTATTCTCTTTGTTTTCGTATATTTATTCTTGATGTTTTTGTGGGGTTTTTTTTTTTTCTTCTACTTTTCGTTGTTGTTACCACTTGCCTAACTTTTCCAGTAGTAAATCAAGCATCTACGTGCGAACAAAAAGGTAGCATCAACAACTATCAGATGTGATATTCACAAGGACAAAAGAGATGAAAACAACAAATGAACATTCAATTCTCTCTCTCTCTCTCTCTCTCTCTCTCTCTCTCTCTCTCTCTCTCTCTCTCTCTCTCTCTCTCTCTCTCATATTCAGTCTAGTGAAAGGATTGGTATATACATGGGTTATGTTTCTACTCATTTAGTGAAGACTTATCTCCTGTTTAATATGGATGGACATCTCAGATTCATTTTGGCAAGGTTTAGACTCGGAATAATATCGGAAATAAACACCCATAGGTACCGCTATAAAAAATGTACACAATTCTGATCTCTTTTGTCCATTGTGTAAAGAGTCGATAGAAGATGAAGTATACATTGTTTTAAAATGCCCCGTTTTGTGTGTTCTTCGTGAAAAATATATCCCAAAGAAATATTATATATATATATAATATTTCTTTGGGATACATGTTTCACGAAGAGCATATATATATATATATATATCTCTCTCTCTCTCTCTCTCTCTCTCTCTCTCTCTCTCTCTATATATATATATATATATATATATATATATATATATATATATATACGTAATTTGGTTCTATATTTATATAAGGTGTTCACTTAAGAGATATAACTATGTCATGATTAATTGCTATAGTTCTGGTGGCGTATACACAAATGTTGTTATCGCCCCTTGTTCATATGGGCCTATGGCCTTAGTGAATAAACCATCTGAATCTGAATCTGAATCTCTCTCTCTCTCTCTTTACACACACACACACACACACACACACACACACACACACATGTATATATATATATATATATATATATATATATATATATATATATATATATATATATATATATATATATATATACAACAAAACAAAACTAAACTAAAAATAATTATATATATATATATATATATTTTTTTTTTTTTTTTTTTTTTTTTTTTTTTTTTTTGCTGATGTTGTTGTTGTTGTTGTTGTTGTTGTTGTTGTCAGTGATGAATACTTTGCTAACATCGCTCGTTGTTGTTGTCAACACTGATGCAGTACGCACGTACAGCTGCACGTGACAGTACTCGCGAGCAAGGTGAACTGGGTGAACTGGTGGTTGATCCCAAGAGACTTCAGCCTGTCATTTATGATTGAGGGCGAGTGCCCAGGAGGCGAGGCACGATAAGGGAATTCTTTAGTACCATCAGGTCCCCCCCCCGCCCACCCCCCTCCCCTCTTGGTCCTCCGGGATCAATGTATCAAACTCAAGACGTCGCTGACAGGGGGTGTCGGGCTTCACCTGTTGGTCGCTTATGAACGATTTCCTGTTTGGGTACCAACGATCTTTGTCTGTCTGTCTCTGTCTTGGTGTCTCTCTCTCTCTCTCTCTCTCTCTCTCTCTCTCTCTCTCTCTCTCTCTCTCTCTCTCTCTCTCTCTCTCATATATATATATATATATATATTATATCATATATACATATAAATTAGATATATATATATATATATATATAGAGAGAGAGAGAGAGAGAGAGAGAGAGAGAGAGAGAGAGAGAGAGAGAGAATGAGAGTGCACACACACACACACACACACACACACACACACACACACATACACGCACACACACACACACACGCACACACACACACACACACACACACACACACACACACACACACACACACACACACACACAAACACACACATATAATACATATAATTTGGTTAGTTGTGTTCTCAGCCGTAGTGTCAAAAAAAAAAAAAAATGTCGTGCACTTGAAATCAAGTACAGACCGGTCACAGCATAATGAGAACATGAGAACCAAGCGAAGCGAAATGAAACCAAACCAAGCCCAAACAATACTTATAAAACATTTTTTAAAAAAAAACAAAGATTGCCCTGTCGATCGGAACCACGTTGAATACAGCTCCCAAAGTAAGCCAGTGAGCACAAACGTAACATAACGAATCGGAAAAAAAAGAAAGAAAAAAGAAACCAAATATAGCCCACCAAAAATAGCCGTGGCAATTACCTTCGATAAACATGCAGCACATTAACTCATCTTCCTGTTTGGTCTTTTTACGTCTGCACAAACCTTATTTCGTCCCTTCCCACCCCTACCCCCTACCCCCCACCCCCCACCCCACCCCTCTCCACAATTCCATGCCTTCCCCCTGATTTTAAAGCCTGCCTGTAAAATGTGTGAAAGACATGTAGAAAAAGAAGAAGAAGAAAAAAAAATAAAAAAAAATAAAGAAGAAGCGAGGTACTCTCTCTCTCTCTCTCTCTCTCTCTCTCTCTCTCTTGCTCTTCGGATTTTCCCGTTATCCCTTGTATTCAATGGAATTCAATCTTCCCGAAAAAACAACTGGCCTTCCGTGTAGCTGTTTATTTTCACTCCTTGATGTGTGCTGGTTTAGGACACTTGGAGATGAAGCGTGATGGCTGCCATGGCATGAACAAAAGAAAACAACAACAAAAAAACAAACAACAAACAAACAAACAAAACAACAGCAAACAAACAGAGAGAAAAGAGTAGAAAGAGAGAGGTGAGAGACAGACGGACAGACAGAGAGACAGACAGAGCAACACAGGCAGACAAACTGTCAGGCAGTCAGCCCACCAACCGGAGATATAGATATATTCTTTTATTATTCATTCACGTGTCTGTTTGATAAATTATGCATTTGCTCATTAATTGATTAATCATTGATTAAGTAACTCATTCATCCATCCATTCATTCATTCATTTATATATCTATTTTACTTATAGACAGT
>NC_134898.1:15155571-15160571 GCF_041734735.1 Babylonia areolata | reverse complement strand
CTTTCACCACAGTTACAAGTCAGAGAGAGAGAGAGAGAGAGAGAGAGAGAGAGAGAGAGTCAAGGACAGATGGAGATAAAAAATCGGAAACAGAAAGACAGACAGACAGATAAAGAAACTGACAATCCAAACAACGAACCGGCACACTCTCGGCCATTTCACCACAGTCACAAGTCAGCAACACTACTCAGAGAAAGGTCAGGACTGAGGACACCGTCTACCCAGAGGACCATTACTACAGTGACCCCGGCAGTCTCGTGGCGGTAATTTGTGACAGGGGCGCGACGGCCATTGTCGTTGTTTTGCCGCCTTGTCTGGGCATGGTTGGTCACCTCTGTGAATTACACCCCCGTTCAGAAGTCAGACGTATCGCACGTGCTCCAGTGGTTTTTATGTCAGCAGATGTTGATATGTGTTTGAAGTGTCAGACTAAATTCATTAGCAAGTGAATCTTATTAACAATTGCATAGTGTTCTTATTGGTAATAACAGTAATTACGATGATGATGATGATGCTGATAGTTATATTATTATTATTATTATTATTATTATTATTATTATTATTATTATTATTATTATTATTATTATTATTATTATTATGTTAACGTTTGCAGAGGGAATCCCTCTATTGCCGTCTACATGTGATCAGTTTGTCTTCAACATTACAGAAAATTATGGCAGGTAACATTAAACGTCTTGCTATTCCCACACTAATTGAGAGAGAGAGAGAGAGAGAGAGGGAGAGAGAGAGAGAGAGAGAGAGAGAGAGAGAGAGAGAGAGAGATTCAGATTCAGATTCAGATGGTTTATTCATTAAGGCCAAAGCCCCATATGAACGAGGGGCGATAACAATATTAGTGTATGTCATCAGAACTATAGCAATCAATCACGACATAATTATATCTCTTAAATGAAAAGCTTTATATAAATATAGAGCCAAATTATGTATAAGTCCGTCATCTGTAGATGCCATCAGCAGATTAAATCGAAATGAACATGGATATATATAATATTTCTTTGGGATAAATTTTTCACGAAGAACACACAAAACGGGGCATTTCAAAACAAAGTGTACTTCATCTTCTATCGACTCTTTACACAATGGACAAAAGAGATCAGAATTGTGTACATTTTTATATCGGTACCTGTGAGTGTTTATTTCCGAAAAACCAAGTCTAAATCTTGCCAAAATGAATCTGAGATGTCTATCCATATTAAACAAGAGATAATTCTTCACTAAATGAGTAGAGACATAACCCCTGTATATACTAAACCTTTCACTAGACTGAATATGGTTTTCCCAACTCTGCCATCTACAATCTATCATACGCTGGCGAAGAGTTTGCAAAAATACATTATCTAAACCTACATTTTGGAAATACCAAGCATACCCAAACCCGAGTTCACAAATACATATTCGTACATTTGAAACCCAGTTTCTTTTGCCTCTTAAGTCTAAGTCATATAACATGTTGTACGATTTTCTTGGCAGTCGATCTGCACTCATTTTCAGTAGCTTTAGCCAATAGCGAATACAACTGATTGCAGAGTTTATATAAACTGGATGTCTATTTGTTTCTCCATATACTAAATCATTTGGTGTTTTCATATCAATACCCAAGAACCTTTTAAGTCCAAATAAATGTAAAGATTCACAATGCACAACAGCATTCTTATCCAAACCCCATAACTCTGACCCATACTGTACCATGGGCTGAATCTGGGCATCAAACACTCTAGTAAAAAGCTCTAGAGAATTATTATTTAACATGAAAAGTTTTTTCATAATATTTAGTAACTTATACTTTGCTTTACTAGACAAATCTCTGCAGGCAGCTACAAAACTCAAACGAGTAGAAAATATAATCCCAAGATACTTATAAGCATTAGCAACAGGCATAGCAATACCATCATACACCCATCTTTCTCTCGATGCTAAATAACCCCCCTTCCTGAAAACAATTATACTACTTTTATCCATGTTAATTTTTAACTGCAATTCATTTGCTGAATTTTTCAAATTATTTAGTTGTGTTTGCAGACCTACAACTGTCTCTGAGAGCAAAACTACATCATCAGCCAGCAGCAAAATAAACAATTCCATAAAATCCACAGTAAATCTAGCACCATGTCTCCCTTTATCAATTACATCTAACGCCAATTCGTTTATAAATAATGAAAACAATATAGGGCTACATACATCTCCCTGCTTTACCCCTCTTGTACAGTTAATATAATCAGTTAGTTTATCGCCACACCTTATTTTCGTTTTAACTACATTGTACATGCTCTTCACACATTTATAGAGCTTCCCACTTATCCCACTTTTAATTAAGATAGGCCATAGTAAGTTTCTGTTGATGGAATCGAATGCCTTCTCAAAATCAATGAATGCTACATAAAGTTTACGATTAAAAGAAAATTGTTTTTGAACGAGTGCTAAAAGAGTAAACATATGATCGATTGTTGAATACCCCTTTTTAAACCCCGCTTGGTGCTCACCTGTCGTATTATTATATTCTACATATTCTTGAAGTCTACGATTAATTATTGAACTAAACACCTTACTACAGACATTAGATAGTGAAATACCTCTATAATTATTCGTATTATTAATATCACCTTTCTTATATAGTGGAAGAGTTATTGATTCACACCAATTCTCAGGAAAAATACCCTTTTCAAATAAAACATTAAAGAATTTTACCAGAAAATCTACAATTTGTTCACATTCTGTTTTCAACAATTCTCCAATAATACCATCAGGCCCTGCAGCTTTACGTTTCTTTATTTTTCTAAGTGCAATCAGAACTTCTTCTCGAGAAATAGGGCGGTTTATAACTTCATTTTCTATTTCTGGCAAATCATAATCGTTATCAAAAGTCAAATCTTTCTCTAGTAAAGCTTTAAAGTGCTTAAACCAGTCATCCACTGATATGTTATTTTTGGGTTGTTTCTTTTTTAGAGATAATCTATTAATACATTCCCAAAATTCTTTTTGGTCATTTACTGAAGCCATCAATTTATTTAACAAATTTTCATTAAACACTTTTTTCTTCCTAGCTAACATATGTTTATATTCTCTTCTAGCCCTTACATAAGAAATATTATCATCTTTATCTAAAGTTCTTCGACATTTTCTCAGTAATCCACGTAATTTACTCCTGCTACATCTGCATTCTTTATCAAACCAACCCTCTTGATATTTACTGTGATCAGCTACAATAGTTTTCTTCATACAAGATGCACACTCTCTGATACAATCATTAAACACTGTCAAAGCTTCATTAACATCAACTTCAATTAATTCAAGAGCCATTTTAAATTTATCGTTGACTTCAATCTCACACATTCTACTGCAAAAGACTTGACCATATTCATCACTCCACACATATTTCTCTATTACTTGTTTATCCTTACTATCACTATTTCTGACTAGAATTTCAGCTGGAAATGTTATACGGTATTCCAAAGGAAAATGGTCTGATTCAAAACGATCTGCAACACGTAAATCACATATATCACAAACAAAATCATAAAAATCATTGGACAAAATAAAGTAGTCGTTGACACTGCTTCCACTTTCGCATGAGTAGGTATAACGACCTTCTTGGTCGCCATTACACAATCCATTCATTACTGTCAAATCCAAGGCAGTGCACATATTCAACATATATTTTCCATACGAATTCGTCTGTGTATCCTGAGACTTGCGATTATGATTCACTGAACAGCTTTTATAGTAAGATCCGAGGTTATCTTTTATTGGATGAGAAGGAAAAATATCAGATATTCGACTATTAAAATCACCACAGAGAATTATATCAAGAGAGAGAGAGAGAGTCAAGGACAGATGGAGATAAAAAATCAGAAACAGAGAGACAGACAGACAGATAAAGAAACTGACAATCCGAACAACGAACCGGCACACTCTCGGCCATTTCACCACAGTCACAAGTCAGCAACACTACTCAGAGAAAGGTCAGGACTGAGGACACCGTCTACCCAGAGGACCATTACTACAGTGACCCCGGCAGTCTCGTGGCGGTAATTTGTGACAGGGGCGCGACGGCCATTGTCGTTGTTTTGCCGCCTTGTCTGGGCATGGTTGGTCACCTCTGTGAATTACACCCCCGTTCAGAAGTCAGACGTGTCGCACGTGCTCCAGTGGTTTTTATGTCAGCAGATGTTGATGTGTGTTTGAAGTGTCAGACTAAATTCATTAGCAAGTAAATCTTATTAACAATTGCATAGTGTTCTTATTGGTAATAACAGTAATTATGATGATGATGATGATGATGATAGTTATATTATTATTATTATTATTATTATTATTATTATTATTATTATTATGATTATGATTATTATGATTATTATTATTATTATTATCATCATCATCATCATCATCATCATTATTATTATTATTATTATTATTATGTTAACGTTTGCAGAGGGAATCCCTCTATTGCCGTCTACATGTGATCAGTTTGTCTTCAACATTACAGAAAATTATGGCAGGTAACATTAAACGTCTTGCTATTCCCACACTAATTGAGAGAGAGAGAGAGAGAGAGAGAGAGAGAGAGAGAGAGAGAGAGAGTCAAGGACAGATGGAGATAAAAAAAAAATCAGAAACAGAGAGACAGACAGACAGATAAAGAAACTGACAATCCGAACAACGAACCGGCACACTCTCGGCCATTTCACCACGGTCACAAGTCAGCAACACTACTCAGAGAAAGGTCAGGACTGAGGACACCGTCTACCCAGAGGACCATTACTACAGTGACCCTGGAAGTCTCGTGGCGGTACTTTGTGACAAGGGCGCGACGGCCATTGTCGTTGTTTTGCCGCCTTGTCTGGGCATGGTTGGTTACCTCTGTGAATTACACCCCCGTTCAGAAGTCAGACGTGTCCTACGGGCTCCAATGGTTGTAATGTCAGCAGACGTCGTTTGCGTGTTGGTGAAACACTGGGGAATCCTTTAAAAGGAAATGATGC
>NC_134898.1:15130571-15150571 GCF_041734735.1 Babylonia areolata | reverse complement strand
GAGTGGTCAAGATGTTTGCGGGCTCTTCTGTGGCACACTCCATAGTGGGTAGAAGGAAGAGGTTGACGTCAGCAATCGAGCCTTTCTCTTGCGTTGCTGCCACAGCCGAGATGATCCCATCTTTGTGCATGTTCACAGCACCTCGATAGAGTAGTCTTGATGAGCGGAAGATGTTGTGAAGTGTCAGTTTCATATCTGCGTAAGTTTCTGGTGTGAAGTCGTCTGGGCTGGCTTTGTTGAGAAGGAACACAATAGTTGGACATACGGCAGTGGCGTCGTCCTCGCACGCTATACTCTGCGACCCTTCCTTGCCGGTGTTGGCGGTCTGAGGCCGAAGCATATCAGCTGCCAGTAAATATCGAAGAAAGGTCAGATCGGTGAACCAGTCTTGAGCAACGATAATCACATCGGACACGGACATCAGGAAGGTTAGCAACTGGAGTGACTTCATTTCGACAAGGGTGTCCGGTGAGTAGCGTCCGGGAGACATTTCATCCATCACTGAAGCACTGAACACAGGCTGCGAATCCAGCATGATGATTCTTTCTGGTGACACGAACATCTTCACGCCTTTACTCTGATGTACAAAGTGTTTCAACGTTGCTTCATTCTGTGGACAAAAAATAAACTCGGAGCGTTGATACTGAGCAGAGACATCTGCCAACAGCGACAAAACTGTTGACTTCCCTGCCCCCTGCAGCCCAACAGCACTGACAACCAGATAGCCAGTCTGATCCGAAAGGTTCTTGAATCCTCCATTAACCCAGTGAAGATCTTCGTCAATCATCTCTGCAACTCCTTGTGCTGTGGTAGGTGGCACTGGCGAGTCCTTTCCAGATTCTTCCCACAAAAAGGATTGGGAGGAGTGGGGCCACTGTGGTGGAGGGGCAAGGGACGCTGGGCTGGACTGGACGAAGAGGGAGAAGGAGTCACAATCACAGGGTGAGACTGGGCTGGAAGCGGATTGGGTCGACGTGTCACCGTTCTCACGGAACAACAACGATATGAACAAGCTGTGTTTCTCACCCACAACACCAGCTTCCGTGTCCGCCACCGCTGTGCTGGTGTGACTGTCATCCTGATCATTGGATGATGCCGCGTCTTCTATAGAAAGGAACTGTGGCTGTGAGAGCCTCGAGTACTGACCTCTAGTCTTCCAGAGAGCTGGTCGCTCATCACCACACAGGACAACGGAAGTTGGAGACGTAGATGCCTGTGCCGATGGACAACAAGGGACTAGGTCTGCTGATGCCATTTCGCTCTTGATACCTCCACGCGATGGACATTTTGGAGCAAAATAACAGGTCGTTTGAAGAAGACGGGTCGGTTGGAGTGTTGACGTGCGACTGGTTGAGCTATTGTTGGTGCGGTTCCGTTTCCATACTGAAATTCACTCACTAAAGAAAATGTTAAGATACCGTGTCAGCGTTGCCGTTGTCACGCTTATTTCGCGCGCGAGATGCGCAAAGTTGGACATACACTCTAGCATGTTATCTTAAGATACAGTGTTTATTGTATGGCATAGTTCATCAAGCCGTGCAAATAAAGCGAAGTTGAAGTTGTGTTCACGTGCACTTATTCTTGGACAAAGCTTCTCTGCTGGTTGGGGGGTATGGTTGGAATACGACACATGTACGTATTGTATTATATTGTATTGCAATTGTATTGTATTGTGGGCTTTTCCCCCATTTCTTCCCCTTCAGCCCTCTTGTGTTATCGGCAAGTGAACGTTCACGCCTTGTTGTGAACAGTGGTCATTTCGTCTTGAGGGGAAAAAAAGTTGTGGATACTGCCGTGTTGTGTTGTATTATATTGTGTTGTGTTGTGTTGCGATGCTATGAGTTGCATTGCGTTTCGTTGTGTTGTAATGTATTGTATTGTATTGGATTGTCTGGATATAATTTCTCTCTGTGGAAATGGGGCTGTCCTCCACAGAACACAGAACATCAAACCAGTGCAGAGCCACCGTGGTTTTTTTTGTTTTTTTTTTTTCTCTCTGTCTGCACCTGCAAGTGCATTTGGTTTATCATCAAGGTGATTTTTTTTTTCAACATTTTTTTATTCAGACAAAGGTTTACAGATACAGAATTTATATGTTTTGTGCATTAGAAAGTATAGGGTAAGCATATAATTAAATTCTAAGTACTGACAAATCTATAACAGCAAAACAATATATGTTCAATGTCAAAGTTCCAAGGTAGCATTGAAAAGCTTAATCTTGTATCAAACAGTTATAAAGTGCCCATTTTTCCACAAACTTGTTATAATCCATAGTTATGTTAAAGGCATACTTGAAGGTGATTTTTGTTTGTTTGTTTGTTTTGTTTACTACAGAATTTTACCCGGACAATCCGTTTGTTACCGTGAGTTCTTCTACATGCTCTAAGTACAGCCCCACCCACATGTAATATGCAGCTTCTGTTCAAACGTGTGTGTGTGTGTGTGTGTGTGTGTGTGTGTGTGTGTGTGTGTGTGCAGTGCGTGCATGTGTGAGTATGCACAAGTTTATATATATATATATATATATATATATATATATATATATATATATATATATATATATATATATATATATAGATATTGATATACACTTGTATGTATCCTAATTTCTACTGTATCTGTGTTTGTGTATGATTTTCGATGTATATTCGTATCTTGTTATGTACTATCCCCCCCAAATATTCCTTGTGACCCTAGTACACTTGGTAATAAAGACATATTCTATTCTATTCTATTCTATTCTATTCTACAGGCTGCGCACGGTTTGTCATCTCATCAGAAAGACTAGCAGGCAGATCATACAACTCAAGGTCTTGGGGGAGAAAGGGGTTGGGGGTGGAGGGGAGCAAAATACCGACACCTGTGGTGATTGCAAGAAACAGCCATTGACTAAATGTTTCAGGCACGTTTGCTGAAGAGAAGGGAGGTTCTGTATTGTATTGTGTTGTTTAGCACTAATTGGTTTCGTTTTTTTAATGGCAGAGGTGGTAGTGCTTCAAATCAACGAAGTTTCTTTGTGTCGATTGTTGGCCTGTTCATTTAGTAGTGAAAGGACGGAGGTATAAAGAGAGCGAAATATAGATAGATAGATAGATAAACAGGTATAAATAAATAAATATATATATATATGTATATATATATATATACAGAGAGAGAGAGAGAGAGAGAGAGAGAGAGAGAGAGAGAGAGAGAGAGAGAGAGAGGAGATGTGAATAATAATAAGAACACACACGCACACTCAAATACACACACTTTCGCACACACACACACACACACACACACACACACACACACACACACACACACACACACACACACACACACACACACACACACACACACACACACACACACACACACACACACACGCACGCACGCGCACACACACACACACACACACACACACACACACACACACACACACGAACACACACACACACACACACACACACACACACACACACACACACACACACACACACGCACGTGCGCACGCACACACACGCACATACACTTACAGAGAGAGAGAGAGAGAGAGAGAGAGAGAGAGAGAGAGCGGGAGGCAGACAGGCAGACAGACAAACATACTGACTGGTGGACAGACAGACAGACAGGCATACAGATTAGGCGGATAAACACACCGACACATGGGGAGAGGAGGAACGTAGCCTGGAACAGACAGACAAACACACATACACACAGACCGACCGTCGTACCAACAGACAGAGATAGAGACACAGACATAGAGACAGATGAAAATAGAACGACACAGAAAATGAAAGGCAAAGATTAAACAAAACAAACTGCAAAGCTGGGGCAAGCATTATGCGTAAATTGCGTGACACTTGCAGTTTGGGGGAGAGAGAGAGACCCATAATTATTCCCTCTCCGTGTTTCTTTAGCTGCTCATCGTGGGTTTTTTGTTTGTTTGTTTGTTTGTTTGTTTGTTTGTTGTTGTTTTTTCTCCTTTCCAACCCCGTTATGTAAAACAAACCACTGGCTGCTTCCGTGAGATTGTGGTTATTTTGTCTTTGTTGTTGTTTGATTTGTGTGTGTGTGTGTGTGCGCGCGCGCGCGTGTGTGTGTGTGTTTGTGTGTGTTTTCTGGGTGTATATTCGTAACATTGCTTTGAGAAATGCAACCCTATACTCCTACCCCCTTTTCCCCTAAACACACACACACACACACACACACACACACACACACACACACAAACACACACACACACACAGAGTGGAATTACTGATAAGCATAATTCTCTCTTTTTTTCTCTCTGTCTGTGCATATATATATATATATATATATATATATATATATATATATATATATATATATACATATATATATACATACATACATATACGAGTGTGCGTGTGTGTGTGTCTGCGCGCGCGCGCGAGCCTGTGTGTGTGTGTATTTGTGTGTGTTGTTTGCATAGTTGCAATGTATTTGGGGGCAGATGGGGGGTGTTTGTATGCATCTGTGTGTGTGTGTGTGTGTGTGTGTGTGTGTGTGTGTGTGTGTGTGTGTGTGTGTGTGTGTGTGTGTGTGTGTGTGTGTGTGTGAGTGTGTGTGCATGCATGTGTGCATAATTGTGTGCGCATGTGTGTGCATGAGTGTGTGTGCGGAGAGAGAGAGAGAGAGAGAGAGAGAGAGAGAGAGAGAGAGAGAGAGAGAGAGAGAGAGAGAGAGAGAATAGCCACAATGTGCTCTTCAGTTCCTCCCCTCCCCCTTCGCCCCCCCCCACCCCCCCCCCCCCCCCCCCCCCCCCCCCCCCCCCCCTTCCCCTCATCACCTTAAACCTTGAGAATTCATCCTTGTCTCTCTTCATCCTCTGTACAGCAAATCGTGCATAGTCAAGGGCAAGGGCACAGCACGAAAATTTGATTTTTTTTTTTACCTTCAAGGTCACATTCTGGCACTCTTTTAATGATTAAGGTCGGTTTTTTTAGTGACTGTCTTTGATCGACATTGATCGACAGCTGTCTTTCCACAGCTTAATCGGCATTGATCGACGTGTGTGTGTGTGTGTGTGTGTGTGTGTTGGAGCTCATGCACATTTATATGTATTTGACTGTGCTTTCATACCTGTGAATCTGCATGTTTGGTGTATATCTGTTATGCATGTGTGGGTGTATGTGTGAGTGTGTATCTTCATGTTTTACATTTATTTGCTTATTTATCATCATTGTTGTCTTATTTATTTATTTATTTATTTATTTCTTTATTTATTTTATTACTAGTACCTTTTTCTATATTATAATTGTTTATTTATTTATTTATTTATTTATTTATGTAAGCTTATCTATTATTTATTCACTTTTTTTCTCAAGGCCTGACTAAGCGCGTTGGGTTACGCTGCTGGTCAGGCATCTGCTTGGCAGATGTGGTGTAGCGTATATGGTTTTATCCGAACGCAGTGACGCCTCCTTGAGCTACTGAAACTGAAACTGAAACTGTCTTTCCACACGATGTCACGATCTGAGTTGAGGTTGCATGAGTGATCTTCGCAACGCAAAGTCTGCTTCGAAATGTTTTGGTAGAAATGTTCCTATGTGGAAGTATGTAGCATTGAGTTAGGAACATTCTTAACTCTGAGCTAATTTGGTGTTATTGCTTCTAAGTTTCGGCAACAAGCTCTGTTAATTTATGAAATAGGAGATAACAAAGCTAAAACACAAAACAAAAAAAAAACAAACAAACCCACATACACACACACAAAAAAAGAAAACACACACACACACACACACACACACACACACACACACACACACACACACACACACAAAACCGCAAAAGAAACATAAACACAACAAAATAAACAAAAACAAAAACAAACAAACAAACAAAACAACAACAACAAAAAACAAACAAACAAAAAACAACAACAACAACAACAAAAAACAGCAAAAAAAAAAACAACACACAAACACACACAAAAAACGAACAACAGTCAACCTTGTAAAGTAGATTCAATAGCAATGAGAGGCCCCGTTTCTCTGTCGCCGACAAGGATAACACATACTTTGAATGTATCACTGCAATGCTTATGCGACTCGTTTGTGGAAGGAAAAGAAGAAGAAAAAAAATAAAGAAAGAAAAAAAACAAACAAACAGCCAAAACAACTGCTATCCGAATAGTGTTCCTGAAATATTTCGTGCAAAACGAACAAGAAACGTTCCAGTACCTTCAACTCCCATCACTTCCACACTTTGTCTCTCCCCTTTCTCCAGGACTGTTAATCTCAAACAGCACGCGATGCACGTTCTGCCGTACGAGAGAGAGACAGGATACACAACGTACGTGGTGACATCAGTGCCAGCTTCATTGAGGACTGAGCGAAGTGTCCTTTGCGTTAAAGATTTATAAACGGTGATGTTTAGGTCTTGGTGTGACCGACACATCTCTGTATACCGGTGGTGCGACAAACGAACGCACTTGTGGACTTGAGTCCAACGCCTAATTCCTTGGGTGGAGCTATCGAGAAAAAAATGCGGTTGATAGTTATTTTGAGTTCAGTAGGACAAAAATAACATTCGTGTATTGTCAAAGTGCTCGTAGGTTCATAACTTAGTTTCTCACATTCCGCATTTTTCTGCAGCATTGGGCAGAGCGCTCTTGACTGCCTCCCCAGGTGTAAATCAACCCCCCCCCCACGCCTCCCCCTCCCCCCAGGCCCCCCCCTTGCCCCCCTTCCCCTCCCCCCCACCCACCTGGTTAGTGAGATGCAGCGCTGCAACAGGACATCTTTGAGCTCAACTCGGGGTGTCCGTTGGAGCAGTAGACCCCCCCCCCCCCACATCCCCACCCCCAGCACCACCCTGCTCGGGAGACAAAGTGCTGAACCAGGACATCTTCGAGAACTACTCGAGATCAACTGTGTCAGTTGGAGTAGAATATAAAGTTTTCTTCAGAAAAGGTTGGTGGATTTTGGTTGTTTTTTTTTGTTTTGTTTTGTTTTTGTTTGTTGTTGTTTTTATAGTTAAGTGGAATTGGGGGCGGGGGGCGGGGGAGGGGGCGGGGGGGCTTTTTCTTCTTCTGAAACTCGTTGGTTGCTTTTGTTCTGCCTTGCTGAGCCGGGGTTCACGTTTGAGAATCATGACAGATATATGCTGTGTATTTTAGTAAGACAGGGATGTTTGGGACTATTGTATTCGATTGATACTGTTCTCAGACAGTTAATAGTGTGCGGATACTGTGAGTGATGTATATGTTTGTCGGGATCTGATCTCTTTCATGTGTGTGTGTGTGTGTGTGTGTGTGTGTGTGTGTGTGTGTGTGTCTGTGTGTCTGTGTGTGTGTGTGTGTGTGTGTGTGTGTGTGTGTGTGTGTGTGTGTGTGTGTGTGCGTGCGGTCATTCTTTGTGTTTGCATATCTCTGCCCGGCCCACTTCACTCTCTCTCTCCGCCCCCCTCCTCTCTCTCTCCCTGTCTCTCTTTGCCTCTGTCTCTGTCTGTCTGTCTGTCTCTCTCTCTCTCTGTTCAGTGTTCTCTCTCTCTTAACGCCTTGTTTGTTATATATATATATGTACGGTAATAATCCAAAGTAAGAAGCCTCCCATTCTGTGCGAAATCGAATTGATTGATTGATGTATTTTATCCCCTTGAAATGAACATTTTGTTTATTCAATAAGAATGTCATGTCATGCCATGCCATGCTATGTCACGTCACGTCACGTTACGTCTCTCTCTCTCTCTCTCTCTCTCTCTCTCTCTCTCTCTCTCTCTCTCTCTCTCTCTCCTTCTCTCTTTCTCTCTCTCTTCACGGAGTATATCTTTCACCGTCTGATACTGTCCTTGTCTGTTTGTCTGTACCGATGTCTCTGTCTCTGCCTCTCCTTCTCCTCTGTCTCTCTCTGTTTCCCTATCTCTCTCTCTCTTCACGGAGTATATCTTTCACCGTCTGATACTGTCCTTGTCTGTTTGTCTGTACCGATGTCTCTGTCTCTGCCTCTCCTTCTCCTCTGTCTCTCTCTGTTTCCCTATCTCTGTCTGTCTGTCTGTCTGTCTCTTTTTCTCTCTTAGAATTGTTTGTACATGTTTTTGCATCATTGTTCTTGTCATTTTCTTTGATATATGTTGTAATTTAACTATTGCAATGTAACTTTTGACCCCCACCACCCCTCCCCCATCCCTCGTTCTCTCTATCCTCTGCCTATTTGTCTGTCTGTCCGTCTGTCTGTCTGTGTGTCTCTCTCTCATTTCTTCTTTACTTTCTTCACTCTTGCCCCCTCTTCTCTTCTTCTCTTCTGATAAATAATATTTTATTTCTTTATTCATTCTTGTGTGCTTCTTTTTTTCTTCTTTTTTTTGTACCACAGGGCTGGGTGGGAAAAAAGCATTCTTATTATCGTGCTTTCCTGAATACCATGGAAACATAAAATTTCATTCATTCATTCATTCGTTCGTTCGTTCTCTCATTCTTCCACAATTTGTCTCTTTCTTTGACAGTGTCTGTGTGTGTGTGTGTCTGTTACGCTTTGTAACTGCCGTTTGGAGGAAAGTAAATTGGGACTGTCCGCAATGGTCTGGTTTGGTTATGGCTAGGACTACGGAAACGAAACGAAAAGGATAGAGATTGAAATTTTGACACCGAACGATATAATTAGCCTGCGTCTTGTTGATTCATTCTTGACGTTTCAAGCGTGTCCTTTCAAAGACGCAAGAAACCGATCATGCTATAGTTTTATGGGGCTTTTTTTTTCTCTCCACACTCCATAGTAATAGTCTCCCAGCTGTCCCCAAAAGAGATGCTTGCGTGTAGACAATGTAGGTCGGTGGAAAGGTACAATCTTCTCTGTGTGTGTGTGTGTAGCCAAGGAATGTCAGCTTGACCCACACCCCCCACCCACCCACCCACACACCTCCCACCCCCAACCCCTCCCACCTCCCACCCCCTAGACGTACCGTTGGGACTTGTTCCAGTGAGTGAGTTTGGTGGAGCATACAAATCCATGGCTCGCGCGTGAGCTTGCATGTGCGCGCTGTCTCTGTGTGTGTGTGTCTTTGTCTATCTGTCTGTCTGTCTGTCTTACACAACCACCTCCGCACCCCACCCCACTACCCCCTCCATCTACACACACACACACACACACACACACA
This sequence comes from Babylonia areolata, assembly GCF_041734735.1. Classification (NCBI taxonomy): domain Eukaryota; kingdom Metazoa; phylum Mollusca; class Gastropoda; order Neogastropoda; family Buccinidae; genus Babylonia; species Babylonia areolata. The sequence goes on along the minus strand of NC_134898.1, from coordinate 15,141,469 downwards.
CACACACACACACACACGCACGCACGCACGCACGCACACACACACATACGCAACAAAGGAGACAGAGAGAGACACAGAGAGAGAGACAGACACAGAGAGAGAGAGAGAGAGAGAGAGACAGAGAGAGAGAGAGAGAGAGAGAGAGAGGGGAATGAATAGATGAAGTAATAGAATATTCATTTCCCAACAGTGGACATTAGCTCATGTTCCAGCTTACATATCAGCCGTTCATTCGACACCCAAATATGAAAGTCGAACATTCATTCATGATGATTCTAGATGAAGAACGCAGAATAATTATGAGAGATATAATTAATTTTATGCTATCCGTGTGCGTGCGTGCGTGCGTGCGTGCGTGTGTGCGTGTGTGTGTGTGTGTGTGTGTGTGTGTGTGTGTGTGTGTGTGTGTGAGAGAGAGAGAGAGAGAGAGAGAGAGAGAGAGAGAGAGAGAGAGAGTCTCCCCGTCACGAGAGATCAATGCCGCTACAGACGATAAATACTGTTAGTTATGCTTTGTGGTCTCCCATGACATGAACGGTCCTCAAAAAAAAGTTGTTTAGATGGAGTGCAGTGGATGGACTCTGATTTGCATGCCTATCGTTCTGGATGATAGGTCTGAAGCTTAAAAAAAGCTTTTGATGTCAGTCACTGAAACCATGATGCTGTATGCGTGTGTGATTTTCCCGTGCCTCTCTCGTCTCTCATCTCTTTTTATTTCTCTCACTGTATAACCTGCACGTGCGTGCTGTGTGTCGGTCCGTCCCTGTCTGTACTTTGTGCCTGCCTTTTGTCTCTGTTATCTGTCTGAGTATCTTCGTCCTAATGCTTGTGTCTCTGTCTCTTTGTCTGTATTCTTCTGTCTCTGTCTCTGTCTGTCTGTCTGTCTGTCTGTCTGTCTGTCTGTCTCTCTCTCTCTCTCTCTCTCTCTCTCTCTCTCTCTCTCTCTCTCTCCCCCCCCCCCCCCCCCCCCCCGCCCTCTCTCTCGGTGATGAAGAACGAGAATTTACTTTGGTTTCACCACAAGGAGATAGATAGTGCTGTTGATTATGCTTTGAAGTCTGGGGAGTTAGAGACTAATTGTTATGTTCATATTTCTGACAGTTTGTATTGATTGCACTTGCCAGTTGAGTTGGAATGTACTGGACTGGGCGAAAATGTGCAACACTATTAAATATGTCAAGAGATGAATAAATAGTTACATGGGATGTTGACAATATACGGGGTTTTCCAAGATGAACTGAAGAATGTTGAATTCCAAGAATATTTGCACGGTGCAGATCAGCTCTCAAATACAGACATTGATTGTGATCCGGACATATTTGTTCATACTCTGTGTAGGCTGGCTGCAAGCATGGTTCAAACTGGTAGAAGTTGTCACAAGAAATGTAATGACTCGTTTGACAAGAACCCCCCCCCCCGCCCCCCCCCCCCCCCCCAAATATTTAAAAGTGTTCAATGATGTAAAACAAAAGAAGATGTAAGAGCAACAGAAAATATGAAGTATATATGTTAAAAGAAGGAAAATACATGTAACACTAAGGCATAAAAGAGAAAAGAAATAGAATTTAATGAAATGAGGATTTGAGAAAAAAAAAATTAAAAGAATTTATGATTGACTCTACATTCTTGTGATCAATTATACGAGCATTTAATTGGAAAAACAAAAATCGTTTATTAAGAAATTTCATTACGGCAATGGTATGTCATTTTTTCACTGTGTTCCCACTGCTGAAACTGACAATGATAACAATGATGATGTTACTAGTGATAGTATGAGCATATCGAACCTATATTCAAAGACCCGATTTATAGAGAAGAAATCATTTCAGGTATCAATAAATTGATTTATGGGAAAAAGTACTGGTCCAGATAATATTATTGGGAAATGTTAAAACATGCCAATTCAAGTGTTATAGGTTTTCTTACTGATTTACTGAACAAACCTTTTTTTTAAAGTGGGACTTTTCTATTATTATTGTTATTATTATTATGATTATTATTATTATACCATTACGTAAAAAGGTGTCGAAAATAACCCCGACAACTATCGTGGAATAACCCTAACATGTATGATAAGTAAAGTATATACGCATATTTTACATGGAATATTAACTAAGTGGGCAAATACACAGAGGAAAACTTGTTGAGGAACAAGCACGATTTCGAGCTAATGATAATACCATTGATCATATTATTTTCATGTTTTTTTGCGTTCGTACAGAAGTATTTGTCAAGCAATTTGAAAGTCTACAAAGCTTTTGTTGACTAAAAAAAAAAGCCATCGATTCTTTTCATCCTAATAAAGTAAGGAATATTGTACGAGGAAAAAAAGGTATGAATGGCAAGTTGTATAAATCTCTGAGGAGTGTGTGTGTGTGATTCTGTGCTTGCATGTGTGCATGATAATTCAACAATGAATGCCTGCTTAACCACTGCTGTTAACTTACTTCCAACAGTAATCGTTTTATTTTGACTCACTTGTATAAACAGAGTGAGTCTATGTTTTAACCTGGTGTTCGGTAGCCTCTGTGTGTGTGTGTGTGTGTGTGTGTGTGTGTGTGTGTCCGTGGTGAACTTGAACATTGACATTTTCTCTGCAAATACTTTGTCAGTTGACACCAAATTAGGTATAAAAATAGGAACAATTCAGTTCTTTCTAGTCACCTTGTTTAAAACAATATTACACCTCTGGGATGGGCACAAAAAAAAAAAAAAAATGAAGCCTAATTATATGCAAACTGCATTTACTGTTATATTTATATTTTGTGTATTATCTAAACTTGGCACTTTGATCTAATATTCTGTCCCAACAACAAGAGCAGTCATTATTATCATTTTTTGTTCAAACAGGAACTTCTTTTGCTAAGTGTTATTATTTTGCAGACGTTTTGGTGCAGATAGTATAAAAGGGAAATTACTCTGTAATTAATGCTAGGCGAGTTAATTTGCTTTAAACTGATCTTTCTCATCTTACACATTACATTTTGAAATTATACTCAATACATAAAAAGCTTGGATTTTTTTTAAAAGTGTATCACAAGGGAGTCTTGAAGGCCTTGCCTCTCTTGTTTGTTGTTGTTTTGTTTTGTTTTAGGCAGAGCAACTTTTATTGAAAATTTAAACGTGGCTTCGATGAAAGTATAGATACCTTTCATTTTTGAATATTTTTTTCTTGTTTACTGTATACAATATTTCTGCTAGTTCACTACTTCTTTCATACTCTTGTGAGCATTTCGTCTTTTGTTATCTGTATTTGCTTTATTACTGTTAATGTTATCACTATTTAATGATAATGATAATAATGATAGTAGTAGTAGTAGTAGTAGTAGTAGTAGTAGAATTGTTATTGTTATTGTTGTTGTTGTCGTTGTTGTTGTTGTTGTTGTTGTTATTATTATTATTATATCACGATCATCATCATTAGTAGCAACAGCAACACAGCGGAGGCAGTAGTAGTAGTAGTAGTAGTAGTATATTTCAATACATTAGGTATGCCCTGGTTTCTCTTAAAAAAAAAAACAAAAAAACGTTCTATTGTCATTGATGTATGTATGTATGTATGTATGTATGCATGTATGTATGTTGTGATGTACGAAAAGAAGAAGAAACGTGTTGAATTAGATGAAAATAGTTTCCAATTATCTCTTGTCTCCCGCAATTTTCACCGAGAATCTAAAACCAGTTCTCACAAGAGACAGAATCAAACTGAAATGGTCCTATAAAGTTTTTCCCCGGAAGCAGGTTGACAGAAGGGACACGATCAGTCACTGGAAACAATGTACGTCACATTGAACTGTTTGCTAGTTCCCTTATTTTCCGACATGTCCAGACACACCACTAGGGGGTGCATATATCGCAAGGTATAGACAGAAAAGATATTTGAGGAGGGAGAGAGAGAGAGAGAGAGAGAGAGAGAGAGAGAGAGAATGGGAATGGGAATAGTTTATTCACAATCAGGCCACAGCCCCGAGTGAAGGTGGGTATACGTAAACATAATACAATTCAATAAAAAATACATAAACAAATAAACATTAATATAGACAACAAAAAAGTGCACTGTATCCGTGTAAATACATAGACAAGAAAAAAGTACATTATAACTGGTTTACGAAATAACAATTTCTTTTAATTTGAAAGTCTTATGTAAGAATACCGAAAAATCATGTACGTCATTGATATTGCTTGGCGACATTAACAAATTCAACTTGAACAGAGAGGGATGTTTGTAGTACTTAGGTTTTATAAACATTTGACGTATATGTTTTAGTGCTAGAGAGAGAGAGAGAGAGAGAGAGAGAGAGAGAGAGAGAGATTTTTGAAGACATACATTCTTTTACTGAACACCTAACATTCATTTGACCATAAATATCTCAACACTAACGCGTCCCGAATGAACAATAAAGACAGAAAGAAAGAGAGAAATATAAAAACATCAGCGCTGTATTCACAACATAGTGTTAACGATTGTCGGTAAAACACAAAAAAACGTGGCCTCTCATTGCTGTTGAATTCATTTTACAGGGTTGACAGTTAGTTTGTTCATGTGCCAACAACAAAACATAATGTTATCTCTCTTGTTTTTAATTAGCAGAACATTGTCTGGAATCTAGAATCAATCACAATTTGTTAACTCCGGGTTTTGTTGTTTTTGTTTGTTTGTTTGTTTGTTTGTTCTTTGTTTTAACAGAGCGTGTTGTCCAAAACGTGGGAGCATTAACACCGCTATCTCCTCTTTTTTTCTCTCTCTCTTTTTCTAATTAACAGACAGCGGCTTGTCCGAAATCTGGAAGCGAATCTCCATTCTTTCCAAGTCCCGGGGATTGTCACAGCCGTCTGCAATCAGTCCCAGGCGGCCAGTTTGCGTGTGGGGCGACACTGTGACTGAGATATTTATTCACTGGTGGCCCCACATCCCTTGCCTGTCCAGACGTACCATTGGGGTGGGGGATGGGAGGGTAGGGTAGGGAGCTATAGACATCGTTGGGTGTGAACAGGAAAGATATAAGAGGAGAGAAAGAAAACGCGCGCGCGCGAGAGAGAGAGAGAGAGAGAGGGTCAGAAACAGGTTGACAGAAGGGACGCTATCAGTTACTGGAGGCAGTGTACAAAGCATTGAACTGCTTACTGGTGGCCACAATTCCATTGCCTGTCCAGACATATCATTGGGGTGGTGGGTGGTGGGAGTGGTGGTGGTGGGGGTGGTATAGACATCGTTGGGTGTGGACGAAAAAAAAAATATAAAAGAAGAGAAAGAAAACACGAGAGAGAGAGAGAGAGAGAGAGAGAGAGAGAGAGAGAGAGAGAGAGAGAGGTAAGAAATCACTGTTCTAAAAAAAAAAAGGGGGGGGGGGATAGCACATACCTTATTTGAGCCCCTTTGCTAACTGAAGCCAGCGGAAGTGTTCAATCAGCCATTTTGCTACTCGAGTCAGTATAGCGCGAAGCGGTAACTTCATATAATTATGTAGCTGAGCGTTCAGTTTGCTACGATGACTGCTTCACGGCAAGCATTCACTTGCTCGCGGCGTTAGTTTAAGCTGGCATTCCTGTGTGTGCCTCCACAACAAGTTTGCACTGTCACTGTCCTGTTTTTCTGTAATAACTTTGGTAAAGAAACCTTTGGCAGATATCAATCAAGACACATGTCGTGGGGGCAAGCATAACACGATTACATCGACGATACACGGTTACAGTTCAGAAAATACCACCAGTTAGCAGACGACTTCTCAACGGACTGACAACCGGATACGAGTGTTAATATGCCGTCCACTTGGCTTCAGCTTTCCTTGTCAATGAGCTGTTGTTGTTTTTTGTTGTTGTTTTTTTGTTGTTGTTTTTTCTGCCCCATCATCTGCACCGTTTCAGTGGCATTACTCCCACACCGCTCATTTAGATTCCCCCATACACGGCCACACCCGGGTTCGTCCGTCACAGTTCCAGCGTCGGTAGTCCGCAGGGAACCATCGATGTTAGGTCGCCAGGAGGCCACACACCAGAGGAGACCCTGCACTGCTGCTGAGTCACTTCGGTGGTGTTCAGTGGTGCCTGTTCTGATTTAACGTACTTAGGAAACCACCTACTAAGCCCCCTACTAACGACAATAATGGCTTAGTCGCGGAGCCAGACTGAGTGAGCGTCCCTCCCATAGTGGAGACCGCCACCACGTCTCTCAAACAACAGCCCTCCATGAATCTGCCGACACTGAAGACATTGACAGGACTCACCCCAAGCACAGAAGTGGAGGGGTATCGAAACTGAGGTCACCATGAGAGCAAGGCATGGAAGGCCACAGACTTTGAGACTGTCTTGTTCATATTGATGATGATGTAGGAGGAGGATGACGATGACGATGATGATGTTGCTATGGAGGTCCATTTTGGTTTGGGACTGCGTGACAAGGCTGTACTCTATGCTTCCTGCCATAATGATATCCCGGCGTTAACCAGGCCCGAGAGATACAGACACTTGCAATGTTGGTCAGGTAATTAGAGCAACACACCCAAAGACGCATCCTTGAAGTGGATGACACTCGACTGTGTGGTCCCAGTCTCCCCATTTAAGCCCACAGCACACTCAACTCTGGGTAGGAGCCGGCCACGGGTCGAAAAAACCATCTCAGCTGGGATTCGAACCCACGTCCTCCCAGCCGTCAGTCCGCGACGCTAACCACTTCGCCACGGCGGCTGGTGAGCTATCTATTTTTAGAACAGTGGTCAGAAACAGGTTGACAGAAAGGACTACCAATCACTGGAGACAATGTACAAAACATTGAACTGTTTACTGGTGGCCCCAAATCCCTTGCCTGGGGGGGGGGGGGGATAAACATCGTAGGGTGTTGACATAAAATAATATAAGAGGAGAGAAGGAAAACGAGAGTGAGAGACATAGAGACAGATACAGAGCGAATAGAAAGGGCTGGAGGGGAAGAGTGAGAAAGAGGCACAGACAGACAAACAAATCGATGGTAAAATGTTGGCCAAGCTGACCTATATGTTCCTTCAGCAAAGACAATCAATCTTCCCTGGAGCATTATCTCAGATAATTGCCATCCATAGGAATGCTGAATTTGAACCAAACGCGCCCTCATACATTCACACACACACACACACACACACACACACACACACACACACACGCAAAGAGAGAAAAAGGTGAGAGAGAGAGAGAGAGGACTGTTATTTAAACAACGACATCAACCCTACAATCCAACCCACCAAAAGCTATTGCTTGGAGGACTGCAGCCGTTATGAGGATCGTGGTGCGTCTAGTGTATCATAAAACAGGCCTATCGCTTTCCATTACCACCCGTTCCTTTTCGTGCCAGCATCTCTCTTTGTCAGAACCACGTCCCTCTGATCGGTGTTGAAAACTATCAACCTTTTCCCGATATTGCCAGGCGAAGAATTCCCACGTATGTAAACGACATTGCTATTGTCGGCTGTGCTTACTGTTTTCTTTTTGTTTGTTTGTTTGCTTGGTGTTGGTGTTGGTTTTTGGTGTTTTTTTTAACAGTTCCTATTCGGCACAGAGACACAGGGAAAGACAAGGGTTGGGGTGAGGCTGAAAAGACAAGCAGGTAGGCAAACAGCTCGAACAAACAAATCTCTCTCTTTCTCTTTCTGTCTCTCTGTCTCTCTGTCTCTGTCTCTCTGTCTCTGTCTCTCTCTCTCTCTCTCTCTCTCTCTCTCTCTCTCTCTCTCTATATATATATATATATATATATATATATATATATATATATATCAACAGGTGGACACACGGACGCATATATAATCTGGAGTGTGATTTCCTTTGCATCATGATTTGTGTGGTGTAGTCGGATGGTGGGAGGAGGGGAGGGCATACTGATTTTTGTATTCCTTCCCACGCTCCCTCCCCCCACACACATACACAACGCGCGCGCGCACACACACACACACACACAGATATATATATATATATATATATATATATATATATATATATATATATATATATATATATACCGCAGTGGATTTTTTTTTTTTTAATGCTTGGAGGGTCAGGTTAGTGAGACAACATGAACTGTCCTGTATGTAGATTCGCAGTGTGTAGGGAAGGAGTGAAGAGGAAGAAGAAGAAGAACAAGATGAACAAGAAGAACAAGAACAAGAAGAACAAGAAGATGATAATGATGATGATGAAAATCAGAGACAAAGAAACAAAGAGATTCGGAAAGACAGACAGAGAGTATGGAAGGGGGGCGAGGGTGGGGGTGTGTGTGGAGAGATTAAGAGGAAGGTAAGATGAAAGGGCGGGGGTGAGCTTATTATTAGTTTTATTGACCAACATCAAAAGCACCGGGTCGGGGGGAAGGAGGGGGGGGAGAGGGGGGGGGGGCAGCTTCAACTGGGGCGCTCAGCACGGTATAAAACGATCGTCACTGTCACCCATGAAAAACAGAAACTTGATATATAGCCGTTTTACTGGGAGATCACACAGACGAAGAGTCACTGTGGAGCGATGGGGCTGAGTGGGTCGCGTAAAACCCCCGGCTGACTAGGAGAGTCCAAGGGTTCGGGTTCGAGACCTGGTTTCAGTTTCAAGGATGATGATGACACAATGGCCAAGACGCTCAGCTGCCAATAATTATTATGGTAGAGTCCGTGATGGGTGTGGTTTCGAATCTCCGCTCTCGCCTTTTCTTCCACGTTTGACTGGAGAATTAAACGGAGTGTCTGGTCATTCGGATCTTCTTCTTCTTCTTCTTCTTCTTCTTCTTCTTCTTCTTCTGCGTTCACTCGTATGCACACGAGTGGGCTTTTACGTGTATGACCGTTTTTACCCCGCCATGTAGGGAGGCATACTCCGTTTTCGGGGGTGTGCATGCTGGGTACGTTCTTGTTTCCATAACCCACCGAACGCTGACATGGATTGCAGGATCTTTAACGTGCGTATTTGATCTTCTGCTTGCATATACACACGAAGGTGGTGTTCAGGCACTAGCAGGTCTGCACATATGTTGACCTGGGAGATCGTATAAATCTCCACCCTTTACCCACCAGGCGCCGTCACCGTGATTCGAACCCGGGACCCTCAGATTGACAGTCCAACGCTTTAACCACTCGGCTATTGCGCCAGGTCGGTCATTCGGATGAGACGATGAATCAACCAGGGTCCCGTGTACAGCAGGCACTTGGCGCACTGAAAAACAAATCCATGGCAACGAGTGTTGTAGAAGAAGTCCACTCTGATAGGTACGCAAAGAAATAAGCATTCACTCAAGAATAAAAGCTAATCTGTGTTCGCACATTTCTTCTGTCTTTGCTGCTGTGTGCACATGTCAAATGATTGGTATAAGAACAGGCCCGGCGCTTCCTTTTTTTTTTTTTTTGAGGAAGTGTCTGGGTTTGTTCCAATGTACCTTTTATTTACCTGTGTGCTAGCTGAATCGATAGTAGCGTAAGCATCACTGACTTGAAGTTGTATACCTTGTGTAACGGAGAGAGTTACCACTCTTTACTGTTTGTTAATCATATCGTCTCCTGCCTCACTATTTGTATAATTTCCATTCACTCAAGGTTTTGACTCAGCGCGTTGGGTTATGCTGCTGGTCAGGCACCTACTTACCTACCTAGCAGATGTGGTGTAGCGTATAAGGATTTGTCCGAACGCAGTGAAGCCTCCTTGAGAGACTGAACTGAAAATTGGTGTGGTCCGGGTGCTAGTGTTTCGGGTGAATCGATAAACTAGATTGCACCCAGCGCATGTGTAGAATACCTCACGGCAAAAAAAACAACAACAACAACAAAAAACAACAAAAAAACACACACAAAAAAACAACAACACAACAACAAACGAATAAGAGTAAGATTATGCAGAAAGAAAGGTAAATTTGATGGAATCCTAAAAAAAAGACAGATAAAGAAAAGATAGGTGGTACTGCAATAAGGCGGAGCGCTGTACCAGGTGATAGCAATCCGAACATCATACAATGAATACAACGTAATATATGACGACACAACACAACGGAACACAAAAAAATGCAGCATAACACAACACAACACAACACAGCAAAACACAACACAGCACAGCACAACACAATACAACACAACAGCTCAGCACAGCACAGCACAGCACAGCACAGTACAGCACAACAGCACAGCACAGCACAACACAACACAACAGCGCAGCACAGAACAGCACAGCACAGCACAGCACAGCACAGTACAACAGCACAACACAGCACAGAACAACACAACACAATACAACACAACAGCTCAGCACAGCACAGCACAGCACAGCACAGTACAACAGCACAGCACAGCACAGAACAACACAACACAACAGCGCAGCACAGAACAGCACAGCACAGCACAGCGCAGCACAGCACAGCACAGCGCAGCACAGCACAACAACACAACCCAACACAACACAGTCCAACACTACATAGCCCAGCCCAGCACAACACAGCGCAGCACAGCACAGCACAGCACAGCACAGCACAGCACAGCACAGCACAATGGCACTCGCATTTTGATATTTTCATTCGAGACAGTTTAATCGCTCTCAATGGACACACACAGATAAGATAAAGAAAGGTAAATTTGATGGAATCCTAAAAAAGACAGAGAAAGAAAAGATAAGTGGTACTGCAATAAGGCGGAGCGCTCTACCAGGTGATAGCAATCCGAACATCATACAATGAATACACTGTAATATATGACGACACAACACAACGGAACACAAAAAAATGCAGCATAACACAACACAACACAACACAGCAAAACACAACACAGCACAGCACAGCACAACACAATACAACACAACAGCACAGCACAACACAATACAACACAACAGCTCAGCACAGCACAGCACAGCACAGCACAGTACAGCACAACAGCACAGCACAGCACAGCACAGCACAGCACAGCACAGCA
>NC_134898.1:15113071-15120571 GCF_041734735.1 Babylonia areolata | reverse complement strand
GTATATGGATTTGACCGAACGCAGAGACGCCTCCTTGAGCTACTGATGCTGATACTGATACTGTTGTTATTGTTATTGCTATTGTTGTTATTATTATTGTTATTATTATATTATCATCATCCTTCTTCTTCTTCTTCTTCTTATTATTATCATGGTGGTGGTGATGATGATGATGATGATGATGATGATGATGATGATGATGATGATGATGAAGAATAGCATTATGATCAATGACCAGCAGCAGGTGTAGATCTAAGGTGTGAAGGATCGGAGCAGGCAGTCCTAAGTGCCACCCAACTGACTTTACTGGCAGCAGCAGTTCATAGACTGCCTCCAGCCGGGTTTCCCAGCACCGAGACAAATACTGGATGGCACTGTGTGTGTGTGTGTGTGTGTGTGTGTGTGTGTGTGTGTGTGTGTGTGTGTGTGTGTGTGTGTGAATAGAATAGATTTTATTGTCATGAAACCGTAAGGTTTATAAGACACTAGTGCAATGGTAAATGAATGAACGAATGAAAAAATACACAATTAATCAATCAGTTAATGCAGTAAATTGCAGCAGCATTCATAAACATTTTTTTCCAATCTTGTTTGTCATCTGATAGCATCACCTGACTGGGAATATGTCCTGTGTTATTCGAATTTTGAATATCCTTTAAAAAATTGTTGCCTTAAGGTTTTATATTTAATACAATGATCAAGAAGATGGATTTCGTCTTCCAGGATGTTACACTTGTTGCACAATCTGTCGTCTTGTGTGTGTGTGTGTGTGTGTGTGTGTGTGTGTGTGTGTGTGTGTGTGTGTGTGTGTGTGTGTGTGTGTGTGCAGAGAAGAAACAAACATGATAGGATAAGGCCAGTAACGCATTTGAGTAGTAGGACAGCTGGTATATATATATATATATATATATATATATATATATATATATATATATATATATATCAAAGAATTAAAAAAAAAAGAATAAAAAGAATGGCTGGGGAAGTCACGAAGGAGATGGAGAGAGATGTGTGCAAATAAGGAGTGGTGGTGGGAGATAGTTGGGAGACAGAGCACTGCTATCCCATTGGCAAAGCAAAAAACGTCTCCAAGCTCATGTGTTACAATTTACGCCGCTTCATCTTTCTTCGACGTCTTTCGAGGGTGGGGTGGGGTGGGGTGGGGGGGTTGGGGGTGAGGTGGAAACTTACCAGCTGTTATTGTCTTGGAGGAGACGAATGTGCTGTAGGGGGGACGGGGTGGGGGTGGGGGGTGGGGGGTGGGGGGTGGGGGTGCAGGTGGGGGGGTGGGGGGGGGGGGGATTTGACCCGGTGCCAGTCAGTCTGGTCACTCTATCATTTTCCTGGCATTGCCCTAACCCCCACCACCACCCCACCCACCCCCACCGCCACCCCCAACCACCCCTTCTAGATAGCCATCCTGGGACACGTTTTGTACTGACCCACCCCTGCCGGCCGTGTGATGGAGACCATCTTTGGGAGTACGCAGGCGTCTTTCTTTTCTTGTTGCTTGCTTCAGGGTCGCCAATGGAGCCTCCTCTCTTGTCTGTCTATCTGTCTGTCTGTCTGTCTGCCTGTTCCTCTGTCTGTCTGTCTGTCTGTCCATGTTTGTCTGCGGCCCGCCCCCGCCACCCACCCCGCCTAACCCAGCTACCCCCCCCCCCCCTGTCTGTTTTGTCTGTCTTGCGAGCTGTCGTTGTCAGCATGTATTGTGTGCGCATGTGTGAGGAGGGATGTGCAAGTGTGTGTGTGTGTGTGTGTGTGTGTGTGTGTGTGTGTGTGCGTGCGTGCGTGCGTGCGTGCGTGCGTGCGTGCGTGCGTGCGTGCGTGCGTGCGTGCGTGCGTGTGTGTGTGTGTGTGTGTGTGTGTGTATGTGTGTGTGTGTGTGTGTGTGTGTGTGAACTCAGAACTCAGAACTCATTTAATTGTCGTAAAACCATCATAGGAATTACGGACACTATAAACTAAACACAACAAGCAAACAAAAAGTAAAAGCAATAAGTTGTGAGCACATGCAGGATATTCCATAAGACATAGTTATCGACTGCGAACTTTAAAGCATTCATATGTGTGTGTGTGTGTGTGTGTGTGTGTGTGTGTGTGTGTGTGTGTGTGTGTGTGTGTGTGTGTGTGTGTGTGTGTGTGTGTGTGTGTTGCATGTGGGTGGATGAGTCTGTGTGTAACGGGAAGTGAGTGTTGATTAAGCTCGCGTTTCAGTGTCCATGGGCACATTGCTTTGTCTTTTCATCTCATCTTATGTCTCATCCTCCCCCCCCACCCCCACCCCCGCTCTCTCTTTCTCTGTCTCTCTGTCCTCTCTTCCTCTCTCCATCCCCCTTTCTCTCTATCATATATACCCACCTTCTTTCAGTATGTATGAGTGCTTCTGTGTGTCTGTGTTCTTGTTGCTGTTCGCGCGTGTGTGCGCGCGCGCGCAGCCTTGTATTGTGTTACAATCTAAATGAAACACGATAGAAACTGGTTATAAACAGTGAGCCCCCTGCCTTGTGGAGGCTGTGCAAATTCATTTTCTAAACCGCGTATTTTGTTACACAATAAATTAAATTCGAGACGAAAAAACAAAAAACAAAACAAAACAAAAAAAACAACAAAACAACCAACCAACAAAAACCCCAACAACAACGTTGAAACCTTCCTCCCTTAAAAAGAAAAAAAAAAAAAAAAAAAAAGAAGAAAAAAAAAATGAATGCAGACACATTCCATAAACGTGAAAAAAAAAAGAAAAAAAGAAATGCAGAACCCATGAAAGCAATCTCTTGAGTGTTACTCCACTTTCCTTTCCTCGACATCGTTCCCGTTATCTGCTTTCGTTAGTTTGTTTGTTTTTTGCGTGACGTTACCGAACACATAATCTCCTGAACCACGAGACGGGGGGTATATTCCATGCAGATAATGGGGCACTCAATGCGCCGCCAGACTTTATGGCTCACTCGTCTCTCCTCTAAATCGACTTAATCGTCTCGCCTCTCATACAGTCTCTTTCACTAGCTAGCTTCCAGCTGCATGTCCAGTACACGACAGTCAGCTACAAACTCGCAGCTATCTTTTTTTTTTTTTTCTTTTTTTTTTGTCATCTATTTCTGGCAATGACCTCGAGCTTATCTTACAGACATTGTCCACGTGTAATTATGGTCCTTCCGTTCTTCTTGCGATGATACCTGTCTGCATGGCATCCCTGTTGTCTGGGGGGGGGAAAGGTCTTTAGGTCAACGAGTTTTTTTTTTCTTTGTTCATGGCCCGTCTGTCTGGAACCAACTTCACCCTGCAAATCGAGGAACTCTTCTTCTTCCATTTTGTGCACGTCTTCCCTGGAAACCCACTTCTTTTAATTGAGCTGATGTAGAGCAACACTACGCCTTTCAGTTCTTCTTTCTCTTCTAGTTAACATTAATAATAATAATAATAATAATAATAATAATAATAATAATAATAACCATCATCATCATCATGATAATAATAATGATAATCATCATCATCATCATGATAATAATAATAATAATAATAATAATAATAATAATAATAATAATAATAATAATAATAATAATAATAATAATAATAATAATAATAATAATAATAATAATAATTTCATAATAAAAAAAAATATAATTTTGCATATTATTATTATTATTATTATTATTATTATTATTATTATTATTGAATATATCTAGAGGTTCTCGGAGGATAAAAAAAAAAAGAAGGGAAAGCTAGAGCAGTACAGCGATCTACGGTAGTGTGTGTGTGTGTGGACATCAGACGACCCATTACCACCTTCAGCAAAGGCGACCACAAACTAATTTGTCGTGCGCTGATGCCCGTTCACAACGCCAGTTTCATTGTTTTGGCCTGACCTGTCAAAGCATGGACAACGCAGAATTCGACCAAAAAACTTTTTCCTTAACTTCATCCTAACCTTTAGTGCTGAACGATTTGCGTTTGTAGTAGTAGTAGTAGTAGTAGTAGTAGTAGTAGCAGTGGTAGTAGTAGTGGTAGTAGTCTGTTCACCAGAGATGCCTACAAAAGATCCTCGGCATAAAGTGGCAAGACAGGGTCTCCAACCTCCAGGTCCTAGAGAGGAACGGCCTGCCCAGCATCGAAAGCCTGCTGATCCAGTGCCAGCTACGCTGGACAGGACACGTTGTCCGCATGACACACAGCGGGATCCCGAAGATGCTTTTGTATGGCCAGCTGAAGGAAGGCCACCGTGAACTTGGAAGACCCTGCAAGCGCTTCAAGGCCACCTTGAAGACAATCAAAGCCTGTGACATAAACATTGCTTCCTGTGAAACTGATGCCCTAGACTGCTCTCGCTGGAGGATGCTGTGCTCTAGTGGCATAAAGACGTTTGAAAAGAAGAGAACGCTGGCCATTAAGGAGAAGCGTGAGCAAAGGAAGCAGGGCTCAACTTCTGGAGACGTTTTCCCTTGCAACACCTGTGGGAAGTGCTGCGCATCCAGAATCGGCCTCTTCTCCCATATGAGGACACGCACCGACAGATAAGCCTGCCTGCCTACTCATCCGTCGGACCTACGGGAGACTCCATCATCAGTAGTAGTAGGAGTAGTAGTAGTAGTAGTAGTTGTTGTTGTTGTTATTGTTTGGCTTCTAAAATACCGCAGTGGCGTATACATACCCACGATCGTTAAAGTGGAATATCAATCGTATTTTGAGATTGCTGTGACTTTGCATCACAGAAATAAAATCCCATATATCACGTGCATACCTGCGACACGCTGTCTAAAGGGATTATAAATAATATGCTCTTCCAACACTACAGGCCATAGGACCAGTCACTTTATTTCCTGCAAGTTGGTGGTAGTGCCAGAGCGAACAAAGCTTCTGTCGCCTGCAGTTTACCCCATCAAAAATACTCAGCGACATATGTATGGTCGGTACGTTCACCAGATTTATGACGGACGCAATAACCGAATCATTGAAATGTTGAACTTCCAATCTGATGGTTCTGGGTTCGAATCTCAGCTGCAGCGCCTTATTGCTGGAGTGGCAATCTCCACTGCATGTGGGACAGATATAGGTAGATGCTGCTTGGTTTACAGAATTTGACTTGCATGTGGCTCTTTTTCTCCTCGGCGAGTCATTGCGGCTCTCTCTACTTGTTTCACCCCTCTCTGAATGGCAGATTTCCAGGGTTCACGTGAGTCCGCAAGGCTTTCCCAGGACAGCACATCAATACCTGTACTTTTCAGGTCCCGTTTACAAGCGTCTTTAAATTTTAGTCGAGGGCGGCCTTGGGGCCCAGATCCCTCGGATAGTTCGCCGTACAGCAGATCTTTAGGGATGTGGCCTTCATCCATTCGGCGAACATGACCAAGCCAACGAAGCCGACGTTGACTCAGAAGGACGAAGACAGTTAGGAAGACTGAACACTCAAGCACTTCAGTGTTTGGGATCTTGTCCAGCAACCGGATGCCAAGAATGCATTTGAGGCATCGGAGATGGAAATTGTTTAGTCTTTTCTCATGGACGGGATATGTGGTCCATGTTTCTCTAGAGTAGCGTAGACTGCTTAGAACGCAATCTCTGCACACCTGCCAAAAAGTTTACCCCATCAAGAATACTCAGCGACATATGTATGGTCGGTACGTTCACCAGATTTATGACGGACGCAATACCCGAATCATTGAAATGTTGAACTTCCAATCTGAGGGTTCTATGTTCGAATCCTAGCTGCAGCGCCTTATGGGTAAGTTTTTTTTCCCAGTCTCACATGTCTGTTTCTGACCCACCTTTGTGTATAATTTATGTACGCCGAAGATCAAATACGCACGTTCAAAATCCTGAAATCATGTTAACATTGGGTAGATTTAAAAACAAGAATATACCCAGCATTTACATCCCCATGAAAATGGAGTATGGTTGCATACATGGCGTGTGGAAACGATCATTGGTATAAAACTACTCCCCTTCATGTCGTTGAACACGGGAGAAGCAGTCCACGAAAACAGAAGAAGTTCCTGCAATCACGCCAGCGGGCGATCTTACGACCGCTCTTCCAATATTGGTCAGACAGATGAGATGGCAGTTGCTTTCTTTTGATCAATGGCTGTGTCGCCCATGCTCGTTTCATTACAGATATTAACCGCTTCACATTTCTGAAGAAGAAAAAAAGAGAAGGAATTTGTTGTGTCCACTTTACTGGAAATATCCTGAATGTCAATGAACTCTCCTTAATGAAACGCTTATCGATCCATTGGGAAATGAATGTTATCGGTTGTTGGGTTTTTTTGTTTGTTTTTTTTTTGTTTTTTTTCAGTTTCTATTTGCTGATCATATTCTAAGCTCTCTGGAGCGAAGACAACAACGGAAACCACATTTTGTTTCCGGTTTCTCTGAAGCGGTTTAATCATTTTATGTTATTGCTTGAAGAGAGAAAAAGAAAAGGAAAGCAAAGAAGAAGAAGCAGAAAAAAAAGAAAAAAAAAGAGGAAGGAGAAAGCAAAACGTCAAAAGAGTTTTAAGGCCTTACCAGCTCGTTGAGTTTGAGTGAGTCAGGCATCTACTCCTTTTTTGTTTAGCAGCAGATGTAGTGTAGCGTTTATGGATAATCCGCACGCTTCTACGCTTCCTTGAAACTGAAAGTGTAGCTGACGATCTGTCCGAATAGTGTAACTATCACCATACGTTGGAGACGAAGAAAGTGTAGGTTGTCGATTGAGTTTAACTCTCTCCATACGAACGGCGAAAGAGACGACGTTAACAGCGTTTCACCCCAATTACCATCATCAAAATATTGCAAGATGAAGCCTCTTATACTGAAGAGGTGAATGATGACAAAGAATACCACAATTCTTACGCCGGAAGCTAAAGGTTGGGTCATTGAGACACCCACTGGACATCCGAGGGGTCTGTGTAGAGGAGAAGAGAGGACTGGCCGTACTGAGTGAGTTAAAACCACTGGTGACAGGCATGTGCCCATCCTCACTGGTCGCTGAGAGAGACTCTTGGTACATGATGGGAAAGAAAACGCAAACACGAATGGGGGGTGAAGTGGGATGATACTGAAATGACACGTTGCAGGCAATACGTCTCTCTCTGTATCGTCGTCGTCGTCGGCCTCATTCCGTCTCGAGAGACGATGGCTGCACCAGAAATGTAGTCACTGCCGGGCATTGCACTTCCTGCTGTGGCTGTGTAGACCGATGCTGGAGTGGCAATCTCTACTGCATGTGGGACAGATATAGGTAGATGCTCCTTGGTTTACAGAATTTGACTTGCGTGTGGCTCTTTTTCTCCTCAGCGAGTCATTGCGGCTTCTCTCTACTTGTTTCACCCCTCTCTGAATGGCAGATTTCCAGGGTCCACGTGAGTCCGCAAGGCTGTCCCAGGACAGCACATCAATACCTGTACTTTTCAGGTCCCGTTTACAAGCGTCTTTAATCTTAGTCGGGGGCGGCCTTGGGGCCCAGATCCCTCGGATAGTTCGCCGTACAGCAGATCTTTAGGGATGTGGCCTTCATCCATT
>NC_134898.1:15100571-15108071 GCF_041734735.1 Babylonia areolata | reverse complement strand
TCACAATGTTAACGAAATTAGTTATCACCTGAATGCCAACATGAAATCTGTCGAAAACTGGTGTGATGCTAATGATATGGTCGTGCACCCTGAAAAGACAGAATGCATGTTAATTTGTCCTCGTCAGAAAAGACAGAACATAAAAGAAGCACAACTTAACATAAAATATAAATACAGTACTATTAAACAAGTTAATAAGCATATGCTATTAGACATTACTATTGATCAAAGTCTTTCGTGGCAGGAACATATTCATTGCCTCATAAAACAAGTATCATCTGGTGTATTCCAATTATCACAGATCAAACACTTCCTTGATAATCATTCTAGACGTGTGTTTTACTTTGCCCATATCCAGTCTCGCCTCAGCTATTGCTCGATTATTTGGGGTGAATGTCCTCCTTCTACATTAAAGCCACTTTGCTCTTTACAAAAACGTGCCATTAAGATGATTAACCATGTAAATACCACAGGTGGATCTGTGCACAATATGTACAAAGAACTTCAAATATTACCTGTTCATCTACTTATTAGATATAACACATTGATTCTTATGCATAAAATTGTTCATAACGCATGCCCACAATATTTAAAATCGTTATTTTGTTTCCAGTTCCAACGTAATTCAGATAGAGCTATTATCCCAAAGCCTAAAATTGATTTATTTAAGATGAGTCTCTCATTTAATGGAACCATCGAATGGAACATGCTTCCAAAGACATGTCGTCAAATTCCAGCCATATCTCTCTTTAAAACTAAGATAAGAATATTTCTATTCGATACATTTGATTAACCTACTCGCGGTCTTTTGCAAATGCTTGCTTGTACTCAGTCCACTAGCTGCCATGCCATGATGAATGAAAAATTGAATGTATGTGTATGTGTGAACAGTAAGTGCGTGTGTGTGTTTGTGTGTGTTTGAGTGTGTGGGCGTGAATGTGTACGTATGTCTTTGTTGCTTGTTTTATTTATTTTTGTGTGTGTGTGTGTGTGTGTGTGTGTGTGTGTGTGTGTGTGTGTGTGTGTGTGTGTGTGTGTGTGTAGTACCTATGTACATGTAATGTACCAATTGTTCCAGTTTTTCATCGCTTTGTTACCTTTAATAGACTATTCAAATTCCTATTCTTATTCGTCGTTCTTATTATTTTATTTTATTTCAGTTTATTTCTTTATTTTTATGGTTTGTGTCGTTCGTTCTTTATTTTTGTATGTTTTGTGTCGTTAAATGGGCAGAATTGTGAAAAGGCCCTTTACTGTGCCTAATTCTTTACCCATTAAAGATTCAATCAAACAATCTTCTTCTTCTTCTTCATTCGTGGGCTGCAACTCCCACGTTCACTCGTATGTACGCGAGTGGGCTTTTACGTGCATGGCCGTTTTTAACCCACCATGTAGGCAGCCATACTCCGTTTTCGGGTGTGTGCATGCTGGGTATGTTCTTGTTTCCTTAACCCACCGAACGCTGGCATGGATAACAGGTTCTTTAATGTGTGTATTTGATCTTCTGCTTGCGTGTACACATGAAGGGGGCCCAGGCACTACCAGCAGGCTGTACATAATATGTTGACCTGGGAGATTGGAAAAAAAAAAAAAAAAAAAAAAAAAAAAATCTCCCACCCTTTACCCACCAGGCGCCGTTACCGACATTCGAACCCGGGACCCTCATATTGAAAGTCCAATGCTTTAACCACTCGGCTATTCACCCCGTCACTCTATACACGAAAGCCCCACCTTGCCCATCAAACCACCTGACTAATCCTGACGGAAGTTCAGCAAAAAACCTTTTCACTACTTCCGTCTTTATATCTTTCTTTATTCTCTGTCGCTCTCTCTCTCTTTGCCTCAGCTAACGCCTATGCAAATTCTGGTTCATTGGATGCTTAAGACATACAGCTTTAAAGAATGTATTGGATTTTTATGACATACAGAGAGCAGATGAGTTGAATTGTTGAATGTGATCCCCCTGAGAGATCGCCTTAACTGACAGCTGAACTATGTCGATGCTTTCTTCTTGTCGATTCCGGTATTAAAATAACTCACTCTACCAGCAATTATATTATAGATATGATCATTTTCACAAGCAACACGCGTTTATCTCATGGGGCAAGTGATGCTGAGATGTACTAGGAAAGAAAATGTGTGTGTGTGTGTGTGTGTGTTGTGTGTGTGTGTGTGTGTGTGTGTGTGTGTGTGTGTGTGTGTGTGTGTGTGTGTGTGTGTGTCTGATGATATATTTCAGGATAAAGGGCCCGTGTAAAATGCGTAAAATGACTTGTTTGGTTCAAGAAAGTTCACATAAAACGTTTCCTAAAGGTCTAGCAAGTAACACATGTATAACATCTAACTTATTGTCACTCTTTTGCTGATTTAACTCTCTCCATACGAACGGCGAAAGAGACGACGTTAACAGCGTTTCTCCCCATTTACCACCATCAAAATATTGCAAGTGGGAGGCTCTTTTACTGAAGAGGTGAATGTTGACAAAGAATACCACAATTCTGACGACGGAAGCTAAAGGTTGGGTCATTGAGACACCCACTGGACATCCGAGGGGTCTGTGTAGAGGAGAAGAGAGGACTGGCCGTACTGAGTGAGTTAACTCAAGCGTATCTGAATTAATCATCAACACCGTGCTTTTTTTATTCTGTCCTTTTTTCCTGTCTTTTTTTCTGTTTTATTTCTTACATCTTTTCTTCTGTATTTAGAAGCTATACTTCGTACTTCCTTTCTGTCATTCTTTTGAATTAAGCTTTCCTTCCATTATACTTTCTTTGTTCTCTTCTTTCCTTCTTTCTTCCTCTTTTTTTCTGTTTGTTTCTTGTACTTTCTTTCTTTCTTTCATTACATTTTTTTTTCTTCCGTGGCTGTTGTTGTTTGTTTGTTTTTTTGTTTTTGTTGTTTGTTTTTTTGTTTTTTTGAGACTGTAGCTTTCTTTCGATCTTTCTTCAATTAACTTTTTCTATAATTCTTGTGGATTTTTTTTTTCTCTCTCTTTTGTTTTCTTCTTCTTTCTTTTCTTGTCTTTATTTTGTTCTCTATTTTTATTTAGTCTTTCCACGACTTCGTCTTTCCTCGCCCCCCCCCCCCCCCCCATTTCTTTTTTTTTTTTTTTTTTCTTTTTTTCCCCCTACACTGTCTTCCTCTTCTTTCTACTCCTCATTCTCCATCACATCCACTTGCCAATGGCACGCGCTGGTTTCCCCATTGATCGAAGCGCAATTGGTTCTGGCGTAGATTGAAGGTACGACCGTGTGGGGAGCCATTGATTTAATTAAGTCTGTCAAATGCAGCATGAGGGAGAGACTCGAGGTGCTTAACCCCACACACACACCCAGTCCCTCCCCCCCCCCCCCCCCCCCCCGGGGCCCCCCCGCGCCCCCCTCAAAAAAGGAGGACAACAACAACGACAACGACAACAACAACAAAAACAACAACAGTGACAATAGCAACGAAAGTAAAGCGATCTGATCGTTTACACTGTTTGGGATTTGTTTGGAAGATACATTT
This sequence comes from Babylonia areolata, assembly GCF_041734735.1. NCBI lineage: Eukaryota > Metazoa > Mollusca > Gastropoda > Neogastropoda > Buccinidae > Babylonia > Babylonia areolata. The sequence continues at coordinate 15,104,564 of NC_134898.1, read as the reverse complement.
TGTTTTTTCCGAAAGCTGTCTTTTTTTCTTCTTTCCTTGTTTAACTCACTCAGTACGGCCAGTCCTCTCTTCTCCTCTACACAGACCCCTCGGATGTCCAGTGGGTGTCTGAATGACCCAACCTTTAGCTTCCGTCGTCAGAATTGTGGTATTCTTTGTCAACATTCACCTCTTCAGTATAAGAGCCTTCCGCTTGCAATAATTTGATGATGGTAATTGGGGTGAAACGCTGTTAACGTCGTCTCTTTCGCCGTTCGTATGGAGAGAGTTAACCCTTCTCAGTGTCGTGAAACTCACATAGTTTATTCAGGCTGGCCCATATTTTGCTACCTACCTACACCCAGGCTCATTATTCTTTAACCATAGTGACAACAGTCGACACTGAAAGTACCAAAAAGTCAGGCTACCGTAAGACAACACTCTATAGGAGACCCTGCTCTGTTGCCGAGTCACGATCACGGTGTAGTTATATTGATTGAATCAATCAACCAATCAAGCAATCAATCAATCAGTCAGTCAGTCAATCATAAACACTTTATTAATCCACATGGAAATTAAATTTGTGCAATCACAGGCTCGTCGTAAACACCAACATAAAATGATCATGCGCAACATAAAAAGAGATTAATACTAGCCCCAATAGCTGACGACAGACTAAAGCACCCCCCCCCCCTCACTCCCTACACACACACACACACACACACACACACACACACACACACACACACACACACACACACACACACACACACATTAAAACAATAAGGTATTGTGCTCAATGTGTTCATTCAACCAACGATGGTCCTATGAATTACCTGGTGGTGAAGACCCTGCCTCTATGAACTCACCAAAGACATGGACATGGAAATTGAAAGAGAGATCAAAACATGTGGAAGGTTTAGTTACATTCTACTACAATAATTTTATAATAAGTGTCATGCATGAAGAGTTGAATTGATTAAACGTCCGTCATTAAAACGTCCACGGTGAAATGAGGTGGCGTTTCCGGTAAATATAATTGATTTTCCTCGTGGTAAGTTCATCAGGCTTGTGCATACATTTGGATATAGGTCACATCTATTCCAGAGTAATAGCAATAGCTGTGGTGGTGGTGGTGGTAGTTGTAGTACTAATAGTAGTAGTATTGGTGTTGTTGTTGCTGTTGTTGATGATGATGATGATGATGATGATGACAACCAAGTTGATGATGGAGATGATGACAGTGATGTTTCAAGATCCAGTTGGGTATGAATAACACTTGTAATACATGTCTTCGTCTGTCCTCTGTATCTACCTCTCTCTGTCTCAGTGTCTGTGTCTCTCTGTCTCTCTCTCTCTCTCTGTCTTAGGCAGATGCAATGTAACGTTTATGGATAAGTCTGCATGATTTTACGCCTCCTTAAAAGTATCTATATGCATACATCTGTTTTGAGTATTGATTCCGAACGTTACATGCTGAAATACCAGTCGACTAGTCGTATATTATCTGGTGCAGGTCAACTGTATGGAATACGCTTTATAGATGTTGTTCAACATAAATTCTTGCGTGCATTACCTGACCAATGTTCCAGTGCGAACAGTAAGGCTGTTTAACTCCAGCGGAACGTGACCTTTTTTGATACATTTAAAGAAACGCCCGTGTATTTTCTTTCCCGTAGCAGCTGCACCGTCAACCCTTTTCCGTGTGCCGAATAAATCTTCGTTGAATTACACTTACCAAACTCTGTTCTGGTGTGAAGTGATCGTGGCTGAATCATTTACGCGTGTACATAAGATTCATTGCTTCCACACGCAAAAAAAAAAAAAAAAAAAAAAAAAAAAAAAAAGACCTGAGTGTCATTTATCCAAAGGCGGATTCCTCGGGGAACTTTGGGAGAAATGGGGGGTTTGGTTTGGATGGGGAAGAAGGGCGCGTGCTCCTAATGGAAATGTCAGTGCAGTGACTGAAGTTGCAGGCAGCAGCTCTTTGCAGTGAAAGCACCTTTCCAAACAGGTTCCCTCCGTGTCTCTTGAGGAATCTTGTTTGATCTTGGATTTAGTGGAAGTGTTCCCAGAAGCGTTCTGTGCTCATACATTTTACTTCAGTTCTTTTTTTTTTTTTTTTTTTTTTTTTTTTTAATCCGTTCCACTCAGTTCTACTTTGTTCTAAAAGTCTCGAGAATATACGGAGGTCGTGTTCCAAAAGAGATGCTCATGTTTGTTTGTTTGGGTTTTTTTTTTCCCCATTTAGTCAGCGGTGAGCCAGCGTGAATTATGATTTACCTTCTTATTCTTCTTGTTCTTGTCCTTCTTGTCCCTGTTCTTGTTCTTGTTGTTGTTCTTCTTCTGTGGAAACATATTTTAGAGAAGAGAAGGCTGGATGATTTGTTTAGACTTATAGATAGTTCAGTATTGGTGACTACTGTTTGTTTCAAACAACCTTTCTTTTGGAAGACAACAATGCAGAACAAAACAAAACATAAAATAGAATAACTGCAATAACAACAAATAAAATAGACAAAGAAAGAAAGAAAGAAATAGAAAAGACACCTTTGTTAGAGAAAATCAATTCTTTGCCTAACAAACACACCACTTTCAAAATCGCCTCCCCACTAAACTCACTTCCCAAAATACGGCTGACCACTGACTATTGACAGTTATGACTCACCTAGTGCTTAGATTAGAAGTCCCCCCCCCCCCCCCCCCCCCGACCCCCTCCCCTCCCCACTTTACCAAGGCAAAGTGTCGGAAGATGGACTTCTGGTAGACAGAGTAGACAGGCAACATTTTTTCCTGTTACCTGAGTATCTGCCTTTTGAACTCTCTCTTCCGTGTCAGCCACACTTCAGCCGCGTCTCAAGCTTCCGTCTGTGTGTTTGTAAACTAGATGGGGACACGACTGGCTTCGATCAAGCCAAAGTGAATCACGTTGACGTGAAGTGATCTTCAAACGTGCGAACGAAAGTCTTGTTGCTCCGTGGATCGATAGGTGGAGGGGTGGGGGTGGGGGTGGGGAAGTTGGTGGTGGGGGGTAGACATGGTAAGAGTGGCGACTTCCCTGACTGTTTTTTTTCTCTTGAAGAGATCGGAGAGAGACAGTTTCTTGTTCGTGCTGTGGGAAGAATGAGTCATCTCACGCTTCTGTAGATATTAATGATGATGATGATGATGCTACTACCACTACTACTACTACTACTACTACTACTACTACTGATAACAACAACAACAACAACAACAATAATAATAATAATAATAATAATAATATTATTATTATTATTAGTAGTAGTAGTAGTAGTAGTAGTATTATTATTATTATAACAATGATGATGATGATGATGGTGATGATGATGATCATAATAATTATAATTATAATAATGATAGTAAGAAGAAGAAGAAGAAGAAGAAGAAGAAGAAGAAGAAGAAGAAGAAGAAGAAGAAGAAGAGCAACAACAACAACAACGGCAACACTCTTTGTTTCAAGTCCATTAAGGCTTCTGATCTACAGTATCTTTCTGATCTCATTCATCCGTACATACCCTCACGCCAACTCCGCACTTTTTCTGACACCCGTATGCTTAGGATACTCCCTGCTCGATCCAAAAAAGTATGGCCAACGCAGTTTTTTCATACCAAGCCCTCTTTCTTTTGGAATCAACTTCCTCAGCCTCTCCGTCACTCATCTTCGCTGCAATCTTTCGGATCCAGTCTGAAGACCCACCTTTTCCCCTCCTGATTAATTCTCATCAACTCATTCCTTTCCAGTGTGACCTAAAATGACTGTTAGTGACTGAGTGAGTTTTGATATTTTCAGAAATTGCTGTTTGTATTTTGGATTTTGTTTACTATTTACGATCGTGTACTATGACTCGTGTGTGTGCGTGCGCGTGTGTTTGAGTGTATTGTGTGTGCGTGTGTGGATGGGAGAGGGGGGATGAATAATTTTTGATAATGTTTGGTATCTTGTGTTCAATTTTTCCTTTTTCATATTTACATATGTGTTTGTATTTGTAAGCG
>NC_134898.1:15085571-15095571 GCF_041734735.1 Babylonia areolata | reverse complement strand
TTCAACACTTAAAAAGCAGACATTGTTCTACAATATGGAACATGACTACCACTACACAAGCACATGCTCATGTAACACATACTCCAGGCAGTTAACACAGGTTAGTCAGTCAGTTAGAATAGACAAAAACGATACTATTTTCTCTTTTTTTGTGTGTGTGTGTGTTCTGAATTTATTAACAAGTGTTGTCTGCTGTCATAAATGGATGTGATTTTGTAGTTGTTGTTGTTCTGAATTTATTAACAAGTGTTGTTTGCTGTCATAAATGGATATGATTTCCTTTTTATTTTTATACTGTTGTTTAGTGTTATATCAGTTTGATGTGCCAGCAAGTGATTTACTTTCACATCGCTTGAAAATGTTCATTTTACAGTGATGGGATTACACTATTGAAGAGCTGGCTCTCAGGCTGTGATCATGGCTGATTTCCCCTGAATTTATGTATATGTATATATTTCTTTTTTTTTTTTAATCACAACAGATTTCTCTGTGTGAAATTCGGGCTGCTCTCCCCAGGAAGAGCACGTCGTTACACTACAGCACCACCCATTTTTTTGTATTTTTTCCTGCGCGCAGTTTTATTTGTTTTTCCTATCGAAGTGGATTTTTCTACATAATTTTGCCAGGAACAACCCTTTTGTTGCCGTGGGTTCTTTTACGTGCGCTAAGTGCATGCTGCACACGGGACCTCGGTTTAACTTCTCATCCGAATGACTAGCGTCCAGACCACAACTCAAAGGTCTAGTGGAGGGGGAGAAAATATCGGCGGCTGAGCCGTGATTCGAACCAGCGCGCTCAGATTCTCTCGCTACCTATGCGGACGCGTTACCTCAAGGCCATCACTCCACATTTGTTAGGATCTCCAGAGAAGAGGTGTGCCGAGGTACATTAGATGTCTGATGCCCCGCTGCATCCTTATCCTTATCTTCATTCACTTCCCGATTCACTGGCTGGCAGCTCTGGAAACTGAACGGACACTGGGAAAAAAAAAAAAAGAACACCCCCTTTTGCATCAAAGAAAGAAAGAAAGAATTCAAGCAATAGCGTGCACATACATGCCCGTCCTCTCTCTCTCTCTCTCTCTCTCTCTCTCTCTCTCTCTCTCTCTCACACACACACACACTTTCTCTCACTCACTCACTCACTCACCCACACCAGTCATGCAAAATGTAAGCTTCACATGGCTCTATTATCTGCAGTCTACAGGTGAATCCCAAGGGAAAATAATACAAACATACACTTTATACATTTGTCCAGTTTGAATAAATCTGTAGAAAATTCATGGGCAATGAAATCTCAATACTCAACTTTGTTGTTGCTGTTGTTGTTGTTTTGTTTTGTTTTTAAATAAAAGAACATAGCAAAGCAGGTGTTGCAGCAGCTGGAGGGTGCCTTTTACCAGGAAGTTTGTGATAGAAAAAGTAATAATAATGATAAAAACTTGCAAAGTTTGAATACTTTGTTCCGCATGGAAACATCTCATTGGATTGAAGGGTGTGGGCCGGGGGGATTTTTAAGGGGCATGTGACGTGAAATAAGCATCCCCTCTATCCAGAAACATGGAAGATGTGATGCCAAAGGCAGGCAATGAGATCTCAATACTCAACTTTGTTGTTGTTGTTTTGTTTTGTTTTTAAATAAAACAACATAGTAAAGCAGGTGTTGCAGTAGCTGGAGGGTGGTATCTTTTGCCAGTGGGCTCTGCAGTCATGAAATACTGGCTGGTACACCCATGGGGATACTTCTTTCAAGGGTGTCGCAAGATGCATCCTGTGGTCTCTTTTGCCTCTGTTCGGGAGCAGTTATGCCCCTTGAATTCTTAATGGAGTGTCCTGTGCGTGCCTGCACCCATCGTGAACACAGCGCAGGCCTCCAAGGGTGGTGCAGGATTGTTCCAAGGGCGGGTGGAGACAGTGCTTCTCTGGGCCCTCCCCAGCACCTACGAGTGTTTCTCTTTCTTCTTTTCTAATACTCAACTTTGTTGTTGTTTTGTTTCTAAATAAAAGAACATAGCTAAGCAGTTGTTGTATGGATACTCATTCACTTCTTCGTTTTCTGGAACTTATTCATTTACTTTATTTTATTTTAAATTAATTAATTGTGTTTTTTTAACCGGGTAAATAAACGTGGTAAAGTCTTTTCAGCACATACAGTTCGAATCTAGTCCTCCACGTCAGACAGAAAGGGTCTTGTTTCTTTTTATTGTGCCATTACTTTCACTTTACATCGAAGGGTTGGGGTGTCTGCGTTCTCTGGTGTAACTGTGGACTTTACTGAGCCGTTTCAGTTAACTCCGCTGGATATTGTTTTTTTCATGCTTGCAATGGACCACAAGAGGTGAACAGATTCACATAATTCCGATGCGTCCCCTCACAATAATGATACAAACAAATTACGAGCCTGCTGTCTGTCGTGCATGTACAAAATACCTTTCTTTTATTACCGATTTTACTCCATGTTCTCTCTTTTGTTCTCGGTCTGACAGAGGTAATGACTCCTATGTAAATTACAAGGTCTTCGGAGGCATCTATATCCTATTGGAGCATGTTCTGGATTTCGGAGTAAATCCTTATATGTGATGATGGAGTCTCCAGGATGAGTAGGCAGGCAGACTTATATGTCGGTGTGTGTCCTCATATAAGGGAAGAGGCCGATTCTGGATGCGCAGCACTTCCCACATGTGTTGCAAGGGAAAACGTCTCCAGAAGTTGAGCCCTGCTTCCTTCGCGCACGCTTCTCCTTAATGGCCAGCGTTCTCTTGTTTTCAAACGTCTTTATGCCACTAGAGCACAGCATCCTCTAGCGAGAGCGGTCAAGGAATCAGTTTCCCAGGAAGCAATGTCTATGTCACAGGCTTTGAGGTTTGTCTTCAAGGTGTCCTTGAAGCGCTTGCAGGGTCTTCCAAGTTTGCGGTGGCCTTCCTTCAGCTGGACATACAAAACCATCTTCGGGATCCTGCTGTCTGTCATGCGGACAACGTGTCCTGTCCAGCGTACCTGGCACTGGATCAGCAGGCTTTCGATGCTGGGCAGGCCATTCCTCTCTGGGACCTGGAGGTTGGAGACCCTGTCTTGCCACTTTATGCCGAGGATCTTTCGTAGGCATCTCTGGTGAAACTGCTCAAGTTGTTGAATGTGACGGCGATACGTCGTCCACGTTTCACAGCAGTACAGCAAGGTGGCGAGCACAACAGCTCTGTAGGTTTTGATTTTGGTGGTGAGCCTGATGCCTTTGTTGTTCAACAGCTTGTTGTTGAGTCTGCCAAAGACTGAGCTGGCCATGGCGATGCGCAGCGTCACTTCTGCATCAAGGGCTCCGTTGCTGCATAGGGTGCTGCCCAGGTAGCAAAACTTGTCGACTGACTTGATCTCTGTGTCATCGATTTTGATTGCAGGTGGGAGGGAAGGCACTGGCGTTCTGTGAACTAACTGGTTAGCACATAGACTCGGTCTTGCTGAGGCTGATGGTGAGTCCAAAGCGCCTGCAGGAGGTTGAGAACCTGTCCATAATGAACTGCATGTCCTCATGGGTGTGTACAGAAAGCGTGCAGTCATCAGCGAAGATGAACTCTTCAACAGTGCCTCAAACACCCTGGACCTGGCGTGGAGTCGCCGCAAGTTGAAAAGTTTGCCATCTGTGCGAAACTGAATGTAGATGCCCCGGTCACAGTCTTGGAAGGCGTCAATCAGCATGGCAGAGAAGAGAATGGAGAACAGTGTGGGTGCCAGGACGCAGCTCTGCTTCACTTTATTTACCACAGGGAACGGATCCGACATGTCAGTATTTTCATGTACTCTCGCCTGCATGCCATCGTGGAATGACGCAATCAGCTGGATTAGGCTCTCTGGGCAGCCGAACTTTATGAGGATCTGCCACAGACCATGGCGGTTCACCGTGTCGAAGGCCTTAGTCAGGTCTACAAAGACCGTATGGAGCTCCTTGTTCTGCTCACGGCACTTCTCTTGCATCTGGAGTACAGCAAACACCATGTCACATGTTCCCCTGCCTGAGCGGAAGCCGCACTGTGCTTCAGGGATGACTGTGTTGGAGACATGGTCAACCAGTCTGTTCAGTATGATGCGGGCGAAGATCTTACCGGCGATGCAGAGGAGAGAGATTCCACGTTGGTTATCGCAGGATGTTTTGTCTCCCTTCCGTTTGTAAATGTGGACAATTGCAGCATCCTTGAAATCCTGGGGGACCTCCCCTCTCTCCCAGATAGATTGGAACAGGGCGGTCAGCTTGTCTGTCAGCACCTCGCCTCCATACTTGTAGATGTCAGCCTGGATTCCATCCGCTCTTGGTGCTTTTCTTGACGTTGTCAGCTTCAGGGCCTTCCGGGTCTCGGCCTTTGTGGGAGGGGCAGCTGGCGAGTCATTGACTGGTAGCTGTGGGAGGGCTGCTATTACCTCGTCTGATAAGGACGAGTTCCTGTTGAGGAGGGTGTTGAAGTGCTCTGCCCAGTGGGTAAGGATGTCTTTCTTGTCTGTCAGGAGGGTGGTCTGGTCCAAGGCTCGAACAGGGGTTGATCCTGTGACTCTCGACCCATAGACAGCTCGGAGACCATCATGGAAGGTCTTCATGTCGTGAGCATCAGTAGCGGACTGAAGCTCTTCGGACTTTCTCTCCCACCAGGTGTTCTTCATCTCACGTAGCCTCCTCTGTACGAGTTGCTTGGTTTGCAAGAACTGGTCCTTCTTCCTCTGGCAGTCTTTATCGGAAATGTGATCCTGATGCCGTATATGTAGTGTGCTCAGGAGCTTGGAGATTCCAGAGTCGTTCTCGTCAAACCAGTCTTTGTGGCTCCTCTGTACAAAGCCGAGTGTGTCAGCTGCTGCTGTGTACACATCATCTATAAAAGTGCTCCGTACCTCTTCTACATCAGTCGATGCAGTAATTTCTTGGAGAGCTGCTTGGATTTGCTACTGCAGCACGTCCTTAGTGATAGGCGGTGGATGTTCAACTTCCTATGGGGTTTCTGCCTGGCTGGTTGGAGCTTGTGTGCAAGTCTGATGTTCATCTTGCTGCGTACCAGGCGGTGGTCCGACCAACAGACTGCTCCTCTCATGCAGCGTGTAATGGAACTATCACCTCTGTCCCTCTGCCGGACAATCACATAGTCCAGCATGTGCCATTGCTTGGAGCGGGGGTGTATCCATGTGTTCTTGTACTTGTCCGCTTGTTGGAAGAGGGTGTTGGTGACGGTCAGTCCATGCTGCGCACAGAGCGAGAGCAAAAGCAGTCCGTTGGAGTTGCACTTGCCAGTGCCGTGCTGTCCTAGGACTTTTGGCCACGAGGAGAAGTCCATGCCGACGCGGGCATTGAAATCCCCAAGGATGATCAGCCTGTCCTTTCTGTCTACGGCTGAAATGGTACGGTTGAGCTCCTCATAGAAAACTTCTTTGATACCATCAAGGTTGGTCATCGTCAGGGCATAGCAATTAATGACTCTGGAGAAGAGATCATCGGACAGCTTCAAACGCAGGGTCATCAGCCTATCGTTTATCCCACGTGGAAGGCTGTCAAGCTGTCGTGCTAGTTTGATTCGTATGGCAAAGCCCACGCCTGAGGTTCTTGGGGTGCCATCTGGCTTCCCAGTGCAGTAGAAGGTGTAGCCCACCCCCAACTTCCTCCAGCTGGGTTTCACCAGCAAACCTGGTTTCGATCAGGGCTGCTATGCCCACCCAGTAGCGATCAAGCATTCTGGCAATGAGCGCTGTGCGCCTTTCTGGTCTGTCGTCTCTGTCCAAAAGGGTGTGAACATTCCAGGCACCCAGAGTCAGGGCATGAACCCTGGTTCTTTTCTTTTGTTGTTTTCGACCGCTAGTGTTGGATGTCCAAGTAGGTGCGGTTTCCTATTAGGTTCTAGGTGAGACAGACTTAGATTAGGGATCCTTTTATCTCCCCTTTCTCATGTGGGGAGAGCAGTGCTGTCCCTGGAAAGGGCTGCTTTGACACTGTGTGAGGATACGGGCGCCGCATCTGCCCCAGTCTACGGCAGACGACCATCACCCCACAGCCACCTGCGTGCAGAGTCGTGACTAAGAACTGCCAGCAGCATCCTCTGCCTGTCCCCGTTACCACTTCTGCATCGCAGCAGGGCTTGGGAAAGCTGGGTGTTGAAGGGCTAGCTCGTCCTTCCGACATTTGCCTGGTTGCCTGACCAGCACAGGTGACTTTTATTTAGTGAAGAGGAGTTGTGCAGTCCCCTCCCCACTCTCTCGCCTACCGACGCTCACAGTCCCACAGGTGCAGATACTGCCACGTGTAGGACGGCCTCGGCAGGTGCAGGTTTTTTCTCCGGAGTTCCGTCTCCTAGGAGGACTTACAGCCAAGGATAAGAGCTTCCCCTGGCCTTTGGTCATCGTCTTCCGCTTTCACAGCCGTTGGGCAAGGTTTCCTCCTCCGCCTGGTCCGTCGTTCGGATGTAAAGATAAACCGAGGTCCCATTTGCAGCATGTACTTAGCGTGCGTAAAAGAACCCACAGCAACATAAAGGTTGTCCCTAGAAAAATGGTGTAGAAAAATCCACTTCGATAGGGAAAAAGGAAAAAAAAAATACATGCAGACATTTTTTTTAAAATTAAGAAATGAAAAAGGTGGCGCTCTCAGTGTAGCCACGCGCTCTCCCTGGGGAGAGCAGCCCGAATTTCACACAGAAAAATCTGTTGTGACAAAAAAAGAGAAAAAATGATATACAATGATAATGATAATACATTGTAGCACTCTCGTCAGAGCAGTTTTGCATGCACTTCTTTCCCTTTCTGGTAGATGATGGAAATGTTTCTTTGGTACGACGCCAGCCATAGTTTATGAAAAAAAATAGCAAATATAACTATTACTAATGTTGACAAGCTCCAAAAGATGCTTGGCATGTACGATTTTCATATCCCCAAATTGAGTGAGTGAGTGAGTGAGTGAGTGAGTGAGTGTGTGTGTGTGTGTGTGTGTGTGTGTGTGTGTGTGTGTGTGTGTGTGTGTGTGTGTGTGTGTGTGTGTGTGTGTGTATTTGTGTGTAAGAGAGAGACAGACAGACAGGCAGACAGAGAGAGGGGGCGTTAGAAGTGAGCAGTTAGAAATGTAAAGTTAGTAGCATGTATTTGCCCAATCTGCATAATGCGCATATAAATTCGCGTAACCAGCACACGTACATCTGTGCGTGTGTGTGTGTGTTGTGTGTGTGTGTGTGTGTGTGTGTGTGTGTGTGTGTGTGTGTGTGTGTGTGTGTGTGTGTGTGTGTGTGTGCGCGCGCGCGCGCGTGCATGCGTGCATGCGTGCGTGTGTGTGTGTGTGTGTGTGTGTGTGTGTGTGTGTGTGTGTGTGTGTGTGTGTGTGTTAAACAGAAACATACATTTTGTTTTCGTTTTCAGTTTCTTTGTTTTAGTTAAGTGGTTACTGATCAACTGCTGATTGGAAAACAAAATGTACACGTTCAAAAGAAAGAAGGTTACGACTACTTGTGACTGTCAATTTCGTAACCCTTTTGAAAGGAGAAGCGAAACGTCCTGACAATGAGTGCAGCGTACTCTGTTCTCATGCCTCCACCGTCAGGCACCACGCCGTCGCCCCTCCCTCCTCCCCCCACAACAACCACACATGACCTTCACGACCTCCTCCCTAAACCGCTTCCCGGTCAGACAGTACAGGTAGAAATTCACAGCGTGGTTTGTGTAGCCCATCAGACGAGTCACGGCTTGGATGAAGTACCTTGTCGCACGATCGTAGCTCGTCGTCCTCTGAGAAGATGACGGGAAAAAAGTTAAAATAAAACTGACGGACGTTGGCAAAGTGAACACGACGAAAGCTACGGACACGGCGATCAAAGTCCGGTTCACGGAGATGGCCGCTTTTCTTTGAGCCTGAACCTGGTCACTGTCACCTTCGGTCAAGTGTTTGCCGGCCTTCACTGACACGGCGAGTTTCCAAATCAGAACGCTGTTTGACACGACTAAGAATAAGAAGGGAATAAGACAGTAAATAACCAGCTCTATATACAAGAATATGTTTCGGAAAAAGTACATGTAATTCTCATCGTCGCGTGTCACCGAACACCAGTAAATGTTGAGACTGGTAAAATAGACCCTCTCAAAACCGATTATATAATGCGAGTAAAGAAGACCAAAGACGACACCGATGCCTACGATGAAGAGAACAGTAGTTCGGCGCGTGCAGAGTGCGTTGACACGATGTGGCCACACAACAGACATCGCTCTCTGTACAGTCATACACACCAGGTACCAACAACTAATTGTACCGCCGCCTGTATACAGCCAGGTGTTGATTTTGCAAAGCACAGTGTGCGTAGCGTTTATCCCGATGCCGAATGTCCGCCTCATCCATTGTTCGAGAGTAGCTGAACAGAGATAGATCGTATCCACAACAGCCAACGCCGTGAAGTAGAGGTTGATTGTGGACTCGCCAGACTTTGTTCGTCGCATGATGACGATGGTCATGACGTTTCCGAATATCCCCAAGACAAGCATGGCTGGTGGGTAGTAGGTCCATAGGTACTGACTGACAATGTAGATTGTGTAGGTCTGCCAAGGTCTTTCCGAAGTAGTTTTCGGTGTTTCTGTTGTCAAGCTTTCGTTCCATACGTCAGGTGAAAGTATCGTCGTCGTCATCGTTGTGATTGCTGGATCGAGGAATACCTCTCTGAAACCGTGGTAGGATTCAATATAGTTAAGATAAGAATGATAGAAGAGAGAGAGAGAGAGAGAGAGAGAGAGAGAGAGAGAGAGACAGAGACAGTCACACAGACAGACAGAGACAGAGAGAGACAGAGAGACAGAGACAGAGAGAGACAGAGAGACACATAGAGACAGAAGACAAGACAAGAGAGAGGCAGAGAGAGAAGGCAAGGCAAGACAAGACAAGACAAATTGTTTCCTGACTAGGAAAATAAATGAGTAACTTCGTGCACTGCTTTCTTTATCTAGACCTAGCCCTAAAGATGGGGTAAAATCAAATTAAAGAAGTCACCTTTTTTTTTTTTCTTTTTTTTTTTTTTTTTAATAAACAAACTGAAATAACGATCAAACCAAAATGAAAACGCAATCATCCTCCCTATTTCCCATTCATCTCTGTATCTATTCCACCTTCCATCATTATGAAACGAGAAAAAAATAAGCACAGAATAATAATAATAATAATAATAATAATAATAATAATAATAATAATAATAATAATAATAATAAAAGAACAAAGCCATAAAAACAAATTTCTTATAGAAAACAACAACAACACAAAGACAACAACAACACCATCAATAACAAAACAAAAAACAACAACAACCATAGTTTATGACGTCAAAGGCTTTTCCAAAGTTAAGCATATCAACTCAAGGAAGGTTGCTAGGGTTCCTGTTTATTTATCGATCATTCGTTTGAGAATGCCATGTTATGTATGTGTGTGTGTGTGTGTGTGTGTGTGTGTGTGTGTGTGTGTGTGTGTGTGTGTGTGTGTGTGTGTGTGTGTTTTCCTAAATCTTTACTGCTTCAGGTGAAACAAACACTGTTTATATATTTTATTATTTATGTGAATAAGAACGAGAGAGAGAGAGAGAGAGAGAGAGAGAGAGAGAGAGAGAGAGAGAGAGAGAGAGAGAGAGAGAGAGAGAGAGGACAAGGCAAGACCAGACAAATTATTTATCAAGGAGGGAAATCGATAATTTTAATACGTTCGTGCTCTTTGCAGGTGACTGAACTGAGAAAGAGCGAGAGCATAAGAGAGACGGAGAGAGAGAGAGAGAGAGAGAGAGAGAGAGAGAGAGAGAGAGAGAGACAGAGAGAGACAGAGACAGAGACAGAGACAGAGACAGAGGCAGAGACAGAGAGGCAGACAGACAGAGAGAGAGACAGACAGACAGAGACAGGGAGAATTGAATAGACTTTATTTTCTGAGGATAACAGAGTAAGCAAGACAGTGTTGTTGTTCCAGCCCTCGAAAGGCTAAACATATATATATATATATATATATATATATATATATATATATATAT
>NC_134898.1:15053071-15080571 GCF_041734735.1 Babylonia areolata | reverse complement strand
TGGGGGGGAAACTAGATTCGGAATCGACATTTATGTTTTACTGGAGGTTTTTTTTGTTGTTGTTTTTTTTATTACCCCTGATTGCTCAGAATTAACTGGCAAGGGGAGAGCACGTTTGATTTCGTTCTTTTTTTCTTCTTCTTTTTTCTTTTACAAAATGCCCTGTCACTGAACCTGATAAGAATGTTGGTGTTGACTTGTACAGAGAGTTATTTCATGACCCTATTGCAATGTCTTATTAGGACAGAAGATATTGGCATCTATTGTTTTCCTAACATAATATCAAGTTTGCTTCCCTCCCCATTTTTGTCAAATTTTTGTAGAAGGCTTTGGCCATACCAAAATGATTTCATTTATCATTATGATTCTCTTGGTTGTCCCCAATCATTTCACGAATTTGTTTATCTAGTTTTGTGTTCCGCACGTTAGAAGATCATATGTATTAAATCTAGGGAGGCTTCCACCTTCATCTTGTAGCTCTTTTCATGTTCCATGTACTGGTGCTTCCCATAGTCACCGCAATGGAAGCTAAGGTTAATGTGAGAAGAGGCATTGCACACAATATACCACACTCCACTCTGTCTCTCTACATATATGCATATTATAGCTATCTCTATCAGGAGATGGACAGGTATATAGGGATAAAGACACAGAGAGAGAGAGAGGGGGGGGGGAATTAGGGGGTTGACAAAGAGAGGAAGACACAGACACAGAGACAGAGAGAGACAGAAAGAGAGAGAGAGAGAGGGGGGGGGGGGGGCGTTGATAATAGGTCTATTTTCCTTGAACCTGCTACTGAACTGTCTGCATTTCCTCTCCATTATGACTCAGTCCTTGACTGTGGTGGAAAGAGAGATGTCACACCGCTGTTTCAGACACGTGGTTCTGGAGAAACAATTGAACCTGATCTGAAACCGATCGTGTGTCACTGTCACCAAAACATATGCGTTCAGGGACCGTATTCACGAGACCATCTTGCATGTGGGTAAATATGTAACCTGCGGGTAATCTGCCTGAGGCAAGACAAACTGCCCAGGATAAGCAATATCCGGTATCAACTCACTCAGTACGGCCAGTCTTCTCCTCTACACAGACCCCTCGGATGTCCAGTGGGTGTCTGAATGACCCAACCTTTAGCTTCCGTCATCAGAATTGTGGTATCTTTGTCAACATTCACCTCTTCAGTATAAGAGCCTCCCGCTTGCAATATTTTGATGATGGTAATTGGGGAGAAACGCTGTTAACGTCGTCTCTTTCGCCATTCGTATGGAGAGAGTTAAGGAACACAAGAGCCTACCCGAGGGTCTACAAACCCAAATGCAAATTTGCCCTTACTACCTGCCAAAGCTGCCTGCCCACGAAGCAGAGGTAAACATGCCGGGTTTTTTTGTAGCGTTGTTTTTGTTGAGGAAAAGAGACATGCTTTGCAGGATAGCACGCGTTTTGCATTACTCTCTTGACAATGCTCTGAACTGTGGTGCGGTGAGAAGTAAAACTGAGAGCACTCACAGAACGGAACCAACGGGGATTTATTTTTTATTATAGACGATTGGTTAGCTGCCTGAGTGCACTGCGCATGTCTTGAATACGAATATAACCTAACCTTCACATCAAACTGTACACGCGGGTCCCTACCATGTCAAAGGTAACTTGCCAGAAGGCAAAATTAATTTTGTCTTGAATAGGGGCCCCGGAAGGGCACTAGTTGTCCATATGTATCTGTTCCGAACTGGCTATGCATCAGAGGTTTTCGGTGTCACGTCAGCCATTATATTCTGAAAGCACACGGCGGATGTGTGGAAATCTGGCTGCTCACAATTGAGATCATTATGCACAATCTGTTGTTGAATGTTCGACCTTTTGCATACTTTACGGGGTGTCTTGGTTGTGCGCACCAGAAATAGTGCCATGGTCTCGTCTGACGTGGGGGTCCACTTGTTTCTCTTTGTCGTCCAATCACCTCTTAATCTTAATACAAAACCAGGACATGTATTTCGAGAACAACACATACTTATCTAAACAAAGAATTTAGTCAACCGTGACGTTGTGTTAACTCACTCAGTACGGCCAGTCCTCTCTTCTCCTCTACACAGACCCCTCGGATGTCCAGTGGGTGTCTGAATGACCCAACCTTTAGCTTCCGTCGTCAGAATTGTGGTATTCTTTGTTAACATTCACCTCTTCAGTATAAGAGCCTTGTGCTTGCAATATTTTGATGGTGGTAATTGGGGTGAAACGCTGTTAACGTCGTCTCTTTCGCCGTTCGTATGGAGAGAGTTAATGTGCCAGTGATCAGTGGACAGTTTGTTTATGGTTTTAAGAGCCAGACAACCCGATCGACATGAACTAATTGTTGGAACTTTATGTGCAAATGATGACCCACATGAACCATTGCTTGATGCAATGGAAAGGTGCTGACACAAGCGGGCTGAAAGAGATATCCGAAGTCCTGAAACTGCATCGTAACAGAGAAGTTAAGATAAATCAAAGCCATCATAGTCATCTGACTAATCAGGGTTGTTGTTTGTTTTTTTGTTTTTTTTGTATTTTGTTTTTTACAGTCAGGAAATGTAAAAATACGTGTGTCATGTTCGTCACTGCTCTTTTAACAAATGTCATCAATACAGGCGTAGCTGAACAGAAAAAAAACACACAACATTTTCCAGTCAATAAACGTCAGTTTTATGGCAAACATCCAGTGTGGACATCTTGCGACAGAAGGTCTATCAGAAACAAAATATCTATAATGACGTAGCATGTCAATTACTTTCTGTGGAAAATAATATTCAATGAAACTAGAACCAGTCAAACCAAGACTTGGCACTTCAATTTGTAAAATAAAACTTTGAAGCAAGATACAGAAAGATACGTTCAAGCAGCATTAGGCATCGGGATTTAGCTGGATCAAAAACTTGACTTGCGCAAAGCAACACTGTACAGAATATTCATCTTTATGTGCACAGTTACCAGAACAAAATCGTTAACACGATTACTTCCAATCGAAAATGAGTGTTCAAACATAGCATTCCGATTTTGAGTGAAACATTATGTATCATGATTTTGAGTATATGTGTGCAGTTGCGGGTGCTTTAATGAGTGTGTTCATGTGTTTGTTGGAATATGTTTGCATACAATGTGGGGTGGAGTGATGGCCTAGAGGTAACGCGTCCGCATAGGAAGCCGCCGATATTTTCTCCCCCTCCACTAGACCTTGAGTGGTGGTCTGGACGCTAGTCATTCGGATGAACCGAGGTCCCGTGTGCAGCATGCACGTAGCGCACGTGAAATTACCCACGGCAACAAAAGGGTTGTTTCTGGCAAAATTGTGTAGAAAAATCCACTACGATAGGGAAAACAAATAAAACTGCACGCAGGATTTTTTTTTTCTCGTTGTAGTATAGCAACGCGCTCTCCGTAGGGAGAGCAGCCCGAATTTCACCCAGAGAAATATGTTGTGATAAAAAGAAATACAAATACAACATTGCCTAAACTACTATTGCAATTCTAAGTATAACGTTGTGATTGTGTGAGGATGTGCGCGTGTACGTACATGTTTGAGTGCGTGCAACTGTATATGAGTATGTCCGTATACTATGCATGTGTGCACTGTGTATGGAAACTTTTGCATATTTCAAGCAACCAACATGTATGCTCTTATCACGTTTTGGGGGTACAAATGGAAATAGGCTTGGGTAGGTATCACGTGCCTTTTGTGTGCTGGGTAATTCGGTATTGTGTATTTTTCATTCCCATGCTTTCTCAATTCATTTTTCTTTTGTATACACTTTACTCTCTTCGTTTTATCGTATCAAGTACTTTCAAAGCTATGAATTCGAAATCACGTAACACCATGAAAACGTGACGGAAAATTTGAAAACAACAACAATAAACAGACAAAATATAAACAAAAACAAACAAACAAACAAAAACAACTACACTATAATTTGAGTCATGAATTTCGGTCACATAGTGGAGTGATGGCCTAGAGGTAATGCGTCCGCCAAGGAAGCGAGAGAATCTGAGCGCGCTGGTTCGAATCACGGCTCAGCCGCCGATATTTTCTCCCCCTCCACTAACCTTGAGTGGTGGTCTGGACGCTAGTCATTCGGATGAGATGATAAACCGAGGTCCCGTGTGCAGCATGCACTTAGCGCACGTAAAAGAACCCACGGCAACAAAAGGGTTGTTTCTTGCAAAATTCTGTACAAGAATCCACCTTGATAGGAAAAACAAATAAAACTGCACGCAGGAAAAAAATACAAAAAAGTGGGTGGCGCTGTAGTATAGTGACGCGCTCTCCCTGGGGAGAGCAGCCCGAATTTCACACAGAGAAATCTGTTGTGTTAAAAATAAATACAAATACAAATATAAATACAAATCTTGTCGAATTATGTACAATTTACGTAGATGGTGGTAGCTTCTGCAGATTAAACAGTTCTCGTCAACCATACGACTGAAACGTATGACAGGTCCTTGCAAAAAAACAAACAAACAAACAAACAAAAAAACAAAAACAAAAAAAAAAAAAAAAATAAAAAAAAACCTGGCGTAAACCATCCCTTTTTTTGACAACGGCCGATTGCGAAATGTTTTTGGTTTTTGGTGGCTAGTCAAAATAGACTGCTGTCCTTATTTGAACCGAATGATGTATGAACAACTGATAGCGGGGAATTACGATCCACGCATTTACGTATCAGACATTTAGCGAGGTGGTGAACAACGATGTCACAAGGGAGTGTTGCAAACACATAGTTGTGCTTGAGGCGCCGCGAATTTTTACTGTGTCGCACCAGAGACGTGAGTAGACTGTGAAGCACTATACTGTGGACCTGAAAGTATCAGTGTTGACAGCTCTTCTCACTTTGCGTGACTGCTGAACGAAATGAGAAAGAGATAATACAGAGGTAGATATATATATATATATATATATATATATATATATATATATATATATATATATATATATATATATATATATATATTTTGTTTTCTTTATGGAGACAGAGAAACAGACAGACAGACAGAGGCAGAAAGGGACATTGGGAGTGAAGAAAAGAGAAAACTAGTCGACACACAGAGTATGAATGTGCGCCTGAGTTGAGACAGAGAGAAACGGAAACGGAATGGTTTATTCACATATAGGCCTCAGCCCCAAGTGAAAGGGTTAATATGAACATTATACAACTCAATAAGACAACATAAGCAAACAAGCATAAATGCAGATAACAAAACATAATTATATATTCATTTCACGAAGTGTCTATTTATCTAAGTTTGAAAGCCTTATACAAAATCAAGGAAAAATCACAAACGTCCTTACTGTTGCTTGACGACATTAACAGACTTAATTTAAACAAAGAGGGATGTTTGTAATATTTTGCTTTTATAAACATTTCACGAATATTTCCTAGCACTGGGCAACAAAGAACAAAATGTAATTCGTTTTCTTGAGATTCGTTACATAGAGGGCAGACTAAGTCATTCGTACTAGACGTTTTGTATCTTGAGCGATGCACTGTCAGTTCTGATACCCCTAATCTAAATTTCGTTGTTATAAATTTCAAGTGCCTGTCCATATTTTGAGACACACACACACACACACACACACACACACACACACACACACACACACACACACACAGAGAGAGAGAGAGAGAGAGAGAGAGAGAGAGAGAGAGAGAGAGAGATGGGGGGGGGGAGAGGGCGGGGGGCGGAGGGGACGCGGGGGAGGGGGGTGGGGGGTGGGATTTTATCCTTTGCTTCCCGTTCCCTTTTAGCAGTGCACTGTACATGGCACGTCTCTCGGAAAGACAGCACCACGCAGAGAATAAGAAAACGAAACACAATTCGATTCACACTCCAGGCAATGCAGTGCGTGTGTGTGTGTGTGTGTGTGTGTGTGTGTGTGTGTGTGTGTGTGTGTGTTGATCAAAGATGCTATGGACACTGTGTGTGTGTGTGTGTGTGTGTGTGTGTGTGTGTGTGTGTGTGTGTGTTGCTCAAAGATACTATGGACACTGTGTACATAGTTTCTGGGCATGTTGGAGGCACTGCCTACTGCAGATCCAACTTCAAATGTAGGTTCTGCGCCATCATCGTAATCAATCGTTGTAAAGGCATGTGCCTGGTTTTGTTGCACTTTTTTTTTTTTTTTTTTTTTTTTGAATGAGAGAACACCGGCATACATTGACTCATAAATCAACATGTCTCGTAACCCTGTATACACTGCCCACCAAATTCCGATGTGGTAACAGTTTAAAGTCTCCTTTCTGGATTTTACGCCGGGGTCTTCTTCTTCGTGAACTGCAACTCCCACGTTCACTTGTATGTACACGAGTGGGCTTTTACGTGTATGACCGTTTTTACCCCATGTAGGCAGCCATACTCTGAATTTGAAGGACCCATTTTATGAGCCAACATCAACTAGTCAATGGATGAATACTTCTTCTTCTGTGTTCGTGAGCTGCAACTCCCACGTTCACTCGTATGCACACAAGTAGGCTTTTACGTGTATGACCGTTTTTACCCCATGTAGGCAGCCATACTCCGCTTTTTTTTTCTTTCTTTTTTTTTTTTCTTTTTTTTTTGGGGGGGGGGGGGTGGGGGGGGGGGGTATATGCTGGGTATGTTCTTGTTTTCATAACCCACCGAACGCTGACATGGATTACAGGATCTTTAACGTGCGTATTTGATCTTCTGCTTGCGTATATACACGAAGGGGGTTCAGGCACGTACAGGTCTGCACATATGTTGACTTGGGAGATCGGAAAAATCTCCACTCTTTACCCACCAGGCGCCGTTACCGAGATTCGAAACCCGGGACCCCTCAGATTGAAAGTCCAATGCTTTAACCACTCAGCTATTGCGCCCGTCACCCCGGGGTCAGTTTTTGACAAGCCTCGAATGACCACTGGGGCAATATGCGGCTGGTCCATTTCGTCCCTCATGATCCCAC
Organism: Babylonia areolata; assembly: GCF_041734735.1. Lineage (NCBI taxonomy): Eukaryota > Metazoa > Mollusca > Gastropoda > Neogastropoda > Buccinidae > Babylonia > Babylonia areolata. The sequence goes on along the minus strand of NC_134898.1, from coordinate 15,073,616 downwards.
ATCCTCTCCCTAGTTGAAAAGCAATCCCTTTCTATGAGTTTAATCAAGCTATTTAATTTTTTTTAACTCACTCAGTACGGCCAGTCCTCTCTTCTCCTCTACACAGACCCCTCGGATGTCCAGACGGTGTCTGAATGACCCAACCTTTAGCTTCCGTCGTCAGAATTGTGGTATTCTCTGTCAACATTCACCTTTTCAGTATAAGAGCCTTCCGCTTGCAATATTTTGATGATGGTAATTGGGGTGAAACGCTGTTAACGTCGTCCCTTTCGCCGTTCGTATGGAGAGAGTTAAAGGGTAGTTTTTGACTTGTTTTTGCCAACCCCATCCACTCCCTCTATTACACTTTGACGGATGCAAACGTGGCTGGTTTCAGCTTTTATAAACTAAACTGAGTCTGACTGTACCGAAAACATAACCCCGGGCTAGCTTAGTATAAACCCCACGTCCATTCAAATGTATTGTTTGGGGTGGGGGTGGGAGTGGGAGTGGGTGGGTGGGTAGTTCTGGCTGCTCAAACTTTTTTCTCGTGGGAGTCATTCCAAGGCTAGACAACACACAAATACGATCTCATGACCGTCTGTGTTTTATCTGGGCTATGCAGGTTTGACCCTCCCTGGGGAAGAAGAAGAAGAAGAAGAAGAAGAAGAGAGAAAAAAAAAAAAAACCCCACAAAAACCGGAGTAGAACGACTAGGCTGCAAAACCAGACCCGGGGTCACCTTTTCTTCCAAGAACAGCCAAGCTCCTCTCTCCTGTCCTGCACAACCCGTTTTGCCGGTTAAGGCTGGAGACGGGAGATAGGATACGGAGGGGCTTTGTGGGCACTGCTGCCAGCGATAACCAGGGAGGGAGGCAGGGAGGGAGGGAGGGAGGGACGGACGGAGGGAGGGTGGGGTGGAGAGTCATCCTGTCAGACAGTGGCACTGAACTGGAATGTCCGACTACCCATCCACAGTCGGTCAGCGAACACGAAAGAAAAAGGTAACACCATCACAAAAAGATAAATACATGTGACATAGAATGTGACAATCTGTACAGAGTAAAACACGCCTGTGTTCACACACAGGCTGATATTTACAGAAGAAGATGTGCTCTCTCTCTCTCTCTCTCTCTCTCTCTCTCTCTCTCTCTCTCTCTCTCTCTCTCTCTCTCTCACGTGCATACACGCACACATGTGCGCGCGCACACACACACACACACACACACACACACACAAACATGCATGCATGCATGCCCCCGCCCCCCCCCCCCCCCCCACACACACACACACAGGGGGGGAGGGAGAGAGTGGGAGTGGAGATAGGGAAACACAGTAAGAGAGGCACAATGAGAGAGAGAGAGAGAGAGAGAGAGAGAGAGAGAGAGAGAGAGAGAGAGAGAGAGATGCTTGAAAGATAGAGTAGGGAACAGATATAGTCAGAGAGGAACAAAGACAAAATAAAAGAGAGAGACAATCAGAGACAGACAGACAGAGAGGCGGGCTGACAGAGAGAGAAAGGGAGGGGGGGGGGGGAGAGACACACACACAGACAGACAGAGATACAGAGAGAGTTACATCCGCATCCATCTTTATTTGCACCGTACCTCGTCCGTTCCTCTCTCTCGCAGTCGGCACCGCGTAAAGAACACCAGATCGATTGATCCCTTCACACCAGGCACTTCAGTATGTCATGATTACGGTTACCAGAACCACAAGATACTCACAGTACACACAGTTCTAGGCGTGTTTGAGGCAGCACAGCACAGACCACAACAGGTTATTCTTCAACAGGTTATACAGTCTGGCAGACTTCTGAAGATTTTTTTTTTCATTGTTGGTTATCAAAAGAAAAAGGCAAAAGTACAACAACAGCAACAACGACAACGATGATGACGATAATGATACTACTACTACTACTACTACTACTACTACTACTGCTGCTGCTGCTGCTGCTGCTACTACTACTACTACTACCACTACCAACAACAACAACAACAAACATGAGTAGTATAGTAAAAGCCCGATGACCCCCTACTTGAGGTTCTCATAACTTCCGATTTGATGTTCGCATCAGCGGAAGAGACATCATAGGTCAAGGTCGGCGGAAGTGACGTCAAGAGCGGAAGAGGCAGGATAGGTCAAGGTCGTCGGAAGTTAGGACAAGGAAAATTAAGGTCATAGGTCAAGATCGTGCCCTCGTCATAGCGTCAGCGGAAGCGTGGTCTGCGGAAGTAAGGTCAGAGGGAAGGTGAGGTCAAAGATCAAGGTCATGACGCAATCCCCGAGTAACTACAAGGAAAGCAGGCTTTGCTGTTAACTCTCTCCATACGAACGGCGAAAGAGACGACGTTAACAGCGTTCCACCCCAATTACCATCATCAAAATATTGCAAGAGGAAAGCTCTTATACTGAAGAGGCGAATGTTGACAAAGAATACCACAATTCTTACGACGGAAGCTAAAGGTTGGGTCATTCAGACACCCACTGGACATCCGAGGGGTCTGTGTAGAGGAGAAGAGAGGACTGGCTGTACTGAGTGAGTTAATGGACTAACGTGCACAATGCTTTGCCTTATATTTTCATTAGTAGTCAACGGAACTTCAGAATGATGTTTGCTTTTATAGAGCTTCGTTGCATTGCTCGGACGGAAGAGCCTGGTATGGTCGTAACCCGCTACTAACTGTGTGTAGTATGGAACTGACCAATGGCGTAGTTCGGTCAACATAGGCATTTAGTCACGTGTAACTGTCAAAATGTTAGAACCAAGCAATGCAACTGGCACCTGGACTATATCCCCCTCTATCTTTAATTAATATATATATATATATATATATATATATATATATATATATATATATATATATATATATATATATATATATACATATACTTTCTAAATGGACACATATCGAAGAATACATTTTGAATTTATGCTGTACATAATTATGTTATGATCGAAAACAAACTGATAGGAAAAAAAAGAAGATTTTTTTTTTCTTTTTCCTTTTTTTCTTGTTTCTTTTCTCTTTTTTTCTTCTTTTTTTTCCAGTGAAGAAGGAATGTGAATCACAAAAATAAATAAATAAATAAAAAAAAAAAAAACCTACCCAAAAACCCCAAATATGTGCTTTATGACCTGGTATGCAATTGAGGCCAGGAAAAAAAAATGGCAGTAGTAAACAGAAGAAAATAGTGATACCGAAGATAAAACAAAAAAACAACAACAAACAAACAAAAAAACAAAAATGACCACCTCCAACAACCATAATTGACATATCAAAAACTGCACCGCACATAGAACTGTAAACTCTGTAAACTCAAAGACTCACACTCTGCATGGACACCGACCAGTCGAATCCCACATCATAACTATCCCCTCACACAACAGAACGGAACTTTTTTTTTTTTTTTTTTTTTTTTTTCTACTGTCCAGTACAACAGCCGAGCCGAGACATCCAAGGTTGGGCACAAGGAAACAGGAAGCGGAAGGAACAGTCGGGACAGCTGCCAGAGATGATGGCAGGGAGGAGGAAGAGGGACTGGACCGGAATGACCAAGCACGGGTCAGTGTGTTGTATATAACATTGTACACCTTTAGTTGTCACAACATAGTTCTCCGTGTGAAATTCCTGGCTGCTCTTCCCAGGATAGAGTGCAATCGCCACACATGGAAGGTAACACACACACTCTCTCTCTCTTTTTTCCCCCGTGGGTTCTTTCAAATACGCTAGAAGCATTTAAGGAAGAGGTGCTGGACTTGAAATGGACTGGACTGGACCAACCAAGCACGGTCAGTGTCAGTCAGTCAGTTATGCCCATCACTACCCCCCGGAGCATAGGCCGCTCACAACAGTCCGCCAGAGTCCTCTGTCCTGGGTTGCCCTTTCTAATTGTCTTCAGGTGTGCCCCCTATCTTCTTGGTGTCTGCCTCGAGGTCACATCGCCAGGTGTTTCTTGGCCTTCCTCTCTTCCGTTTGCCCTGGGGATTCTATTCCAGTGCCTGCCTGGTGATGTTGCTGTCTGGCTTCCTCAGGGTGTGCCCAATCATTCTCCATCTTCTGCGCCGAATCTCGTCTTCAGCTGGCAGCTAGTTGGTACGCTGCCACAGGTCTGCGTTGCTGATAGTGTCGGGCCAGGGTATCTGGAGGATCCTTCTCAGGCAGCAAGTGTCTATATCTCAAAGGTTGACGGTCAGTGTATTATATTCGTTGTGTTTTTGTTTTTGATTTTGATTTTGATTTTTTTTCTGTCACAGTATAATTCTCCGTGTGAATTTATGGGCTGCTTTCCGCGGGTAAAGCGCATCGCCCACAGCGAAGAGAATATTATGTTATTGCCGTGGGTACTTTCACATTGCTGCACACGGGACCTCAGTTTAACGTTTCATCAGGATGGCTAGCACCCAGACCACCACTCAATGTCTCGTGGAGAGGGTCTGGGTGTGGAGGTAAAATCTAGGTTCGTATATAAGACAAAAACCTGTTGACACACTCTTCGGTTGCATTGTCACTTGACCACTGCTCTTCGTTTGCATGCGCCAAGAGCACGCTGCACACGGGACCTCAGTTTAACGTTTTATCTGAATGGCTAGCACCCAGACAACCACTCAAGATCTAGTGAAGAGGATAGGCAGAGTGGTAGTGGTGGTAAAAATTCAGGTTGGTATATAGGACACAAACCCGCGAACACACGCTTCGTGTGCATTGCCACTACGCCACTGCTCCACCTTCTCCCACAACCGTCAAACTCCTACACCCATCCAGAGCTGGATACAGGAAACAGGATCCGGAAGGAAGGAAGAGGAAACAGCCCTGACAGCTGCCAGCAGTACAGCGACCAGAGAGGAAGACAGGGAGGAGGAAGAGGGACGGACTTCATCTGCCCCAGGAACTGTACCGATCATCGACTGACCAAGCACAACCACCACCATCAGTGAAGACAGGAAGCAGAGAGAGAAGAACTGCCATCGCAAAGAAGCTACAAATGTGACTGACTGACTGACTGACTGACCATCACCGGTGGCTTCTTCAAGTGGAGGGAGAGAGAAAAAAAAGTAAAACAGGGTACGGAGTACGAGTGGAAGTTGGAGTACTAGTGGAAGTTGAGGTTGAGGAGAAGGATGAGTGGGAAGAGTAGTGAAATGACGATATGAGAATGGAGGGAAAAGAGGAGAACACACACACACACACACACACACACACACACACACACACACACACACACACACACACACACACACACACACACACACACACACCTTTCTCCTTTTGAACAGACATCTTGGTAGCGAACGATAATGGCACCAATGACAACAAGAACCACTACAATCACCCCATCGTTATAATGTGGGGGAAAACATCATCCACAATACCAATGTATATTCTGTACATTAACGCCCTTGCATTCATATACTTCACAGAAAAGCTCTTGATAGTTTTCGGCTGTGGCTGTAGTGAATGCAAGAGGGTTAAAAGAAACAGTGGCCAAACTACACTGCCCGATCACAGGTCATGTCATCTCCCAGAATCAAACTTCTCCATTTGTCCAGCACATCTGAGGAAACATCCAAACACGGAAAAAAAAAAAAAAAAAAAAAAAAAAAAAAAAAATCAAGAAGAAAAACGGCCGGGACTGATACCTCACCAGCGGTGATGAAGGCGGGGTGGAAAGGGGATGGATGGAACTGGACTGGACTGACCCAACGATCAGTGTATTGGGGTTTTTTTTTTTTTTTTTTTTTTTTTTGTGTGTGTGTGTGTGTGTGTGTGTGTGTATTTGTCATTGCATATTTCTCTCTGCGAAAATCGGGCTGATTCCCCTCAGGCAGAGCGTATCACCACAATGTGTGGTAACCTCCTTTTTGTTTGTTTGTTTTCGTTTGTCCGCAAGTATGGGTGGGTTTTTTGTGGGTTTCTTTTTAACATCAAAGTGGATTTTTTGTTTTTCCAAAATGGTGCAAGGGACAAAACTTTCATTGCCCTGTGTTTCTTTCTTTAAAAAAAAAAAAAAAAAAAAAAAAAAAAAAATGCTGCGCACGGGACTTCGTTTTATCGTTTCACGCGAATTACTTCCACCCAGAATTTCACTTTTAGGTTCAGCGGAGGAGTGGAGGAGGACGAGTAGAAATCCAGATCCCCATGTGAAACCAGAACCCGTTGTTAACACTGGCCCATAATCAGGCCCATTACCACTTTTAGTCCACCTTCTCACGGAACAGTCAAACCCCCTCTCCTGTCCAGCACAGACCAAGCCACACATCCCGGGCCTTACACAGGAAACAGGAACCGGAAGGTACCCGCCGGGGGACTGCTGTCACCAGCAGCACAGTGACCAGAGATGAAAAGCAGGGAGGAAGTGAGGCTGACTGCACTGGAGCGGAGTGACCAAGCAGGATCAGTGTATTATGTATGTATGTATGTATGTATGTATGTATGTATATATATATATATATATATATATATATATATATATATATATATATATATATATATATATATATATATATATTTTTCTGTGTGAATTTTAGCTGCAACCGACACTCATTATTATTTTTAAATTTAATTAATTAATTAATCAATCAATCAATCAATCAATCATTTTTTTTTTCATTTTTTTTTTTTTTATTCATGTCTTTTTCTGTTGGCAAGTGTATCTTTAACCGCCAAAGTGGATTTTACTACATAATCTTGCAATGGTCAACACTTTTTGTTGCTGTAATTTCCTTAACGCTCATAAAAAGCATGCTAGCCACTGGACTTCGATTTACTGCTTCACCTGAATGAATAGCCCCCATGCCACACTAGACAAACGTTTAGTGAAGAAGGGAGTAAAAAAAAAGTATATATATATATATCGGTCGGTATACAAGAATCGAACCCGTAAACGCTCGCTTCCTAGTCAGGCCCATTACCATTACTAGGTCACCGCTCCACCTTCTCACAGAATAGTCAAACTCCTCTCCTCTCCCGCACAGACCAAGCCAGACAACGAAGGCCCAAATGGGAAACAGGAAACAGGAACCGGAAGGAGCCCGCTGGGACCGCTGCCACCACCACCACCACCACCAGCACAGTGACCAGAGATGAAAGGCAGAGAGGAAGCGAGGCTTTGGCCAGTCAGGGACTGGACTAGACTGGACAGAACTCATCGACTGACCAAGCAAGGATCAGCAAACACGGCCGGGGATGATGTTGAAGAGAGAGAGGAGAAGAATCGGCAGTACAAAAAAATGAGCTACAACAAATGTGACAATCAGCGGAGGTTTCGTGCCTCGGAGGAGAAAAATGTAAAATAGTTGGTGGGTGGGGGGAGGGGAGGGCTGGGGGGGGGGGGGTGGGGGCGAAGAATGAAGAAGAAAATGGAAGGGGGAAGAGAAGAAGGAAAATAGATGAAATAAATGAAAAGAACAGGGAAGAGGAAAATGAAGAGGTGACGTATTGGAAAAAAAAGGAGAATAAAAAGCACACATATTTGACAGAATTTGAATCATTGCCATGTCTTATCTTCGTATACTGGGGAAGGGTATGGAGAGGGAGTTGGAAGGAAAAAAAGGTGGTGAGGATAAAGTGGAAAAAGAGAGAAGGGATGCGAAATAAAGAAAAGAAACCATGAAGAGAGAGAGAGAAACAAAATATGAAAGAAGAAAAAAAAACGTAGGATGTAGAAACTTCCATCCATCAATTCGTCCATTCATCTCGCGGTTTTTTTTGTGTTTTGTTTTTTTATGTAGATCGACAATTTAATTCAAAAATTGCCACTGTGAATATTGCAGCTTCCTAACAGAACATCACAAAATGAAGAATAGAAAGAAAGAAAGAAAGAAAGAAAGAAAGCCCACTTCTGCTGCCAGGTTTTATGGACGCAGCGATATGAACTATTAATATTTGAGGAACCGTGTGTGTTCATCGTTCTTCACTGTCTGGGATCTTTGCTCTGTCTGCAATAAAGTGTCCACTGTCAACAGCAAGGGAACGTCTGAAGTGATGTACGTTGTGTGGAATGCCAATACGTATTGATAAAACAGCAGATATAGATCTATGTGCACACGCACGCACGCACGCACCATCATACACGCATACATACATACATATATACATGAATGTATGCATGCATGCATACATACATACATACATACATACGTACGTACGTACGTACAGGCACATACATACATACAATGTGGGGTGATGGCCTAGAGGTAACGCGACCGCCTAAGAAGCGACAGAATCTGAGCGCGCTGGTTAGAATCACGGCTCAGCCGCCGATATTTTCTCCCTCTCCACTAGACATTGAGTGGTGGTCTGGACGCTAGTCATTCGGATGAGACGATAAACCGAGGTCCCGTGTGCAGCATACACTTAGCGCACGTAAAAGAACCCACGGCAACAAAAGGGTTGTTCCTCGCAAAATTCTGTAGAAAAATCCACTTCGATAGGAAAAACAAACAAAAATAAACAAAACTCCACAAAAATGCACGCAGGAAAAAAAAAAAGGGTGGCGCTGTAGTGTAGCGTCGCGCTCTCCCTGGGGAGAGCAGCCCGAATTTCACACAGAGAAATCGGTTGTGATAAAAAAATAAATGCAAATGCAAAATACATCCGTACATGTCAGTCGTGTTCGACTATGACCATCAGAACAGCAGAGGAGGGCATTGCTGTCCCGACTATCTGGGCTAGAATTTGATTTGAATTTGAATTGAGTTACATTCCCACCCTCTCGGCCATGAGGGTTTTAGGGCAGTCGGCGTTGGGATGGTTCTCAAAGGCCAGCTAGCCCCCAAGGCTGCAGAACTCGAGCACTAGAGCGCTAAGAGCCAGTGCAATTTTGCCTCCCAGTTTGAGAGTCATAGTCTTTCACAAAAGAATAAGCTGAAAATGATTTCCCATTGCAATGGAGAAACCACTCTCACTTTGCTGTTGGCCCAACTGTAAACTTATGTCAATCTGTGATATAAGCTCAGTGTTGGGCTACATACATACATACATACATACATACATACATACATGCATACATACATACATACATCCTTTTTTGAAAAGATACCGAATCCATCAGTTTGCTATACAAGCTTAATAAGTTCTACTTTTTTCCGGGTAAAACTTGATGCGCTGAAGACAAAAGTATAGTAAAAAATGTTACATGCATCTGTGGTAAGCAGTTCAGCTTGCATCATTGTTTGTTTCACTGTCAGCAGTTACGTACCTTCTTGCCCAAGTTTAGTTTTCTGCCTTTTCTGTTTTCCTCTTCCCTCTCCCCTCCCCCACCCCCGCCCTTTTTTCTTCTCTCTCTCTCTCTCTCTCTCTCTCTCTCTCTCTCTCTCTCTCTCTCTCTCTCTCTCTCTCTTTCTCTCTCTCTTAAAATCGTCTAATATTACTGACAGTGAAAAGACGCTAAACTAAAGAACTAACGATCCTTTTTTTTAAAGGCTTCTTCCTAATGAACAGTAAGGAAACGTCAATTCCGACAGCCACCCCATCGTAAAAAGGAAGAAAAAAAAACAAAAAGAAAAAGAAACCACCAGGACACTGCGGCCTCCGAGCACACCTGAAGAGGATTGGAGTGGCAGCCACATCCCCATGTGATTGCGGCCAGGCTGACCAGACCCCATCCCATATTCTCCAAGACTGCCCCCTGTATGAGAAGATGCGGCAGCAGTCCTGGCCTGTGGGTGCTGACCTCAACACCAAGCTCTGGGGGACGGCAGCAGATCTTCACCGGACGTCCGAGTTTGTGGCATCCCTCGGACTTCGACCCTGACTGCGTAGCTGTCGAACGCAAAGAAGAAGAAGAAGAAGAAGAAGAAACCACCTACCACACCACCGTAAATTATTTACATAAAAAAGGACCCACAAGCATCATATACTCTCCAATCCAATCCAAGGTCACATCTCTCAGAACTGCCTCAATTTCTCCCCCCTTGTCTAGCACAGCCAGCCAGATATCAAAGCTCGGTCCCAAGAAACCAAACCCGGAAGGTTTCAGTTTCAGTTTCGGTTTCAGCTTCAGTCTCTCAAGGAGGGAGGCGTCACTGCGTTCGGACAAATCAATATGCGCTACACCACATCTGCTAGTCCGATGCCTGATCAGCAGCATAACCCAACGCGCTTAGTCAGGCCTTGAATGCATGCATACATATTTGTGTCGCGTGCGTTTATGTAAGTTTGTGCCTGCCTATGTGTGCGTATGTTTTAGGGTAGCTGTTAGATACACATGTATTGTTAAAATGTATGTACGCAGTGTGTGTGTGTGTGTGTGTGTGTGTGTGTGTAGTCATATTTTGGTGTATGTAACATAGATGTAATGTTTTATGTTAACAAAGCGTTTTGGTAAAGCACCTAGAGCAGATTTATGGATAGTGTGATATATAAGTATCCATTATTATTATTATTATTATTATTGTGTCTATATACGAGTGGATTTCTTCCTCAGAATTTTGCCAGAGGACAACACTCTCGTTGCCATGGGTTCTTTTTTTTTTTCAGTGGGCCAAGTGTGTGCTGTACAAGCGACCTCGGTTTATTGTCTCATCCGAACTGCTAGAAGCTGAGTCCGATTTTGCAGTCAGACTTGGGAGAAAGGGTAAGAGCAGGGATTCGAACCCTGACCGCCATAGATTCTGTATTGGCAGACGAGCGTCTTAACTCACTCAGTACGGCCAGTCCTCTCTTCTCCTCTACACAGACCCCTCGGATGTCCAGTGGGTGTCTGAATGACCCAACCTTTCGCTTCCGTCGTCAGAATTGTGGTATTCTTTGTCAGCATTCACCTCTTCAGTATAAGAGCCTTCCGCTTGCAATATTTTGATGATGGTAATTGGGGTGAAACGCTGTTAACGTCGTCTCTTTCGCCGTTCGTATGGAGAGAGTTAACCATTCTGCCACCTTCCTCCTATGGACCCAGAAGGTTCTGGAACCGCTACCACCAGTGACTAGAGAAGACTCCATAGACGAAGTCCTTGTCAAGGACTGGACTTATCCACCACCACTGGTAGCTTCTTGCCTTTGAGAATAAAACAAATATGCATGAGGGGAGTGGAGTAACGACGGGGGTGCGGAGAAGGAGGAGGATGAAGATATGAAAATGAGATGGAGAGGGAAGAAAAGAAGGAAACTAGACGAACTTACGGAGTGGTATTGTGGAAGGGAGAAAAAAAAGAAAAGAAAAGAAAATATTTTATTGTGGCTTATAGCTGTCTTCTTGGGGGATATATAAAGACAGGGGAAGTGAGAAGGGGGGGTGGGGGGGTGGGAGAAGGAAATATGGGGATAAAGAGGAGGAGGAAAAGAAAAAGAAAAAAAAAGAGGTAGAAATAAGGGAAAAGAACTAAGAAGAGCAAAAATAAGAACGAGAAGGAACGAAACGGAGTTATGCAAAAAAAAAAAAACAAAAAAAAAACATCCATCAACCCAACGGTTCTTTCAACCTGCTGCTGTTTGATACAGGTTTCGTCACATTTGAATTCGGAGAACCTTCATGAATCTCGTTGCTGTTTTTCAGAGCATTGGGGGGCGCGGGGGGGGGGGGGGGGGGGGGGGGAAATCCTGCTGAAAGAAATGAAACATGCGCACAAAAAAAATACCCATCCATCCATGCATCCATCCATCCACCCAACAGTCCATTCATTCTGCGTTCTTTGATACATAGTTCGTCCTGAGAAACTTGATGCTGCTTTTCAGAGAACTGCCAAAAAGAAGTACTCATCTGCGCTGCCTGGTCTTTTGGGCGCTCCGATCTAAACTATTGATATTTCCTGGAATCGTTGCCCTGTTTTCAATAACGTATCCTCTGTCAACAGCAGGTGAACCGTCTGAAGTGAGATATATCGTGCGCAAACATATGAACACATATTGATGAACTGACGTGCACATATGTAGATCTATGTGCACACATTATGTATGTACACATGCGTCAAGTCGGCATATGGAAGCAAATTGTGACGTGCGTGTACATTTGCAGGTATTTACCATCACCGCCACCCCCGCCTCCCCCGCCCCCCACCCCCACCCCCACACACGCCCATCCCCCACAAACATGCATACGCAAATATTCTCTGTCTCTCTGTCTCTGTCTCTCTCTCTCTCTCTCGCTTGCTTGCTTGCTCGCTAGCTCTCTCTTGTTACTGTTGTTGTTGTTGGTGGTGGTGGTGGTGTTCTTCTTCTTCTTCTTCTTCTTCTTCTTCTTCTTCTTCTTCTTCTTCTTCTTCTTCTTCTTCTTCTTCTTCTTCTTCTTCTTCTTCTTTCTTTCTTTCTTTCTTTCTTTCTTTCGTTAACTCTCTCTCCTGATTTATGAGAAACAGCTTTCGCCATCAAGAGAGAGAGAGGGGGAGAGAGAGAGGGGGGAGAGAGAGGGGGGAGAGAGAGGGGTATATATAGAGAGATAGGGAGAGAGAGAGAGAAGGAGAGAGAGGGGGGACACACACACACACACACACACACACACACACACACACACACACACACACACACACGGCAAAATACCCACCAAATGAAAGGGAAACAATGACAAATGCATTTTATAAGAAAAATCCTTGAGAATCCAGCGGAGGTCAGTGTCTTTTCTTTTCTTTTTCTTTCCTTTTATCTTGTCTTTCTTTTTTTTTTATTCTGTTTAAAAGAAACGGGCTGGAAATTGAAATAAGCAACAAAGTCTCTCTCGAAAATTTTATGGCCGATTTATCAGAAAGTTTTCCAGGATCTTCGTAGAAATGTTATCATTTACTGAACGAATAGATTACCCACCCCCCTCCACCCCTACCCCACCCACCCCCATATCCGCCCACTTCCCCACAACTCTCTTCACACTCCTTGCTATTTATGTACATAAATCTTAACAAAACCAACAAAGAAAAACGAAAAAGCAAACATGAAAGTCCTTTCCATTATAATTCATTTCTCTGTGTATTCTTGAAAATTGTGTACCTATCAGAATGGATTTAATTCACATTATTTCGCCATAGGAACACACTTTTAATTAATGCCATGGATTTTTTTTTCCAATTCGCCAAGTCCTTGATACACACGATTTTTTGTTTTTGTTTTCAACAATTTTTTTATTCAGACAAAGGTTTACAAATACAGAATGTATATGTTTTGTGCATTAGAAAGTATAGGGTAAGCATATAATTAAGTTTTAAGTACTGACAAATCTATAACAGCAAAACAATATATGTTCAATGTCAAAGTTCCAAGGTAGCATTGTATAGCTTATTCTTGTATCAAACAGTTTTAAAGTGCCCATTTTCCCACAAACTTGTTATATTCCATAGTTATGTTAAAGGCATACTTGTCTACTTCATATGCCTGTTTGAGGTCTTTTTTTGAACATTTGTAATGTTGGTTTTACTTTGTTGATTCTACATTTGTATACATAGAATTTAGCTATCAATAAGATATATGAGAAACATTCATCAGTTTTCATTTTGTTATGTCCAAAAAAGCACCAGTGTGTCGTTCAGGTTAAGTTCTATCACAATGTTAACACTTTTCTTTTAAATATCTCACAAACTCCTTCCAAAAATGTTGTACATGGTTATATTCCCATAAATAATGCAGAATTGTATCCCTTTCTTCCTTACAAAAATTACACATATTATGTGGGAGTATTCCCATCTTCATCAAAACCAAATCTGTCACAAGAATATGATAATTAATTTTCATCTGGGACCATTTCAACCTTATTTCATGGACTTTTTTTGGTATTGAAAAAAAAACGTTCTTTCCAATCAAGCTTGTTTTCAAAAATCAAGTCCCGATTTTTACAGGCATTTGGCTTTTCTGGTTTTCCAATTATTATTTCGTAGAAACATTTCGTTCCTCTTGGGGCCTTTATCATTGCAGTGTATGCTTTATTAAAGCTGATTCCATTGTGACACACGAGATCTTGGTTTATCGTCTCATTCGGTTTAATTTTCTGAACTTGCCGAAAAGGAATGAGAGCAGGATTCGATCCTAGACCCTAATGAACTCTATGTTCACAGACACGTGTCTTAACCATTTTACCACCCTCTTCTTCAGCAATTACCCCGCCCCAAACTTCCCCCTCCATACACCCCAAAACCAAAAAAAAAAAAAAAAAAAAACACATACAAAAAAACAACCCAAAAACCAAACCAAAACAAAACAAAAGAAAAAAAAAAAAACACACACACACAAAAAAAAAGCCAAAACAAAACAAAAAAAAAAGAAGAAGAAACATGCTCATTTCGTAAAAATAGCACGGATAATGGCAGAACATTTATCTGTTTCTGTTTCTTTTTGTTTTCTTTCTCCTAACGACTTACAGCGTGCAAGTTCAATAACTCGTGCTTTTCGATTAACTCTTCTTCTTCTTCTTCTATTGAATTTAAATGTCACCGGGTACTCTGTAATCATAATTCAGCGTTTTGCATGTAATATATATATATATATGTTTTATTTATTTATTTATTTATTTTTTTATTTTTATTACTCAATCATATATGGTTCATTCCTTTCATGAATCTTGTTCGGTCTGTCTCTCTGTCTGTGTCTCTGTCTGTGTCTCTCTCTCTCTCTTTCTCTCTCCCCTCTCTCCCTCTCCCCCTCTCTCTCTCCCTCTCTCTCTCTCCTTCTCTCCCTCTCTCTCCCCTCTCTCTCCCTCTCTCTCTTTTTCAGTCTCTCTCTGTCTCTCTCTCCCTCCCTCCCTCTCTCTGTCCCCCTTTCTCTTTCTCCTTTTCTGATTAACTGTTCACAATATGTGTGATGTGTCAAAAAATTAATTTAGCAGGAAATTACGAGAACAATGTATGGTACGTATGTTTCAAGCTGATGACATATCGCAGTGAAGACGTTCAGCTGTATCTGAAGTTTATGTAATGGAAGTAAGATAAACTCTCAGTAGTATTACGTAATTTGAGCACTGAAGTGTTCATCTAGAATGCTATTTGTACATGTTCCATTGTTCGTCTTAACCCTTTCACCGCCAAGCTCGCATTTATGCACAGGCGTGGTAGAGGACCCATGTCACTGAAAGGTGACCATTCATTGGTCTGTTATCCATCAACCTACTACTCTTAATGTTCGGTGGTAGGATAGACTATATTTTTCTACACATCGCAGAGGAAATCCCCAGCTATTCTTAGCCACTGTGTTTTTCTGTGTTTATACCACAAGGGAATTTTGTACTCTTAATTGACTGGCGGTGAAAGGGTTAATCAGTTTGTTTTCATTCCCTTACTCGGGAATCCCTTGTATGTCGACCGTAAAAATGCCAAGATTTTCTCTCTCTTTCTGTGAATATATGTCTGTCTATCTGTCTGTCTGCGCCCCCCCCCCCACCCCCCCCCCCTCTCTCTCTCTCTCCCCTTCCCTCTCTCATGAGCATGTTTATTTCAGTTAAAAAAAATATTGTTTGATCATTATCCTGACATATATTCAAGTTCATTTTCATGACTTTAACTCTGTCTCTGTCTCTCTGTCTCTGTCTCTCTCTCTCTCTTTGTCTCTTCATCTGTCTCTCTCACTCTCCCTCTCTCTCATCGTTACAGATACAGTAAATTTGATGTTAATGATTTGATTTGCCCATTATGCCAGGAAGACAAAGAAGACGAAGTGCATTTTGTTTTGAGCTGCTCGGCTCTTAAAGGGTTAAGAGAAAGATATATTCCAGCCAGATATTTCCGACAACCTTGTACATTCAAGTTGTGCTTATTGATGTCGCCCAAAAGGCAAAATGATGTATGGAATTTGTCCATTTTCCTGCACAAAGCGTTTAAATTTAGAGAAATTGCAACCTCATAATATGTTTTGCAAATGTATCTGTGTTTCATGTGATTTCATGTGATTTTGGTTTTCTCGTGTTTATTCAAACAAATGTGACGCAACAAATGTTGTTTGTGTACCCCTTCATAGGGGCTATGGCCTGATGAATAAATCATCCGTATCCGTATCCCTCTCTCTCTCTCTCTCCCCCCCCCCCCCCTTCCCTCTTTCATGCGCATGCTTATTTCAGTTCAAAGTTTTTATTGCTTGATCATTATCCTGACATGTATTCAAGTTCATTTTAATCTCTCTCTCTCTCTCTCTCTCTCTCTCTCTCTCTCTCTCTCTCTCTCTCTCTCTCTCTCTCTCTCTCTCTCTCTCTCTCTCTTGTGAGTTGCATCTTCATGTTTGTATCATGATTATGTGCGTGTGCATGTTTAAGTCAGTATGATTACATGAGTGTGTCTGAATGTCCTGTCCTCACTTCAATATCTCTTTGTATTTTTTTTCATTTTCATTTTCATTTTCACTTTGCCCTGAGGGCTGGATGAAAAGAGCACGTGTATGTTTATTTCACTTCCCTGAATTAACCCCCCCCCCCCCCCCCCCCCATACCCCCCCCAAAAAAAAAAGAAAAAAAAAAGTTTCGTTCGTTCGTTCGTTCTCTCGCATGATTTTTTTTTTCTACTACATATTCACAGATTTAAGAAGAAGAAAAATACAAACAAAACAAACAAACAACCAAAAAACAACAACCTCACAACAACACAAAGACGTTACTTCAAATATTAGCCCTTTCTTGCATGAATGGAAAGTCCAGCAGCTTAATAATGAGTATGCACGCAGGCTGAAGAAAAAAAAAAAAAAAAAAAAAACATGACAGGTCTATCTATACTTTACAGCAACGTGCTGCTTTCCCTGAGGGAAAACAATCTGAATTGCTGAACAGAAGCTGCATGCAATAAGAAAGGTAATATCATACAGCCCAGTGCATGCAACAGAACAGTGCAATGCCATGTCGCGTGGCACGCCGTGCCATAATATACCGTGCCGTGCCGTGCCATATCGGATGCTTAGCAACTAAGACACGGTGGTGTGAGCCAGTGCCATTTTGTCATGGAGTGCGATTTCTTCAACACGATGCGATACGTTACAATACGTTGCGACACCATCCGATACAATACAATACAATACAATACATTATGACACCATCCGATGCAATACAATACAATGCAATACAATACAATACATTATGACACCATCCGATGCAATACTATACAATGCAATACAATACAACACAACACGTTATGACACCATCCGATACAAACAATACAATGCAATGCAATACAATAAAACACAATAAGTACAATACAGTATGATGTGATACAATACAATGCAATATGATACAATACAATACAATACAATACATTGCGACACCATCCGATACATTACAATACAATACATACATTGCAATGCAATATGATAGAATGCAATACAATACAATGCAATAAGATACAATACGATACAATACAGTACAGTACAGTACAGTACAGTACACCACAGTACAGTACAATATTTCTTCGAACTTTGTCAATACATCAGGCAATGCGGAAAGTTCACCGCTGACATGTTCTCCATCCTGTGTGTGTGTGTGTGTGTGTGTGTGTGTGTGTGTGTGTGTGTGTGTGTGTGTGTGTGTGTGTGTGTGTGTGTGTGTGTGTGTGTGTTTCTCTCTCTCACTCTCTCTCTTTCACTCTCTCTCTCTCTCTCATCCCTTCTCTCTCTCATCAGTACACCACTGACCCCTTCTCCATCTTCTCTCTCTGTGTGTGTCTCTCTCTTTACATAATATATATATATATATATATATATATATATCTGTGTGTGTATGTGTGTGTGTGTGTGTGTGTGTGTGTGTGTGTGTGTGTGTGTGTGTGTGTGTAACCTCTTCTCTCTCCTTTCTACCATAAGATTAGGCAAAGCAAAGCAGGCAGTACAGCACTGACTCATTCTCCATCTTCTCTCTCTCTCTCTCTCTCTCTCTCTCTCTCTCTCTCTCTCTCTCTCTTTCTCTCTACCCCCCCCCCTCTCTTTCATCCCTTCTCTCTCCTTTCTACTATAAGATCAGGCAAAAAAAAAAAGGCAGGCAGAAGAACACTGACCCATTCTCCCTCTCCTCCCACCCCCCTCCCTCCCTCCCTCCCTCCCTCTCTCTCTCTCTCTCTCTCTCTCTCTCTCTCTCTCTGTGTCTCTCTCTCTCTGAGAACTGGAGGCTGCTACAAAGTCTATGCCATATGTGTGTCCCTGCTGATATTTCATTCCCGTGCTGCATTTCCCTGAAATTGAAAACCGCCGGTTTCAGATTTGTCCTTGTCATGTGGGGTTAGGGGGGGGGGGGCGTGGGGGGGATGGGGATGTCCTTGCCACCACCCCCACCCCACCCCACCCCCTCCCCCCTCCTCCCACCTCTCCCCTCCTCCCACTTGGTATTTTTCTCTTTCTGTCTGTTCGTGTGTCTCCACTTCTTTCTTTCAGCACTGCCTCTGTCTTTGTCGCTGCTCCGCCCCCCCCCCCCCCCCTCCCCCCCCCCCCGCCGCCCACCCACCCCATCCCCCTTCCAACTCCTTCCACATGTTAA
The DNA here is from genome assembly GCF_041734735.1 of Babylonia areolata. Lineage (NCBI taxonomy): Eukaryota > Metazoa > Mollusca > Gastropoda > Neogastropoda > Buccinidae > Babylonia > Babylonia areolata. The sequence goes on along the minus strand of NC_134898.1, from coordinate 15,055,283 downwards.
TAGAAAGAAAAACAAACAAACAAAACAAAACAAAGCAAGAAAGAAAGAAATAGTGATATATATATATATATATATATATATATATATATATATATATATATATATATATATATATATATATATATATATATATATATATATATATATATCACAGTGTGCAGTTAACAAGAGATGTCGAAAAAAAACGTGTTGGGGGAATCTGGGATAAATGGATTAAGGGGTTAAGGGAAAAAAAAAAAAAGAAAAAAAAGAAATGAATGTTGATCTCTATCACAGTGTGCAGTTAACAGGTGACGTCGAGAAATGTATTGGTGAATCAGGGATAGAGGGAAACCCATTAATAAGACATAAAGAAATAAATGTTGATCTCTATCACAGTGTGCAGTTAAGAGGAAATGTCGAGAATTGTCTTTGGGGAATTTGGGGATAGAGAGATTGAAGGATTAAGGGAAAAACAAAAAGAAAGAAATATTGATGTCTACCACAGTGCGCAGTTAACAGGTGATGTCGAGAAATGTGTTGGGGAATCAGGGATACAGGGAAACCCATTAATGAAATAAAAAACAAATAAATGTTGATCTCTGTCGCTGAATTAAGGGGTTAAGGTAAAAACAAACAAAAAAATAAATCAATGTTGATCTCTATCGCAGTGTGCAGCTAACAGGTGATGTCGAGAATTGTGTTGTGGGAATCGGGGATAAATGGATTAAAGGGTTGAGGGAAAAACATTTTTAAAAAAAATGTTGATCTCTACCAAAGTGTGCAGTTAACAGGTGATGTCGAGAATTGTTTTAGGGGAATCGGGGATAGAGGGATTAAAGGGTTCAGGGAAAAACAAAACAAAACAAACAAAAAAAAAAAAAAGAGAGAGAGAGAAACCGAAATAAATACTGATCTCCATCACAGTGTGCAGTTAACAGGAGATGTCGAGAAATGTGTTAGAAGAATCGGAGAAAGAAAAAAAAATTCATCCACATAATTTTGCCAGAAGAGGACAAAACTTGTTGTCATGGGTTGGGTTTTGTTGTTGTTGTTGTTGTTGTTGTTGTTGTTTTTTGTTTGTTTTTTTTTTCCAGTGCGCCAACTGCGTGCTGCACACAGGATTTAATTAAGTTTATAGTATCATGCGAAAGAATAGACGCCCACTTTGATTTTTTTTTTTTCCAGTCAAAACTTGGGAGAAAAGACGAGAGTGGGAAAATCGAACCCGATGATGGTGCAATATGTAGTGACGTCACTCTGTTGTCTCCACGTGCTGACAACCGTCACCACCCCGATCCCTCCACACCCACACCCACACCCACCCGCACACACACACACACACACACACACACACACACACACACACACACACACACACACACACACTACCGCCCTTCCTCAATGTAGTTTCGAGTGTCTGATTGAGTGAAATGTGATGGATATCCTTTTCTTAAGAAAAAAACAACAAAACAACAACAAACAAACAACAAAACAGGAAGCTGTGTCTTCTCTCATGAAACGGGCAGCTGAAATGTGAAATGTGCAGGAAACAAATGACTTGTCAAAAAAAAAAAAAAAAAAAGTAGGAATCAACGAATCGTGGCTTTTTTTTTCCTTCTCCTCCCTCTGCCCGCTTGAACAACAACAACAACATTTTTTTTTTTTTTTTAAATGGATGTGACACCTTGACAATTAATAATGAAAAATGAATTGAAAGTTGATCCCGTTTCTTGCCACCTCTTGTAATATCTTCTGATTTTGCTCACGCGCCCTTTCCATTTGATATAAAAAGAAAAAGAAGAAGAAGAAGAAGAAGAAGAAGAAGAAATAATGAAAATGGTTGGTGGGGGTTCGGGGGTGGGGGGTCGAGGTGTTGTGAATAGAGAAAGGAGTGGATGGAAACAAGAGAGACAGACAGACAAAACTTATTTCGTTTTTGTTTTTTTTCACTCACCTTCTTTAGGTCTTTATTACCGTTCTTTGTTCTTTGTTGTGTGTGTGTGTGTGTGTGTGTGTGTGTGTGTGTGTGTGTGTGTGTGTGTGTGTGTGTTTAATCTCTGTTTCCATTCATTTGTTTTTATATCTCTTTCTTGCTTTTTTTTTTTTTTTTGCTTTCTCTCTCTCTTTCTTTTTTTTCCCCTTTCTTTCTGTCTTTGTTTCTTGTGAATTTGGAAAACAAGGTGAGGTTTCTCCATCAATGTCAATTACTTTGCCTGAACATCGTGATCTT
>NC_134898.1:15028071-15040571 GCF_041734735.1 Babylonia areolata | reverse complement strand
GGCAAACACAGGGATCCATCGATGATATGTCGCCAGGAAGCCACACACCAGAACAGACCCTGCACTGCTGCTGAGTCACTTCGGTGGTGCTCGGTACTGCCTGTTCTAATTCAACGTTCTTTGGACACCACGTACTAAGCCCCCTACTGACGACAATAATGGCTTTGTCGCGGAGCCAGACTAAAGGAACGTCTCCTTCATAGTTTTCACCTCAGTTTTTGGTCTGGATTTTGGATATCTTTGTTTTCCGTATTTCAGTGATGATTAATGTTGATAGTTATGATGAAAAATGCTGCTATGGTGGGCTTTTCGTGTGCTTTCTTTTGTCAGAAAACATGGCGTCTACTATGCCTAGGAGATTCGGGCACTTGCAGTTTTAGTCAGAAAATGGGAACGACATTGCCAAAGACACATCCGTGAAGTGGACTCCCCTCACCTGTGTGAAACCCATAGCATTATCAGCTGTGGTTAGGAGTTGGCTATGTGCCAAGCACTGTTTGGGCTGAAACCTAATATCTACCAAGTTCCCAGTCCACAACGCCACTTCTCCCAAGTATGATTTTGTTTTTTCACGGGCTTTTCTGAAGATTTGTTTTGCTTTGGGATTCAATTCAGATTTCAGGAGTACCCATTTAGAAATTCAATGAGAATGGCATGCATGTGAATCGCTTTAAAACTGAATGCTAGACGAAGCATGCGACAAAAGAGCCCACGAAATCAAAAGTGTTTTTGTGTGTGTGTGTGGGGGGGGGGGGTTGTTTTTTTTTGTTTTTGTTGTTGTTGTTGTTGTTTTTTAACCATCAACAATTTAATGGTGACGGTACTTTAGCGCAATGAACCCTTGAAGGCTTGCACATGCAGACCACTTGATGTTAGTGCCTCCTCCGTTTCCATCAGCGCCATGAAAAGATTTCAATCTCAGTCCACCAACTACCAAAAGCTTCCCATCCCACGAATGTCTGAACAGAAACCTAACCCACACTTTCATCGACCTTCGACAAAGTCTGGTTTCAGTAACCTGAATCATGGCCGGTGGAAATGGATCGTCTAAAATGGGTGGTAGTGATATCTGTTTACCCCAAACTCATGTACTTAAGCAGCCAACCCCGTAAACGAGTGCTTTTATGTCCACGGAAACACAGACTGAACCATAGGTAGGAAAGATGGGAAGATAGTTTCAATTCTCTAATGGTTCTTTCCAGGCCAGCATTCATTTCAGTAATCCACATATTGTACCGAACAGTGTTTGCGTAAACAATACATGTTGCGCTACCATCATCTTATAAGGCAAGTCAAAAGTCAGGACGCTTTCAATATCTACCAGCCAAGTATCGTACTAGGGATTAGAGTGGTGTTGTTTTGCATTTTATTTGTTTGTTGTCATAACAAATTTCCTTGTGTGAAATTGTGGTTGCTCTGTTTGGAGACTAGAGTGCGTAAGAATCATATTTGTTTTTGTTTTTTTGTTGTTGTTTTTCTTTACAACGTGTACCATTGTTTTCTTGTCAATGAAAAGATAAACAAATAGTTATAGGTAGATAGATAGATAGATAGATAGATAGATAGATAGATAGATAGATAGGCGGATAGAAATACAGATATGTATAACGATAGACAGTGGGAAGACAGTGGAAACGTTGGTGTTCCATAAAACGAAATTAATAATAATAACAAAAGCGTGTTGCAAATGTTAACACAAACGAAACGTTGTTTAATTTAGGCCATTGACCTCTCAGGGGTATGGACACAGGGATCACTGATACCGGTGCATCAGCTTACCAATTCACGACAGGTTCATCGTACTCATCTAGATTTAAGTCTTACTCCACTAACGTCCAGTCCTTCCATCACGACGTCTGAACAGCAACCTAATGCCGACGGCGGCCACATCAGCTCCTATCCAGCAGGACTCCAGTCAGGACAAAGCAACTTGATCTTTTCGTGCGAGAGCGAAAGCTTCTGGCCAATGGAAATCGATCGTCTCAATCAACGTCGGTGGTACTGGTGTGTCTTTACTTTTCTCCTGCCTGAGTACTTAAGCGGACAAACCTCTGTTACCAGCGTTCTTAGTTGTTTGAGTCTCAAGTTCACAGAAACACAGACTTAACAAATAGGTTGGAAGACTTCCAAGTTCGATGTTTCTTATCAGACCTTTCGCTATCGGATTAATTCAAATGGTACTAGCGCTCGAGTTCGTAGCAGATGCTGCTTGAGGCATATTGATGTTCGTCATCACTTTTTTCTGATCATAACAAATGCAACTGCTTTCTCGATTTAATAACTAAATGTATTTGACAGGAAGAGAAGTGTGTGCGACAGTTAGAGAACAGCGTTTCATGGTATTACTTTCTTGTCAACAGTGTTTCATAGTATTACATTCTTGGCACAACACATTACTGTTATGCATCTCTTTCTTGGGACTAAGCATCGTATGCGCGTACATTTGTTTTCAGTAATTAGATGACGCAGGCTCACGAGCCATGGCAAATCGGTTGGGCTCCAGGACTACGTTTGTTCTGTATTGTCCGTGTGTTCTGTGTGGCTCGATCAGGATTAAAGAGGTTATGCCAGTCTTGAATAAAAGCTGATTTGTGTTTGCACATTTCTTCTGTCCTTGTTGCTGTGTGCACAAAAAGTTCAAGCCCGGCGCTTCCTTATTAGAGGAAGCGTCTGGGTTTGTTCCAGTATACCTTTTATTTACTTTGTGTTCTAGCTGAATCGGTAGCGTAAGCAGAATTGACTTGAAGTTGTGTACCTTGTTTATGGAGAGAGTTGCCACTCTTTACTATTCGTTAATCACTACGCTGATAGCGTTTGGTTATCAAGACACTCGCCTCTTGGGGACACTCCGGTACTACACCCTAGCTTTTCTCCCAGAAACAGTTCTATCAGTTCTCTGGGACCTCCCCTTATCAGTATCAGTATCAGTAGCTCGAGGAGGCGTCACAGCGTTCGGTCAAATCCATATACGCTACACCACATCTGCCAAGCAGATGCCTGACCAGCAGCGTAACCCAACGCGCTTAGTCAGGCCTTGAGAAAAAAATAAATGAAAAAAAACCATAAAAAATAAATAGAGTAAAAAATAGCAAAAATTTAAAAAAAAGAAAAAAAAAGAAAAAAATAAACAATAAAAAAAGATATAATAAAGTAAAATAAATAAACAAATTAAAAAAAAGAAGATAAATACATAAAAATATTACCACTAATAATAATAATATTTAAAAGGCGCAAGTCAGCTCTGTGCACACACACACACACACAAACATGCGCGCGCGCGCACACACACACATACACACACACACACACACACACACAAGAAAGAAAAAAAACAGTGACATTTCAATCTATCTCATCTCCTGACCCCCTCCCCTCCTTACCCTTGAAACTTCACACGCCCCCACACCTCCCCACCCTCTGAACCCCTTCCCCTTGACACTTCACACGCCCCCACACCGCCCCCCCCCCCCCCTCCTCCCCTCCCCCCTTTTTTTTCCTAGTTTACCTGCACCCCGCCCTCATCCCCCACCACTCCTATTTTCACCTTCCCTCTTACAGCTTGTCATTTACACACCCAGCATATTGACCCTGCTTTGTGAACAAGTTGGTGAGCTGAACTGTGATTGTTCTATCTTCTTTTTCTACCTTAAAGTGACCGCCGTTCTTTTGTTGAAGATTGCTTCACATTTGAGGGGGGACATTCAAAAAAACCAAAAAAAAACAAACAAAAAAAAAAAAACCCTTGCTGTTCAGATTCGATGCTGAAATGTCTCAACCGAGGGTGCAGCTGCTGAACTGTCTGGGAGCACATTCCACTCCGAGATGGTCCTTGGTAAAGAGAAGGAGAATCTGCGGTATATCCGTTCTGCAGGAGAGGGAATAGAGTCGGACGGACCGCCGGCTGGTGTAGAGGGCTCGATGTCTACTAGGAACTGGGAACGGAGCGTACTGGCTGTTTACTGAAATCAGTTTGTTATCTGTGGAAAGTGTAGAACTTTGTAAGGCATGCCCTTTGTGTCCTCTGCACTGCAGTGTTGGCCATTCTAGGTTGGTCAGCATGTCGTCTACACTGGAGGTTTCGTATGTGTGGCACATCCACCTTGCAGATCGACGTTGGACAGCCTCTAACGGGCGCAATAGCCGAGTGGTTAAAGCGTTGGACTTTCAATCTGAGGGTTCCAGGTTCGAATCTCGGTGACGACGCCTGGTGGGTTAAGGGTGGAGATTTTAACGATCTCCCAGGTCAACACATGTGCAGACCTGCCAGTGCCTTAAACACCTCCGTGTGTATACACAAGCAGGAGATCAAATACGCATGTTAAAGATCCTGCAATCCATGTCAGCGTTCGGTGGGTTATGGAAACAAGAACACACCCAGCATGCACATCCCTGAAAACGGAGTATGGCTGTCAACGTGGCGGGGTACAAACGGTCATACACGTAAAAGCCCACTCGTGTACATACGAGTGAACGTGGGGGTCGCAGTCCACGAACGAAGAAGAAGGAGAAGAAGACAGCTTCCAAGCTTATGATATGCTTGTTTATCCAGTCAGTGAATTGAACTCACCTCCAACAGACTGCAGTTTCCTGCCAACGCTTCCCCTGCAATTGAGAAGAGAAAAAAAAAGTCTGCGTTTCGGAACGTTGTCTCCTCATCACCTTAAAGTACCCATGATCTTACACCAACCATAAAATATTTGTTTATTTATTTTTACTTCGTTTTACTAGGTCTCGCAGTCACCTTTTTCTCTGTCAATGCCAGCTACGTTTGTGCCTCTGTTCAGCATTGACTGCTGAAGGTCTGTCCTGTGTCTCTGAACAGAAGAGTTAACACCCCCACCCCCGAAAAAAAAACCCCACAAACCCAAAAAACAAAAACAAAAAAAACAAGAAAAAAACAAAAAACAAACAAACAAACAACAAACAAACTGTGGTGACAAAGTCAGCTTCCGATTGACCTGGGCCACATCAGGCTTCCTTGACATGGATCGTTTCATGTGTAAGCTAAAGCCCTCCCCCCCCACCCCCACCCCACCCCCTCCTACCCCCTCCAACCCCCCTCCCCCCACCCCATCCCCCAAGCCGATGGAAATCGATCAACTAATCAACGTCGGTGGTACTGGCGCTTCTTACTTCTCTTCCAACCGAAGTATTCAAACAGACAGGCTTGTGTTATACCAGCACTATACCTAGTTGGTCGTTGTTGAGTATGCGGAAAACACGATTTGAACTAGTTTGACATGACGGATGGGGAATAATTGTACATTTGACTTTCAAATGTGGTCTCGTTACGCCCAGGAACAGTAACTAGTCAACGAGGTGTGTACACTGACACGACACTGCTTACGACATTGTTGATGTTGCTATTCGCATGGAAGATTTTGGACCGGAAGAAAAGTTTCCGTGTTGTGTAACTTTCGTGTTACAACATTAATACTCAGTTTAACATTTTGGACTTGGTATCATTGGGTGGAGCGAGTCACCAATAGTATATCACCTTCATTTATTTTCTTTCTCTTTTCTACACGCTAATGAATAAATGGCAGAATTAAATTGAAAATGAATAAATAAACAGATAGATATAAATGAACAAACAGATAAAATAAATGACACAGAACAACACATAATATTTCGTTTTTTTCCGTTTTTTTTTTTTGTTTTTTTTTTGTTTGTTTGTTTGTTTTTTTGTTGTAGTTTTGCTTTTTGGTGTTTTTTTTTGTTTGTTTGGTTTTTTGTGTTTTTTGTTGTTGTTGTTTTTCACAAAGAAAGAAGTAAAGAGAAATATGAGCCACGTCAAATTCAACCAAATGTAATTGTTACAAGACAAGAAGCTTGTAACACCAATAATGCTTTACACACGGTAGAAATTGCGCTATATGAATTTGCATCTATTCATTACAGCTTGAGGTTGACCACCAAGCACAAATGCTTCACATCCCTCCCTCCCACCACCCCACCCCTCACGCCCCCAGTCCCCTCACCCCACATCAAAACCACACTTTCAACACTGTTAGAAGTTGAAGATGGAGTTCGGCCTCAGTCCCAGTCTCAGTCCCCACCAAAACTTCTCAAAAAAAAAAAAAAAAAAAAAAAAAAAGACAAAAAAAAACCAAAAAAAAACCACTTTCTACGCGATATATTTGGACAGAAAGGTAATCCCAATGGCGACCTCATCAGTTCCTATCAAACAGGACTAAATCAGGATCCAGTAACTTGATCGCTTCACGCACCCACCCAAAGCCCGTCTGCTGAGATGGGGGAATCGATCACTTCGATCAACATTGGAGGTATTGGTGTAGTCTCGTCTCCTCTTCTTCCAAGCTTAGTACCCAAGCAGACGAGCTTGTGTTACCATCGTACCTAATTGGTCGATTTTGTTGCCTGTGGGAAACACTGACTGCACTGGTCTAGAGGGATAGAACAGAATAGAATAGAATAGAACAGAATAAAATAGAATGTCTTTATTACCTAGTGTACCAGGGTCACAAGGAATATTGGGGTGGGGATGGGGGTGTCAAGGATATTGCATAAAAAGGTATAAAACATACATCGAAAAACATGTACAAACATACGGATGGAGAACAGATTTAGATACATATGCATATGACATATAAATACTCGTACGTGCGCACTCACACACACGCACGCACGCACATACACACACGCACACACACATACCCTCTCTCTCTCTCTCTCTCTCTCTCTCTCTCTCTCTCTCTCCCTAAACGTTTGTTCATTTGAGCATACACCGCATATTACACATTACATAATTATGGACATGGCTAATGGCTCTATGAATGGGCTCGAGAAACAGACCATTGACTGCTTCAGAGAAGAAGCTGTTGGCGAAGTGATTGGTTTTGGTCATGTTGCTTATGTACCAGCGACCCGAGGGGAATATATATATATATATATATATATATATATATATATATATATATATATATATATATATATATATATATATATATATATATATAAAGAAGAAAATCTGGTAAGCTGGTTGCGATTCATCCTGGTTGACTGACTTTGCTTTTTCTGAGAAGCCGCTTGTGATGTAATCGTTCATATGGAGGGTCAGACCCGATGATGCAGTATTTTTTTTTTCTGTTACAATGTTGTTCAGATATGTGATTTCGAGCATGAGTGATGTTTCCGTAACAAACAGAAAGAGTGAAGGTCAACACTTTCAATAACAGAATTCAACAGTGGTTTTTTTGTTTGTTTGTTTGTTGTTGTTTTTTTGTTTTTTTCCCCAGTCCAATCTTTTTGAGGCGCCGAAGAACGCACAGACCCTGTTGTTGCTTTCGTGACATGTTTTCGAGTTCTTCTACCAATTTCAATTTGAAATGATCAGTACGAAAACTCTACATTCACTAATGATTTCTACTTTCTTGTCTTTAATGACAAGTGGTAAGGGATCAGACTTGGTCTTCCTGAAATCTAAAATTCGTCTTTTTTTTTTTGTCTTTTTTTTTTTTGTCTTTTTTTTGTTGATAATTTGAGTTCTTTTAATCACACCAGCTGATAATTTCCAGTACGTATTTCCTGTATTTTGACTCGTCACTGTTCGTAATTCAGCACACATGGTTTCTAACGGATTCTCCTGTAAACCTTATAGATAACCCATTCCTTTTTTTTTCTTCTTCTTCTTTTTTCTAGTACAGTTGCTTTCCATTTAATTCAGTGGAACGTTATGATTCTTCGGAATAGAAATGTGTGATTGCAAATCTGTATACAAACATTTTTGGCTGAGAGATCATACTGCACTAGCAGTATATATGAAATGATGAAATCGAAACACTAGTCGATTCAAATTAGAGAAAATGTGGGTGTTTAAAAAAAAAAAGTGCAACCTAACTTTCCACAAGATAATATGGCAAAAGTCAATGGTAAACAACATTGTAACTTAGCCAGAACCTTGAACCATCGGGTTGTGAGCATGTAGTCAGTCGATACCATTGTCTCAGCTTCCCCATCAGTCGCAGTTTCAACAAATGTCAACTAAATACAAAGTTCGATCTCAGTCAACTGACTTCTGAAATTGTCATACTGTAGGGCTGCACTAAAAGGAAATCCGTGAGGCGACTTCATCAGCCTCCACCAAACAGGACTACATCAAGCTTTAGGAACTTGATCTTTTCGCTTTGGAACCAAAGTTCCCGGCTGATGGGAATCGATCATCCAGATCAACGTTGTCGGTCTTGGCGAATTTTACTTGGTTCGGACCTACGTGTGCAAGCAGACAAGGCTGTGCTTTCATTTCACCCAATTGGCCAATGCTGTGTCTGCAGAAACACATTTTCAACCATAAGGAGGCAGGAGTGGAGGATTTTTACCTCTGATGATGCTCGTCAGACTCGTGGAGAGTAGCTGTACCTACTTGGTACCCTGGGGAAAACACTGACAATGCAGATTAATGAACGAAATAGGGACATAAGCATATAAAATTAGAGTAAATTAGGGTATTTTCAAAAATGTGTAACACAACTTCACAAACGAAAAACTGTGTGCCACAGACTTGATTCACAGTTGAGGTAATTAGAACCTTGGATCATTGAAATGTCGGCACACAGTCAATCAATACCAGTGTCTCAGCTTCCCCATCATTCAAAGTTTGATCAATAGCAACTATTATGTTCGGTCTCCGTCCACTATTTCAGACATTTCATTATGCATATCTGAATAGAAAGGCAATACGTGAGGCGACTAAATCAGCTTCCACCAAACAGGACCACGTCAAGCTTTAGGAACTTGATCTCTTCACTTTGGAACCAAAGTTCCCGGCTGATGGGAATCGATCATCCAGATCAACGTTGTTGGTCTTGTCGAATTTTACTTGGTTCCGACCTACGTGTGCAAGCAGACAAGGCTGTGTTTTCATTTTACCCAATTGGCCAATGCTGTGTCTGCAGAAACACATTTTCAACCATAAGGAGGCAGGAGTGGAGGATTTTTACCTCTGATGATGCTCGTCAGACTCGTGGAGAGTAGCTGTACCTACTTGGTACCCTGGGGAAACACTGACAATGCAGATTAATGAACGAAATAGGGACATAAGCATATAAAATTAGAGTAAATTAGGGTATTTTCAAAAATGTGTAACACAACTTCACAAACGAAAAACTGTGTGCCGCAGACTTGATTCACAGTTGAGGTAATTAGAACCTTGGATCATTGAAATGTCGGCACACAGTCAATCAATACCAATGTCTCAGCTTCCCCATCATTCAAAGTTTGATCAATAGCAACTATTATGTTCGGTCTCCGTCCACTATTTCAGACATTTCATTATGCATATCTGAATAGAAAGGCAATACGTGAGGCGACTAAATCAGCTTCCACCAAACAGGACCACGTCAAGCTTTAGGAACTTGATCTCTTCACTTTGGAACCAAAGTTCCCGGCTGATGGGAATCGATCATCCAGATCAACGTTGTTGGTCTTGTCGAATTTTACTTGGTTCCGACCTACGTGCACAAGCAGACAAGGCTGTGTTTTCATTTTACCCAATTGGCCAATGTTGTGTCTACAGGAACACGTTTTGGAACGTAAGGAGGAAGGAGTGGAGGACTTTTGCCTCTGATGATGCTCGTCAGACTCGTGGAGAGTAACTGTACCCACTTGGTACACTGGGGAAACACTGACTGCACTGAAAGCATGGACGGACAGGATTACTTTCAACTTTCCAATCGTTCCCATCAGGCTTGCGTCAAAAGCATTCCCCCATCTAATTGTCCAAACACAGTTACTTTCCGATCAAATTAGTAACCCTTCATCAAGGTTAGCCTTTGGATACATAATATGATGTTATTACAACAACATAATGGTAAGAAAAAATAGGCTTCTCATTCCGTGATGATTTGCAGCGACACATTTTTCCCTCTCTACAATGCAGACTAATGAATGAAATAGGGACATAAGCGTATAAAATTAGAGTAAATTAGGGTGTGTTTTTTTTCAAAAAATGTGTATCATAACTTCACAAACGAAAAACTATGTGCCACAGACTTGATTCACTGTTGAGGTAAGTAGAACCTTGGATCATCGAAATGTCAGCACACAGTCAATCGATACCAATGTCTCAGCTTCCCCATCATTCAAAGTTTGATCAATATCAACTATTATGTTCGGTTTCCGTATTTCAGACATTTCTTTATGTTTATCTGAATAGAAAGGCAATACATGAGGCGACTAAATCAGCTTCCACCAAACAGGACCAAATCAAGCTTTAGAACTTAATGTTTTCACTTTGAAACCAAAGTTCCTGGCTGATGAGAATCGATCATCCAGATCAACGTTGTTGGTCTTGGCGAATTTTACTTAGTTCCAACCGAAGTGTGCAAGCAGACAAGGCAGTGTTTCCATTGCTCCCAGTTGGTCGATGTTGTGTCTACAGAAACACACTTTGAACCGTAAGGAGACAGCACGGGAGGACTTTGGCCTCTTTGATGATTCGGGACAGGCTCGTGGGGATTGCAGCAACTGGAACCCCTTTGGTTCACTGGGGAAACACTACATTGAAAGTTTGGACGGACATGATTACTTTTAACATGGTTCTCATCAGGCTTGCGGCAGAAGTACCCCTTTTTTCCGACACATGCTGCCTAACACAATGCAGATTTCCCCCATGATAAAATTGTCCAGACGTACTTTCCAATCAGATCAGTAAGCCATCATCATGGTCAGCCGTAAGACACGTGTACAATGTTATTGCAGCTACAGAGTGTGTGAGAGAAAAAAAAAAAAGCTTCTCATTTCGTGAAGATTTGCAGCACCACAACTTCCCTTTCTACAATATAGATTGACTAATAAGACAGGAACATAATCATACAGAATTAGAGCGAATTACAGTGTTTTTAAGAAGGTGTAACTTGACTTTTTACAAACGAAAACTGTGTGCTGCAGACTTGATTCTCACTCACGCACTCACTCATTCCCTCGACCCTGGGGTCGTTGGGGGGATATGAGGAAGATGTCATAGCTCGCCACGCCGTTCTGTTGGCAGCTGTCGTGAGATCTGGCATCGTCATTTTGGTCCATTCCTTGACGTTGTCGGACCAGCTCTTTTTCTGCCGCCCCAGTCTGCGCCCTCCCTCTACAGTCCCTTGCAGGATGGTTTTGGAGAGGGTGTTATGTCGTATGACGTGACCAAACCATGCCATCTTCCGTCGTTTGACAGTCACTAGCAGTGGTTCTTGGGGCCCAACAAGGTTGCTGACCAGGTTCCGCACATAGTCATTGATCTTACTACACATCTCCTACAAGGAGCACAAGGCAAGACAAGACCAATGACTTGATTCACAGTTGAGATAATTAGAGCCTTGAATAATCGGAGTGTGGGCACATAGTCAATCGATACCAATATCTCAGCTTCCCTATCATTCAAAGTTTGATCGATATCAACTACTATATTCGGTATCCGTCCACTATTTCAGACATTTCATCATGAAAATCTGAAGAGAAAGCGAATACATGAGGCAGTTAAATCAGCTTCCACCAAACAGGACCAAATAAGGCTTCAGGAACTTGATTTTTTTTCTTTCTTTTTTTTCATTCGAGGCAAAGGTCTCGGCTGATAGAAATCGATCAGCTGTATAAACGTTGGCGGCATTGATGTATCTCACTTGGCTCCCAACTCTAAGTACCCAAGCAGACAAGGCTGTGTTACCATTGCACCCAGCTGGTCGACGTTGTGTCTACAAGAGCACAGATTGAACTGAATGGAGGGAAGATTGAAGGGCTTTCGTCTCTCTGATGATTATCGCCAAGACTTACGAAAATAGGAGTAGCTGTGTCCCCAAGGTGCACTAACAACTGATACTTAAGACATTGTGGTGTTCCCATTACAGTGCAAATTCCCAACTCAGTCTGCTGTTTTCCGAACCAAACGTCATACATGGCACGGGAAAAAACAATTAGGAAAGTGAGATGACTTTCTTCCATTCAGCTAGCACACAGGTGAATACCAGGAATAATAGAACAAACCCTGGCACTTCCTCAAAAAGGAAGCGCCGGGCTTGAACTTATACCAATCTTTTGACATATGTAGAAAACAGCAATGACTGAAGAAATGTGCACACACAAATTAGATTTTATTCAAGACTGGCATACCCTTTGAGTCCCGAATAAGCTACACAGATTGTACGGGCAATACAGAACAAGTACGTGTCCCTTTACATTACTTTTTTTTTTTTTTTTTTTTTTTTTTTGGGGGGGGGGGGGGGGGGGGGGGGGGGGGGGGGAGGGGGGTTGGTCATATTTCACTAGAGCTTTACAACTGGCCTCTGAAGTAAACAATACACGTAAAACGCAAACTTGAAATCTTCATCCAATGTCAACGTCAAAAATGGGCAGCCATTAATACTTGTTAAGCACATTGCGTCACATATCCATGCGGAATTGAAACTGGTACAAAATGAGAGAGAGACCCCGCCTGTACATGTTTCTGAGATGAACGTTACACTAAGCCAACATGTCCGGCAACTTGATATATATAT
>NC_134898.1:15010571-15015571 GCF_041734735.1 Babylonia areolata | reverse complement strand
ATGACAAAAAAAGCGGACAAAAAATACCCCCCCCAAAAAAAACCCACCACCCTAACGACCGGGATTCGACCTCAATACACTCTCACATTGAAAGCGCCAACACTTCAACTAACCGCTCGGCCGCTGCGCCTCTGACGTAGTAGTTCGGGGGGCTATGCTATCAACTCCCGACGAAGCCCAAACATAAATGAAATGCTTCGTGCACGTACATGGAGGCCGCTACTCTTCTACACTGTTTTGTTTCGTTTTTGTTTTGCACGCCATACAGTGCTTTCGCGAGTCGTTAAAGCCCAAGCCCATTACCTTGCGCTGATGTCCCCATTCTTCTTTCTTTCTTTGTTCTTTCGCTCCCGCCGCCCCCCCCCCCCCCCCCCCCCCCCCCCCCCCCCCCCCCCCAACCCCTCTCATCTCCAACCTCCCCCTTTTTTTGTTGTTGTTGAACCTCTTACGCAAAGGTTTCGAACGGTGAGTTTTAAAGCCCCTGACATTAAACTGTGCTATTTCTGTATTTATGTTGCTATTGTTTGTGGGTTTGTTTTTTTTTTCTTCTTTATTTTTTCATGTTGTTTGTGGTTTTTTTTTTGTGTGTAAATTTCATGAACAAAATCATTCCTTTCTTTGTTTATTTGTGTAGTCATTGATATACTTGTTGTGTGTGAGTGTGTGCGTGTATGCGTGTGTGTGCGTGTGTGTGTGTGTGTGTGTGTGTGTGTGTGTGTGTGTGCGCGCCTTACGTTTTGCTCAATGTAAAGAGATGGAGGACAATCTAGCACACACAACATCATTGTCAGGAAACTAAAAAAAAGGACACTCTATGATGGTCAGCGATTTAACTTTGAGTGGAAAAGCAAGTCCAGAAAAAGGACAGTCTGTGCTGGTCAGCGATTTAAATAACTTTGAGTGGAGAAGCAAGTCCAGAAAAGGACACTCTATGTCCAGAAAAGGACACTATATGTCCAGAAAAGGACACTGTATGCTGGTCAGCGATAAACTTTGAGTGGAAAAGCAAGTGCAGAAAAGGACACTCTATGTTGTCAGCGAGTTAATTAACTTCGAAGGGAAAAGCAAGTCCAGAAAAGGACACTATGTCCAGAAAAGGACACTCTATGCTGGTCAGCGATTTAATCAACTTTGAGAGGAAAAGCAAGTCCAGAAAAGGACACTCTATGCTGGTCAGCGATTTAAATAACTTTGAGAGGAAAAGCAAGTCCAGAAAAGGACACTCTGTGCTGGTCTGCGATTTAACTCTAAGTGGAAAAAAAAAGTCCTTCGATACCTTGATAGAGCGAGTGTGCTGGGGGAACAACCATCGTTTGATAATCCACAGGAAGAAGCAGAGTTTTGGAACATGATAATAATAATAATAATAATAATAATAATAATAATGGTACTTATATAGCGCTGAATCTTGTGCATAGACAAATCTAAGCGCTTTCGCACCAGTCATTCTCACGCACGCATAACTCTAAAACTGGAGAAACTAAAGACAAGGAAGAGGCAGGGAAGGGAGCCTATTTTGGGAAGAGGTGGGTTTTAAGGCCAGACGTGAAAGAGCTGAGTGTGGAGACTTAACGAAGCGAAAGAGGAAGTTCATTCCAATTGCAAGGTCCAGAGACAGAGAAAGAACGGCGGCCAACAGTCGAGAGTTTGAATCTGGGTATGCGTAAGTGGAGTGGATCCAAAGCTGATCGTAGTGAGCGAGATGAGTGCAGAGGTAAAGGCAGCCACAGAGATAGGAAGGTGCCGATTTGTGAATACTTTTGTAGCATAGAGTGCCGATCTTGTACTTTATTCGGTGTGAGACAGGGAGCCAGTGGAGATGTTGCAAAAGAGGAGTGATGTGCTCAGATCTTTTCTTTCTGAGGACGAGTCGGGCAGCAGAATTTTGTATGCGCTGAAGGGACTGAATGGATGAAGCAGGCAAACCAGACAATAGAGAGTTACAGTAGTCAAGGCGAGAGAGAGAGAACATCGGTCACGGAAGCCGCTTTTCAAATTAATTGTAACATTAATAATGCAGACTAACGTTCACACCTCACAGGCATGGAGGTCCATACACACCCACACAATCTGAAAAAAAAGACTGTTGCGAAACTCGAGTGTGGGAGAATAAGTTCTCACATCCCCATCTCCACCGAGGCGATAAAGCAGTTAAGGTGGACCACGGCATAGGTTTTTCACCAAAAATCATTAAAAAAAAACGTGTTTTGGGATTATACTTGTATTTGGTCAAACAATGTCTCTTCTTTGCATTTCTGTCAACCATTTTGCTCAATTTGACTGATTTCATTGCAAATAAAATCATTTTCTGACCTGGGTGTGTGTGAAGTTTGAGCGAATGTGACAAAAAACTCGAAGTTTGCATCGATTTGGACAGCCTGGTGCTCGCGATCTGGTTTGGAAACCCCATCTTGTTTGGTATCAGTGTGAAGGTCATTCACCGGTCTGTCTTCTCATTGCCATTTCCTGTGGAAAATTCCACTCACGGAAACACACGAAGAGCAAATCCGAAGGAACCCGAGAGGCATTTTTTAGGGGTTGTGGCTGAGTCGAGGTTTCTGATTGGCTTGTCGGAGTAAAAAAATAGCCCATTGGCCCAATCGGTCATGTGACTTTTTCCAAGATGGCGTCTGTTTTCATCACGGTTTCAATCGACACACCAGTTGCCTAAGATTTTGATCGAAATTTTCTACTAAAAGTCACGGACAATGCCAAGACACGCTGGAAAGAAGTTTAGGACTGTCTTTGCATTCGGCAAAAAGAAGAGAAAGCGAAAGATTACAACACAAGCTGAAAAAAAGTCTGCCGAAACAGCGACCGACTTAGCGGTGCCTTCGACGGCTTATCTCGCCAGTATCAATTGCGCGACCACTGGACAGGTTTTTTTTTTTTTTTTTTTTTTTTTTTTAACTGGCGACAAATTCGGAATTGAGAATGCAGGAAATTTGTCGCTGCCTTGTGCGACAATTTTGGCACACATGCGACAAGAATGGGCGTTAACATCACTCACATCTCTCGCCTTTAAGTCCGGAGAAAAACAAAACTCACATAAAGCGTGCAAAGCGTGCCTGTTTACTGAATTCTCTGGTGCATTGGATGAGGAGAATCTTGTTCAGGAGAGAGCAAGAGAGAGAGAGGCACGCATGTCGCCAATGTCCACCGATGAAACCAAAGAAAGTTGGCGACGTGGTTTCAACAATTTTCGCAGCTCACGATTCTCTATAGTGTCATTGGGTATACAACACTTACACTTATGATGAGAAGGCACTATTCTCAAATTTCCCTCCTTCAAGATGGAATGAGTAATGCGTGTGTTCTCAACGAGGCGTGGACATTCATTCCGCAAGTCGCACAGAGGATTGTGTGTGTGTGTGTGGAGAAACAGGGGGGGGGGGGGGGTGGGAGTGACGGGGGAAGAAATGTGCAAACAGCGATGAACAACGATTACATTCATCTGGTGCACATTGGAATGCAGTTCTACATTGGCATAATCGACTGGAAGGACTGTTGGTTCTCAACATGTTGGTGCATGTTTGGATTAGTGCCCAGAATCGGAACACGTTGGCGAAGACTTACAATCGTGTGCGTGTGTTTTTATTTTATTTATTTATTTATTTTTTTTTTACCAGTTCCAAGTTTGAAAAAGAGTCGACACAATGAAATGTGTGCACAGTGTCCACAAGCACTTTTCGGGAGGAATTCCTGGCAAAATTTCGGTACGCGTGGCATGCATGCAGTGTTGTAAACTTTTGGGGAAAAAAATCAGTGGATTTATGGCAAGTCTGCGGCCGAGACCGCAACGAGGTAAGACACATACATGCTGATTGTTGGACGTGTCGTGTAACGTTTGTGTGTGTGTGTGTGTGTGTGTGTGTGTGTGTGTTGTGTGTGTGTGTGTGTGTGTGTGTGTGTGTGTGTGTGTGTGTGTGTGTGTGTGTGTGTGTGTGTGTGTGTGTGTGTGTTGTGTGTTGTGTGTGTGTGTGTGTGTGTGTGTGTCTGTGACTGTGTCTGTGTGTGTCTCTGTGTGTGTGTGTGTGTGTGTGTGTGTGTGTGTGTGTGTGTGTGTGGAGGAACGGGCTGAAGGGTAATATTCAGAAAATAGCTGCAAAAATGCAATCAACTACATGCGAAATTTTAAAATATCTCACAGATTATGTCAAAATTCAATGTATTTCTCTAGGAAAATAACGTTGAGAATCAACACATTCATACGCACAGATGACAATTTTACAGAACCCATTCCACCTGAAAAAAACGTAACGAAGATTCAGCAATTGGAAAATGCCAATACAAATAACTGCGTCTTTATGTGCCGTGCTCACCCTGTTGTAAACCTAATGACAGTACCGTTCCTCTAGTTTATTCTGCTCCGTACATTCATCCAGATTTTTTTGTCCCTTCTGTATAAAGCATTTGTAATTCGGAAAATAGTCCATACTTTCCAACCACCATGACCGTTCATCTTTCTGTCTCTATCTCTGTCTGTCTGTGAGTCAGTCTGTGTCTGTCTGTCTCTCTCTCCCCTCCCTCTCTCTCTCTCTCTCTCTCTCTCTCTCTCTCTCTCTCTCTCTCCCTCTCTTTCACATTTACATACTACACATTAAAGAAGAGAGAAGAAGAAACGACATGATAACACAATTGTTGTCGAAAACAAAAACGCAATTGCGGGAACTGTTACAAAGTAAAATCTTTATTTGTGCACTTTTTTTGTCATTTACGAAGTGTGCCCGTGATAGTGTTCCCTTCTCCCTTTGTTTTCGCTATTTTGTGTGTCTCAGTTGTATGTATGTACCTCCTTTGCAAATAGGCCGGTGACTTTGCAGTACAATATTTCTGATTTCTGAGTTCTCTCTCTCTCTCTCTCTCTCTCTCTCTCTCTCTCTCTCCCTCTCTCCCTCTCTCCCTCTCTCTCTCTGTCTCTCTCTTCTTAGCATGCATGAACGCCATTCGATTTATTTTGCCACTGTTATCAATGATTCGTTGATGGAACTGTATGTGAA
>NC_134898.1:15003071-15005571 GCF_041734735.1 Babylonia areolata | reverse complement strand
CTGTCTCTTCTTATATTACTTACCTGTCTGTCTGTCTGTCTGTCTGTCTGTCTGTCTGTCTCTATGTATCTCTCATGCTCGCTCTCTCTCTCGGTCTCTCTATCTCTGTCTGTCTGTATCTCTTTCTCTTTCTCTATCTCTCCATTGCTAAGTGGGTTAGAGCTACAAAAGTAATGATGACACTTTATCATCTTTACCGCTGTTAACAAGGGGGCCGTGATATCGTCCAGCAAGGTTTCGTTTTTTTTTTGTTTTTTTTTTGTGTTTTTTTCATTGCTTCGGAAGCTGGGTAAAGAAGGGGGCGGGGAGGAGGGGGTGAGGGGGGCGGGAAAAGGCCGGGGGGGGGGGGGATGGAAGTGGGGGGACAACAATAAGGAGAAGAAAAACAGGAAGAAAAAAAAAACAAACTAAACAAACATAATGAAATGGGATGAAACGGAAGAAATGGCAGTGTGGTACATGAGTGTAACAAATCGCTTTGTACATGTGTTGTCTGGCTGCAATGGATGAAACGGTCATCTGCAAGGTCCTCCCAGGACTCAGTGCTGATCTCAAGTGCCTTCATGTCACGTTTGCGTTCTTCTAAAAAAAAAAAAAACTTGATTCGCGTTCGTGTTTTTTTGTTGTTTTTTTTTTTTTTTTTTTTTTTTTTAGTGCCGGTTGAAAGTAACACAGGCCTACGGATTTAAGAAAAAAAAAAATCCGTTACAATGAGGTTGGGGAGGGAAGGGAGGTGAAAAAAAAAAATAGGAGGAGGAGCAGGAAGGAGGAGAAGGTAGAGGCGTAGGAGGAAGAGGAAGAAGAAGAAGAAGAAAGAGGAGGAGGAGGAGGAGGAGGAAGAAGGAAGAGGACGAGGAGGAAGGAAGAGGACGAGGAGGAAGGAAGAGGGCGAGGAGGAAGGAAGAGGACGAGGAGGAAGGAAGAGGGCGAGGAGGAAGGAAGAGGGCGAGGAGGAAGAGGACGAGGAGGAAGAGGAAGAGGAGGAAGGAAGAGGACGAGGAGGAAGGAAGAGGACGAGGAGGAAGAGGACGAGGAGGAAGAGGACGAGGAGGAAGGAAGAGGACGAGGAGGAAGAGGACGAGGACGAGGAGGAAGGAAGAGGACGAGGAGGAAGAGGGCGAGGAGGAGGACGACGACGAAGAAGAGGAGGAGGAGGAAGCGGAGGAGGAGGAGGAGGAGGAGGAGGACAATGCTCCAATTATAGGAACAATAACAAACAGTTGACTTTGTAACGCGCTATTTCGTGGATAGTTTTGAGGAAATCAACTTGGCAGAAGAAGATGAGAATGTGGTATGTGTTGCTGCTATCGCGCTATTTTTGTAGAGTAATAGATAGATAGATTTTATCATATATAGATATAGATTGATTGATTGAGATAGACATATAGATATACATACATACATACAGATAGACCCCCCTTTCTCTCTATCTATATCCATATCTCTATGCACATGTTGTATATATATATATATATATATATATATATATATATATATATATATATATATATATATATATATATATATATATATATATATATATATATATATATATATATAAGTAGGCCTCCTTCGGTCATGGCTGACCATGGATAGAGTATATCCGACCTAATATCTAACTGGGCTGTCTGCTTGGACCAAGCAGCGTCGCCTGTGACTGTAGAGACCGATGCGAGAGAGACAGTCTCTGTCGCAGCGATCACATGTGAAAGCTGATGCTGGTCTGTCGGCTGCCGTCCCTTTTCTGCGAGCTCGCTTTTCTGCTGCACCTGCTGACAGTTTGTCCTCACCAATCCGTAGCTGATTCTTGAGAGTGCTTCTCCATCTGTTGCGGTCATCTGCAAGGTCCTCCCAGGACTCAGTGCTGATCTCAAGTGCCTTCATGTCACGTTTGCAAACGTCTTTGTATCTCAGCTGTGGGCGGCCGATGCTTCTCTGCCCCGTGGCGAGCTCTCCATAAAGGATGTCTTTTGGGATGCGACCATCTTCCATGCGGCGAACGTGGCCCATATATACGTCCATACAAAGATTAATTGATTAACTGGTTGATTGATTGATTGATAGAGATTAACACATATACAGACATACAGGTAGACAGATATACAGACAGACAGACAGAATAGACGGACAGACCCACAGACAGATCGATAGATAGATAACTGTTGTGGTTATTACTTTCCGGCTCCCTTATGCAAGAACTGTCATCGTTTTTGGTGGTTGTGGTTGCTTTTTTTTTTTTTTTTTTTGTCGAAAACCAAATGCAGGGCATGCGTGCACAGGAAAGGCTTTTTTGTTGTTTTTTTTTGGTTTTTTTTAATTTCATTTTTGCTTCTTTTTTTTCTTGTAAGAGAATCTGTCGTTTTCTTGTAAAATAATCTGAAAGATGACACCGCAAAAAAAAGGAAGAAAAAAAAAAAGGAAAGAAAGAAAGAAAAAAAGAGTGTCATTACCCAGGGGGAAAAAAACAACACACACACACACACACACACACACACACACA
>NC_134898.1:14985571-14990571 GCF_041734735.1 Babylonia areolata | reverse complement strand
TAGCTGAAGATGGGTTTTTAGTTTATACTTTGCTTTCTCTCTGTCTCTGTCTCTGTCTCTCTCTCTCCTTTTCTATTGCTCTTGTTTTGTTTTGTCTGTTTGGATTTATTTTGGTTTGGTTTGTTTTCCTGACCAGTTTAGCTGAAGATGGGTTTTTAGTTTAACCTTTGCTTTCTCTCTGTCTCTCTGTCTCTGTCTCTGTCTCTGTCTCTGTCTCTGTCTCTCTCTCTCTCTCTCTCTCTCTCTCTCTCTCCTTTTCTATTGTTTTGTCTGTTTGGATTTATTTTGGTTTGGTTTGGTTTTTCCTGACCAGTTTAGCTGAAGATGGGTTTTTAGTTTAACCTTTGCTCTCTCTCTCTCTCTCTCTCTCTCTCTCTCTCTCTCTCTCTCTCTCTCTCTCTCTCTCTCTCTGTCTCTCTATTCCTGTGTTTTACACACACACACACACACACACACACACACACACACACGCAGACACAGACACAGACAGACACAAAGACACACACAGACACACAGACACAAAGACACACACAGACACACACAGACACAGACACACAGACACACAGACACACAGACACACACACACGCACACGCACACACACACACACACACACACACACACACACAGACACACACACACACACACACACACACACACACACACACACACACACACACACACACACACACACACACACACACACACACACACACACACACGAGAGTTTATAGCTTTGCTCATCTTTGCTTTCAATTTTCCCGAATTCAGAAGGGTGGGAAATGATTATAAAGCCTGAGTGATTAACCTGATACTCTGAAATGAAATTTGATTATTATTATTTTATCAAAAAGAGCAGTGGAATCGAGAGGCAGAGAGAGTGAGAGACAGATAGACATATTAATAGGCAGGCAGGCAGACAGGCAGAGGGAGAGACAGACAGACAGACAGACAGACAGACAGACAGACAGAGAGCAACCACCGGTGAAGCCGTGGTCATGATTTCAGCAATCACGGCATTGAAGAATTATAGTCCGAGCGTATCCAGTTTCATGAAACTGCTGCACGCAAAATGGAACGTCAAGAAAAAAAAGGAAAAGGCAAAGCAGTGAACGTTGACGAGTCTCTGGAGTAACGAAGAAGTACTACATTTTCACGAAACGGAGGACTATTGGAGGACATTTCTGATAAACTGCGTATCAAGGAAATCAACAACACCCACATTCCTTAACCTCGAGAAAAAAGAAAAAGAAAAAAAAAGGGGGAAAAAAAAAGAAGAAAAAAAAGACCCTATAGCATACATTATGTCATTTTTCTGACCTTCTCTTACAACAAATCTATGACCCAGCAGATGTGGTGTAGCGTATATGGATACGTCCGAACGCAGTGACCCAGTCGTGAGAAGCTAAAAACTACGACTGATGCTATCCTATTGCACTAACGATTTGTTGCAGGGTAGAGCGGTAATGTGTGGAGAGCAGTATGGTGACGGGCATTGCTTACTCTACCGTTATGTTGTAAATTATCATTGTGTTGTGTTGAACTGTGTTATTAGGATGTCAATCTCTTGTGGGCTGCTACATAAAGAAAACAAGAGAGGCAAGGCCTTCAAGACTCACTTGTGATACACTTTAAAAAAATCCAAGCTTTTTATGTATTGAGTATAATTTCAAAATGTAATGTTTAAGATGAAAAAGATCAGTTTAAAGCAAATTAACTCCCCTAGCATTACAGAGTAATTTCCCTTTTTTACTATCTGCACCAAAACGTTTGCAAAATAAATAAAACTTCCATGCTTAGCAAAAGAAGTTCCTGTTTGAACAAAAAAAAATGATAATAATGACTGCTCTAGCTGTTGGATCAGAATATCAGATCAAAGTGCCAAGTTTAGAGAATACAAAAAATATAAATATAACAGTAAATGCAGTTTGCATATAATTAGGCTTCATTCTTTTTTTTTTTGTGTGTGTGTGTGCCCATCCCAGAGGCGCAATATTGTTTTAAACAAGATGACTGGAAAGAACTGAATTTTTTCTTATTTTTATGCCAAATTTGGTGTCAACTGACAAAGTAGTTGCAGAGAAAATGTCAATGTTAAAGTTTACCACGGACACACGGACACACACACACACACACACACACACACAGACAACCGAACACCGGGTTAAAACATAGACTCACTTTGTTTACACAAGTGAGTCAATAAGGAAACTAATAGAAAGAAAAAGTGACGACGTATCAAAAATGGTCAGGAAAAAAACCCCAACAAGATCGAACTTTTTTTTTTTTTCGAGGTCAATTATTTTCTTGGCTTATAACTCCCATAATAGTGAGACAGGAAACGATGACAAAGAAAGTTGTATGTTATATATAATGTAATACTTTCTTGAATTATGGAGAATCAACGGCAACAAGGGAAAAAAAAAAAAAAAAGACTCCTTGGCATTTATGGACTGCCATTATTCTTCCCAACATTATGAAAAAAAAAAAAAAAAAAAAAAACAAACAAACAAACAACAACAAAAAATAGCACAGAGATGATGTACATTGAAACAGGGGGCTATAAAGTGCGATTATGTGTGTGTGTGTGTGGTGGGGGAGGGGAGGGAGAGTGGGGGGGGCTGTGGCGTAGATTAAGGAAGGTTGACAAAAATTAGCAGCTTAGAATTAGGGGGAAAAAAGAGAGGGGGTAAAGGTAGGTAAGAGAGAGAGAGAATGGGGGGGAGAGAGAGAGGGGTGGGAGAGACGGAGAGAGAGAGAGAGAATGGGGGGAGAGGGAGAGAGAGATAGAGAGAGAGAGAGGGGAGAGAGAGGGAGAGGGAGAGAGAGGGGGTGGGAGAGACGGACAGAGAGAGAGAGAGAGAGAGAGAGAGAGAGGAGGGGGAAAGAGAGGGAGAGATAGAGGGGGTTGGGAGAGACGGAGGGAGAGAGAGGGGGGAGAGACGGAGAGAGAGGGGGGAGTGAGAGAGGGAGAGAGAAAGGGGGGGAGAGACGGAGAGAGAGGGGGGAGTGAGGGAGGGAGAGAGAGGGGGGAGAGACGGAGGGAGAGAGAGGGAGATAGAGACGGAGAGAGAGAAAGGGGGGGAGAGACGGAGAGAGAGAGAGGGGGGGGAGAGACGGAGAGAGAGGGGGGAGTGAGAGAGGGAGAGAGAAAGGGGGGGAGAGACGGAGAGAGAGGGGGGAGTGAGGGAGGGAGAGAGAGAGGGGGAGACGGAGAGAGAGATAAAGAGAGAGAGAGAGAGAGAGAGAGAGACAGACAGACAGACAGACAGCCAGACAGACAGATACAGAGAGAACTCAGAACTCAAAACTCAGAAATGTTTTAATGTACATCGTCCTTGGGCCACAATACAAAGGAGGGTTTGGGTCGGGAAGGGGACAGAACAAAGGTTCATTCAGGTACATCCTGCGTGCAGAGGAATTGTCGACAGTCAAAAGCACTCTCTTTAAATCAAATACCTCTGCACACAAAAGTATATACACACACACACGCACACACACACACACACACACACACACGTACACACACACACACACACACACACACACACACACACACACACACACACACACACACACACACACACACACACACACACACAAGAGAAGTGTAAAGCCATGAGATGAACCAAAATCTGTCAAAGGGCAAATACAAATAGAACAGTGATAAACGTATCATAAAGACGACGTCGTTACCATGAGCAGAACATCAAACTACTATTACAGTAAAGTGAAAAATCACTATACCCGTTAGTAGGATAAAAAATATTTTCTGGCATCCTAGAGTATCATATCTTGACACATTAAACAAGAGGGCATTGTTAGTTGCTTTGAGAGAGAGAGAGAGAGAGAGAGAGAGAGAGAGAGAGAGAGAGAGAGAGAGAGAACGAATGAACGAACGAACGAATGATTTATTGTGGTCAGGCTCACTTTGCCCATTCACAAGGGGGCAGGGTGGGGAAGGGGGTGTACATGTCAGAAACGTAACGAAATATGAGAAGTGACGCGCTGTACACTTGATCAAAACATGGAATCCACGTCATGCGATTAATTATAATTAGTATTATACAAAGTCTGTATAATCACAATCTTTGTTTTCAAATAGGTCGGCAAGTGAAAAGGAATCACACAACGAAACTGATCATGATATATCGAGATCAGGATTTCCATTTCTAGCACTTTTGCAAACATTTGGATTTGTGTCTTTGAACGTATTAAATAAACTGTCCATTTTCTTAGCCGACTCCTCGAGACAAGACATGATCTGTCGGCAGACATCTGGCGGAACATCAACATGCTTCTGTTCAGAAAGTTCACTGTCATGTTGAGAACTGTCCACATCTGGGTCAATGATGTTCGTGTTTTGGGGCGTGAGAGTCGTGGCAATTTCGTCCAGCTCACACATTTCTGCACCACAATGTGTGTCTGAACCAGTTTCTTCATCGTGAAGGATTGTTACTGCACGTGAATTTGTGTCGCCGTGTGCCATGTCGATGTGCTGGTCGTCACGCCGTGCGTCGTTCGATGACATGGGGGGTGCAGAGGGAGGGTGGTGGTGGTGGTGGTCGTACACAGACATGTCGGCATGAAAAGATGTCAGCGTGTCAGTACTGTCAGCGGCATAGAAAAGACTGGGAGGGGTTGGCAAAAATAAACCAGAAGGAGACGACTCACGTCCACTTGCCTTTTTCTCCTGGTTCAGTCTGTATTCTTCGGCTCTCCTCTTGTCTCTGTTGATCTGTGACGGACACTTTCGGCGATACACAGCAGCACTGTAGTCTTCAGCTTGTGCAACAGGGGGCCGACCGGTACTTGTCATTCTGAGTACGACGACAGTTTGATCACCTCTGCCTTCGATTTTAAAAGAGGACAGCCTCATGTCCTGCAGCATAACATTTAGCATGCTTTCCAGTGTCGATGGGAGTCCTTCAACAGGCATGTTGGGCAAAATCTTCACAAAAACTGAAATAATTTACTGTGCTGGAGTTCGGAGCGTCTTGCT
>NC_134898.1:14975571-14978071 GCF_041734735.1 Babylonia areolata | reverse complement strand
TTCTCAAACTTTACTGTCACACACACACAGACACACAGACACACACACACACACACGCACACAGACACACACACCCACAATCACACAGACACACACACACACAAACACAGACACACGCACACACACACACACACACACACACACACACACACACACACACACACACACACACACACACACACAATCACACAGACAGACACACACAAACACAGACACACGCACACACACACAGATGCACACATACACATACACAACACACACACACACACACACACACACACACACACACACACACACACACACATCACACACACACACAACCCGCAAAATGGTAAAATGACTTCCCGGCCTCAAAGTCTTAAACTGGTTGGCGTTTGACAGAGTGGAGACGCAGCCATTGCCAGACATCAGTCAGTTGCAGGCTCCCTGGACTGTTGAATAAAATGTTTACGTTCTCGGGTCACACGCGCATAACCTTGGGCAGCCTTTCATTCCACAGGAGAACCACAGCATCCAGGGGGGAAGACAGGTCTGGAACCAAGACAGATCGAAAAGCACAGCATGATGGAAAAAAAAGAAGCAAAAAAAAAAAAGCGTAAGCCCGACCAAACAACTAAAGAGACAAACGCCGCACAGCAAAATTGCAGCAAGTTTTTGGCCCAGACGTTTGATTGCTGCTTTGAACTGGAATTGTAACCGAACTGATTTTTTTTTTTTTTTAAACTGAAACTGATCAATTAATCCCCCTTTTTTTAAAGGGTGGGTGACGGGCAAAATAGCCGAGTGGTTAAAGCGTTGGACTGTCAATCTGAGGGTCCCGGGTTCGAATCACGGTGACGGCGCCTGGTGGGTAAAGGGTGGAGATTTTTTTAGGATCTCCCAGGTCAATATATGTGCAGACCTGCTAGTGCCTGAACCCCCTTCGTGTGTATATGCACGCAGAAGATAAAAAATACGCACGTTAAAGATCCTGTAATCCATGTCAGCGTTCGGTGGGTTATGGAAACAAGAACATACCCAGCATGCACACCCCCGAAAAACGGAGTATGGCTGCCTACATGGCGGGGTTAAAAACGGTCATACACGTAAAAGCCCACTCGTGTGCACACGAGTGAACGCAGAAGAAGAAGAAGAAGAAGAAGGGGTGGATGGTTTGAAGGGGGATGAGTTGGTGGTGGTCTAAAATGGCAGTTAAGGGTATTGATTTCTATAGACTTTTAATGTGTGCTGAAATTGTTTCAGCTTATTTGTTTACCCGTTTTATGTATTTTAATCCGCTTCATGTTCTCTTTATTTCAGCATTCCTGTATCAAATAGTTTTGTTGTTGTTGGTGGTGGTGGTGATACTTTTTTTCACGATGTCTGATATGTAGTAATTCGGGATGTATAAACAGATGCCCGTTAGAAAAGTTTATAAAATGTACGATTCTAAATATGGCGTGTATACATGTGTATGTGTACGTGTTCGTTGTGAAGAGAGAGAGAGGGATTAAAAAATGTATATATATATATATATATATATATATATATATATATATATATATATATATATATATATATATATATATACAGAGAGAGAGAGAGACAGACAGACAGACAGACAGACACACACACACACACACACACACACACACACACACACACACACACACACACACACACACACACACACACACACACACACAAAAAAAAAAAAAAACTCAGGGAATGTACGATTCCAACGGTTGCAAATAGCGTATATACGTGTGTTTGTGTATGTGCAATAGAGGGAGAGAGGGTGGGAGAGAGAAAAAACAGATGCAGATGGATACACACACTGGACTCCTTTAAGTATTGCACAATTCCAAATAGTGTACATGCATGTGTTTGTGTTTATTTGTGCATGGGGGTGGGGGGGTCGGGGGGGGGGGGAGAGACAGACAGATAGACAGACAGAGAGAGGGGGAGGGGGAGAGAGTGTAAATGCATGTGTTTGTGTTTATTTGTGCATGGGGGGGTGGGGGGGGGGGAGAGAGACAGACAGCTAGACAGACAGAGAGAGGGGGAGGGGGAGAGAGTGTAAATGCATGTGTTTGTGTTTATTTATGCATGGGAGAGAGAGAGAGAGAAAGAGAGACAGAGACAGAGACAGAGACAGACAGACAGACAGCGACAGAGAGAGATGCAGACATATAAACACTGGAAACCTTCAAGTATTGCACGATTCCAAATAGTAAATAGTGTACATGGATGTGTTTGTAGTTTATTTGTGCAATGGGGGCGGGGGCGGGGGGGGGGGGGGTGGGTGAGAGAAGCAGAGACAGGAAGAGGAAGAGGGAGAGATGCACACAGACAGATGCACACTGAAATCTTTCAAGTATCGCACGATTCCAAATAGTGGACATGCATGTGTTTGTGTTTATTTTGTGCATGGGGGAGGGGGAGGGGTGCGGGGGGGGTGGGGGGGGAGAGAGAGACAGACAGACAGAGAGAGAGGGGTGGAGGGGGAGAGAGTGTACAT
>NC_134898.1:14968071-14970571 GCF_041734735.1 Babylonia areolata | reverse complement strand
TGTGTGTGTGTGTTTGTGTGTGTGTTGTGGTGTGTATGTTGTGTGTGTGTGTGTGTGTTTTGTTTGTTTGTTTTTTTCTTTTTCTTTTCTTTTCTCTTTTTTTTTTTTTTTTCGTCTTTTTCTTTTTCGGATATAGCAAGGTCTCGTGCGTATGCACGAAGAGAACCCATGCCAGCAAAGGGGCTGTCCCTGGCAAAAAAGCATGCAGAAATATCAAATATGAAAACAAAACAAATACACTGCAGACAGAGATTTTGTTGTTGGTTTTTAACAGTGATGTTGCACCTGCATGACGCGCTCTTACCGATAAGAGCAGCCTGAAATTTCGTTACACAGAAATATGTGATGACGAAAAAAAAACCAAACAAACAAACAAACAAACAAAAAAAACAGCAAAGTAAGCCTAAGCAATACCAACAACCCATTTTGATCTTACATATTTCTAGGACCGAAATAAATGCACTGAATATAGCTGTATATTGTGCTGGAAACCAAACCGCGCTCTCTCCTTTTATAATGAGGGCAGAGAACAGTCCAACGGAATGATTCTGTTCTTAAATTAATGGTACTGAAACAGTTTGCAGGTCGTTTTGAAATAGTTTGCATTTCGAACGTCCTGGTGTTAATATTTAGATTGCATTGATGATTTTGATATTTCAAGGACAAGAGACATGTTATGATTGGCTTTTAATTTGAAGAAATGATTAGAACGTGCTGAGTGTAGGGTCGGGGAAACTATCAGGTCAGCCGCCTTGTTTGGCTAATGATTCCGCAGTTTGCATTCCGTTACAGATACTATATATGAGGGGGGGCCCAGATAAAAATTAACAAAAAAATAAAAAAAAATAAATTCCAATTACTCAGTCTTGTTTGGTTTTAGATGCAATGCACTGCGTCAACAAGCTGATATAAATTAGAATTAAATTCCTGTTTCATTATACGCAGCAGCAGCAGCATTATATTAGAACCAATGCAATGTTATACATAGGAAAGATGGAAAAAAAAAGCAAAAAAACAAAACAAAAAAAACACCAACCCAAGTTCAGAGCTATAAGAACCTAGAATACATTTGAAGGAATAAAAAAAGAATGGAAATAACCGTCCATAAACATAAATTATTGTTTGCCTGTTAGAGCACGAAAACAAATGCAATTGCTTTTGTAAAACTTCCAATAACAGATCCATTTGAGAGAAACAATCTTTATTCATTTTGGGGAACAGATGAACGACACTTCTTCAACGAATACTTATATATCTATATCTATATCTATATCTATCTATCTATATATATATAATATAATATATATATTATATATATATATATATATATAGATATATATATATATATATTAATGGGTGTGTGTGTGTGTGGTGTGTGTGTGTGTGTGTGTGTGTGTGTGTGCGCGTGTGTGTGCGTGTGTGTGTAGTGTGTGGATGCATGCATGCACCTGTATCTATCTATCTATTTATCTATGCTCGAATGTATGTGTACATGTGTTTATGTAAGTATGGATGGATTGTGTGTTTATGATCATGTGTATATGTGCGTGTATGCCCCCGCCAGCGTGCGTTCAGCTTGCAGCCTCTTTACGCCTGTGTGTGGGGGTACTTCCTTACGATGCATTATATCAGACCGTCCCTCCTTCCCCCTGCTGGTTTCAGTGGCTACTATAATGTTCGGGGAGCGAGAAGATGAGCACACACACACACACACACGCACACACGCGCACACACACACACACACACACACACACACACACACACACACACACACACACATACAAACATTATGCATACATGCATACACACACACTCCCTCTCTCTGTCTCTCGCTCTCTCTCTCGCTATAGATTGTAATAACACACAGAACACACACACTCACACCACACACACACACACACACACACACACACACACTCCTCTCTCTTCTCTCTCTCTCTCTCTCGCTCAATTTCGAAAATCATCAAATCTGGAATTTGTGAGAGTTCCAGAAGAGAGTTTTTTGTTTTTGAAAAGTTTTTATTTTTTATTTTTTATTTTTTTTATTTTATTTCTTATTTTCTTATTTTGTCTCAGATCCTGAAAGCAGTCCAAAATATACAAAGGGTGAATCAGCGTATTTAAGTGAAACCGATTTAACCGATGGACTTACGGCAAAGCTGTATTGACAACATGAAGCGAACATATTAGTATCTGCCATTTTGTGCTATTTTTTTTCTCTCACCAGCTCGTAAAGGGCCCGGGCCCCTCCCAATAAAAACCCTTCGGGGTTTTTTTAGTTTGAGTAAGCAACATTCCCCACCTCTCGGTTACCCCCCCCCCCCCCCCCCCATCCCCCCCCCCATTTTCCCTCTCCACAAACCTTCCCTCGTCCCATCCTCTTCCCTCCCCCCTCCTCTCCTTTGTAGGGTTTTTACTGCCAAAACAGACGTCGTCAAGTCAAGAACAAAGACGCAGACAGACAAAGTCTTCACTCACTACCCCCCACCCCCCACCCCAC
>NC_134898.1:14961355-14967971 GCF_041734735.1 Babylonia areolata | reverse complement strand
CACGATTCCGATAACCGTCCGTGGGATGGTCATACTCATGATTGTCTTCTATCTGCCATTGTCACGCGATATGAGTTATGAGCTGATCCAGAGAGAAAGAAAGAGAATTAGAGAGAGAGAGAGAGAGAGACAGACAGACAGACAGACAGACAGAGACATACACAGAGAGATGGGAGCGGAGAGAGATAGAGAAAGAGAGAAATACAGAGAGGCAGAGACAGCACGGAGACACACAGAGTGAGTCGGGGGGGGGGGGGGGGGGGAGAGGAGAGAGAAACAGAGACAGAGACAGACACAGAGACAGACAGGCAGAGAGAAAGAAATAGAGGGAAACTGAGGGACAGAGACACACACAGAGAGAGAGAGAGAGAGAGAGAGAGAGAGAGAGAGAGAGAGAGAGAGAGAGAGAGAGAGAGAGATGCAGACAGACAGACAGACATACGGACAGACAGACAGGCCCCAATCAACCAACCCAGTATGACATTGATGAATTAAAACCTGGCGGGTTTCCAATTTCCAGTAAAACGGGGGAAGTTGGCACATTTCAAACATCGGAAACTAAAAGGCAGAAAGCATGGAGGAGGAGGAGGAGGAGGAGGAGGAGGAAGAAGCAACGTCAGTTCAGTGATGCTGAAATGGAAACCAGTGTGACGAACGTTACGAGCTGTCTGAGTTAGAGTTTAACTGGGGAGTGCGTTTGTTCGTGCGTGCGTGCGTGCGTGCGTGCGTGCGTGCGTGTGTGTGTGTGTGTGTGTGTGTGTGTGTGTGTGTGTGTAGAATAGAATAGAATAGAATAAAATAGATTATGTCTATTACCAAGTGTACCGGGGTCACAAGAAATATTGGGTGGTGGGTACATGGGGCGGTAGTACATAACAAGGTAGGAGCATAAATCGAAAATCATACACAAACAGAAATACAGTAGAAATTAAGATACATACAAGTGCATATCAACATAAAAAAAATCTTGTGCATACTTACACATGCACGCACTGCACACAGACACACACACACACACACACACACACACACACACACACACACACACACACACATACACACATACATACATACATACATACATACATACATACATACATACATATATATATATATCACAATTTTTTCAATGCGGCGTCAAACAACGGCAAGAAATCCAGCATTCGTTTGTTGGGATTCAGTGACCATGGATTCTTTTACGAAGAAAAAAATATATAAAAAATCGGCAACAGGAACACTGGTTAAATGATTACCTCGTCTAATACAATCCGAGACGCTGTATGTCACGTTACAGCAAATAAAGATATATATATATATATATAATTTAAAAAAAATAAACAGGCTGTGTTTTCCGTCTTCGCTTTTACTTGATTCTATTTCCTGCTATCTGCTCTGTCGATACGTTTGTTTATTTTTAATGGCTTTGTTTGCTTGTTTGCTTTTTTCTTCCCCCCCCCCCCCCCCCCCCCCCCTTTTTTTTTTTTTTTTTTTTTTTTTTTTTTTTTTTTTTTTTTTCGGTTCTTTGTGTCGTTGTTGCTTGTTTTTGCATGCTTGCTTCTTTGTGTTTCGCATACAAATCGGTTGTTAAATGGGCTTCGGATCTCAGGAGATGTGTAGGGGGGGCGGGGGGTGGGTGTGGGGGAGAGATATCTTGGGTGTAGTGAAAGAGATTTTGAGCTTCCCGTTCAACAGGAAACGGTTCTGGAATGGATTTACGAGAGAAAGAGTGAATGAATAATGAATAATTCATGGTGGTTGTTTGTTTGTTTTTTTATTGTCGTTGATTCTTTCACACTGGTCTACTGTCTTTCCACAACAAGGTCACTTGGACACGAACGCATTCACTCACTCGTTTGAATTTGAAAAAAAAAAAAAAATAAAAAAGAATAAATAGCGAACGAACGAACGAACGAACGAACGAACGAACGAACGAACGAACGAATGAATGAATGAATGAATGAATGAATGAATGAATGAATGAATGAATGAATGAATGAATGAATGAATGAATGAATGAATGAATGAATGAATGAATGAATGAATGAATGAATGAATGAATGAATGAATGAATGAATGAATGAATGAATGAATGATAAATAAACGTTGGACTGGAAGAAGGGAAGGGAGAGATGGCGGTGGTTTGATAAAATAAATCTGTGGCAGTGAAGGGGACATTAGTTGTATTGTTCATTAGGAATTATATCACGATGCAGAATTGTACATGATTCCTACTCTGTGTGTGTGTGTGTGTGTGTGTGTGTGTGTGTGTGTGTGTGTGTGTGTGTGTGTGTGTGTGTGTGTGTGTGTGTGTGTGTGTGTGTTTTGTTTGTTTGTTTGTTTGTTTGTTTGTTTTTCTTTTTCTTTTCTTTTCTCTTTTTTTTTTTCGTCTTTTCTTTTTCGGATGTAGCAAGGTCTCGTGCGTATTGCACGAAGAGAACCCATGCCAGCAAATGGGCTGTCCCTGGCAAAAAAGCATGCAGAAATATCAAATATGGAAAACAAAGCAAATACACTTGCAGACAGAGATTTTGTTGTTGTTTTAACAGTGATGTTGCACCTGCATGACGCGCTCTTACCGATAAGAAGCAGCCTGAATTTCGTACACAGAAATATGTGATGACGAAAAAAAAAACCAAACAAACAAACAAACAAACAAAAAAACCCAGCAAAGTAGCCTAATGCAATACCAACACCATTTTGATCTTACATATTTCTAGAACCGAAATAAATGCACTGAATATAGCTGTATATTGTGCTGGAACCAACCGCGCTCTCTCTCTTTTATATGAGGGCAGAACAGTCCAACGAATGATTCTGTTCTTAAATTAATGGTACTGAAACAGTTGCAGGTCGTTTTGAAATAGTTTGCATTTCGAACGTCCTGGTGTAATATTTAGATTGCATTGATGATTTTGATATTTCAAGGACAAGAGACATGTTATGAGTGGCTTTTATTTGAAGAAATGATTAGAACGTGCTGAGTGTAGGGTCGGGGAACTGTCAGGTCAGCCGCCTTGTTTGGCTAATGATTCCGCAGTTTGCATTCCGTTTACATACTATAATATGAGGGGGCCCAGATAAAAATTAACAAAAAATAAAAAAAATAAATTCCAATTACTCAGTCTTGTTGGTTTTAGATGCAATGCACTGCGTCAACAAGCTGATATTAAATAGAATTAAATTCCTGTTTCATTATACGCAGCAGCACGCATTATATTAGAACCAATGCAATGTTATACATAGGAAGATGGAAAAAAAAGCAAAAAACAAAACAAAAAAAAACCCAACCAAGTTCAGAGCTATAAGAACCTAGAATACATTTGAAGTATAAAAAAAAAGAATGGAAATAACCGTCCATAAACATAAATTATTGTTTGCTGTTAGAGCACGAATAACAAATGCAATTGCTTTTGTATAACTTCCAATACAGATCCATTTGAGAAAACAATCTTTATTCATTTTGGGGAACAGATGAACGACACTTCTTCAACGAATACTTTATATCTATATCTATATCTATACTATCTATCTATATATATATATATATATATATATATATATATATATATATATATATATATATATATATATAATGTGTGTGTGTGTGTGTGTGTGTGTGTGTGTGTGTGTGTGTGTGCGCGTGTGTGTGCGTGTGTGTGTATGTGTGTGGATGCATGCATGCACCTGTATCTATCTATCTATTTATCTATGCTCGAATGTATGTGTACATGTGTTTATGTTAGTGTGGATGGATTGTGTGTTTATGATCATGTGTATATGTGCGTGTATGCCCCCGCCAGCGTGCAGATTGCAGCCTCTTTACGCCTGTGTGTGGGGGTACTTCCTTACGATGCATTACATCAGACGTCCCTCCTTCCCCTGCTGGTTTCAGTGGCTACTATATTGTTCGGGAGCGAGAAGATGAGCACACACACACACACACACACACACACACACACACACACACACACACACACACACACACACACACACACACACACACACACACATACATACATGCATACATGCATACACACACACTCACTCTCTCTCTCTCTCGCTCTCTCTCTCGCTATAGATTGTAATAACACACAGACACACACACTCACACACACACACACACACACACACACACACACACTCTCTCTCTCTCTCTCTCTCTCTCTCTCGCTCAATTTCGAAAATCATAATCTGGAATTTGTGAGAGTTCCAGAAGAGAGTATTTTTGTTTTTGAAAAGTTTTTATTTTTTATTTTTTTATTTTTTTTATTTTATTTCTTATTTTCTTATTTTGTCTCAGATCCTGAAAGCAGTCCAAAATATACAAAGGTGAATCAGCGTATTTAAGAGAAACCGATTAACCGATGGACTTACGGCAAAGCTGTATTGACAACATGAAGCGAACATATTAGTATCTGCCATTTTGTGCTATTTTTTTTCTCTCACCAGCATCGTAATGGGCCAGAGGCCTCCACAATGAAACCATTCTGAGTTTTTTGAGTTCTGAGTAAGCATACATTCCTCACTCTCTCGGTCTACCCCCCACCCTCCTCCCCCTCCCCCTCCCCCATTCCTCTCTCCACAATCCTTCCCTCGTCTCCATCCTCTTCCTCTCCTCCCTCTCTCTCCTTCTGTAGGTGTTGACTGTCCAAAACAGACGTGCGTCAAGTCAAGAACAGACAGACAGACAGACAGACAAAGTCTTCAGCATCATCTATCCCCCACCCACCCCACCCCACCCCCTACCAACCCCTATCACCCCATGCCCCATGAGGTGTCGGGGAGCTATTTCGTTGTAAATAGTGTTCCCCACCTTCGGGATAAGTCGCTACTGGAGCTGTACTCTCTCTCTCTTTCCCATCGCTCTCTTTCTTCTTCTTCTTCTTGTTCTTCTTCTTCTTGTTCTTCTTGTCTTCTTCTTTTCCTTCTTCTTCTTCTTCTTCTTCTCTTCTTCTTCTTCTTCTTCTTCTTTCATTCTTCTTCTTCTTCTTCTTCTTCTCCTTCGTCTTCTTCTTCTTCCTTCTTCTTCTTCGGGGGGGGGGGGGGGGGGGGGGGGGGGGGGCGGGGGGGGGGGGGGGGGGGGTGTTGGGCGTCGGCACTAAGCAGGTCTGCACATAATTATGTTGACCTGGGAGATCGGAAAAAAAATATAAATTATCTCCACCCTTTACCCCACCAGGCGCCGTTACCGAGATTGGAACCCGGGACCCTCAGATTGAAAGTCCAACGCTTTAGCCACTCGGCCATTGTTACAGCCCGTCGCTCTCTTTGTTTATGGCCTTTTCCTTTGCTTTCTTTTTTCCTTTCTGTTGTGTATTCCTTCATTTCTTGTCCTGTTGGTTCATTTGCCCTTTTTGACTCACTATGTTTTAACCCGGTGTTCGGTTGTCTATGTGTGTGTGTGTGTGTGTGTGTGTGTGTGTGTGTGTGTGTGTGTGTGTCTGTGTGTGTCTGTGTGTCTGTGGTAAACTTTAACATTGCCATTTTCTCTGCAAATACTTTGTCAGTTGACACCAAATTAGGCATAAAAATAGGAAAACTTCAGTTCTTGCCAGTCATCTTGTTTAAAACAATATTGCACCTCTGGGATGGGCACACAAAAAAAAATTAAAAAATGAAGCCTAATTATATGCAAACTGTATTTACTGTTATATTTATATTTTTTGTATTCTCTAAACTTGGCACTTTGATCTGATATTCTAACCCAACAACAAGAGCAGTCATTAATATCATTTTTTTTGTTCAAACAGGAACTTCTTTTGCTAAGCAAGGAAGTTTTATTTATTTTGCAAACGTTTTGGTGCAGAGAGTAAAGAAGGGAAATTACTCTGTAATTAATGCTAGGGGACTTAATTCGCTTTAAACTGATCTTTCTCATCTTAAACATTACATTTTGAAAAATTATACTCAATACATAAAAAGCTTGGATCACAAGTGAGTCTTGAAGGCCTTGCCTCTCTTGTTTATTATAGAAAGCCTGGCACTTCGTTTGTTGAAGCAACGCAAGGAATCAGATGCAGAAATGAGCTTAGTTTGTTTTTTTTTGTTTTTTTTTACAACTACAACTACAACTACAACAGCAATAATGTAGTGCAACACAAGCCGACATTTTGCTTTTCCCAAGTTCACTCTTGAGTTCTGAGGCACAAATTATCTGCCTTGTTACTGAGGTAACCTCTTGTCACATTTGTATTTGCATTTTATGGACTTGATAATTGGGTATTCTGAACGTCTTGTGTTCTTTTTTTTCTTCTTTTTTTTTCCCCTTTTTTTCTTGTCTTTTTGTGTGTTTGTTGCGCCAGGGACGTGAGAAATGCCTGTTGGCAATCTTTTTTTTTCTTTTCTTTTTTTGTATGACTGTTGCCATGTATATAATTAGCAAAATGTATAAGTATGTTCATGTTTTCTTATTTATTTATTCATTTTTTTATTTGTTTAGAAAGTTAGATAGTGAGTTATTTAGTTAGTTAGTTAGCTGTTTGTTTATTTATCCAATCCTCTAGCCAAAACTTGATTATATTGCACGACTGCCATTCTATGACGAGGGATGCTGCGCTTGGTATCCCTTTTGTTCTGGGATTTTCACTCTGCAATATCCGTGCCTGTTGCGCCCAGA
>NC_134898.1:14906355-14916355 GCF_041734735.1 Babylonia areolata | reverse complement strand
GATCTTAAATCGCTGATAACCAAGACAGAAGAAAAATGCACAAACACGCCCAATGTAGAATATTATGAAGAATACATGAAAAGTGTAGTTAGTTTAATTTAAGAAAAAAGGATTTTGAAACTATGTCTAAAAGACAAATTTGGGTGTACTGATCCTGCAACCCACAGTGATGGTTAACAGAATGGGTGTATCATATAGTATGGAAGATCGATAGTATGATTCTGTGAAGCAACAGTCTGAGTAAAGTAGGAAAGGGAATATTTATTAAACATTCCACCAAATATCTGCAAAAAAAGAAGAAAAAAAAAAGAAGAAAAAAAGAAATCATTGTATAGCACTGGAAAGCAGTGAGCGCTTCTGTACTTGCAGCACGTTTTCTGTCGAATCTATGGCGTTGTCCATTAACATGGACATTGATTTTTTATATTGCACAGCGTTCAAAATTGCCTGTTTGCTTTTACTTTTTTTTTTCCAACGAAAATGCTGTGTGTATGAGATGGCGGTTCTCGGAACAAGCCCAAATGCAAATATCTGACAGAAGAATATGAGAGAATAACAAGCCAGCGGCTATCTGACCTGGGGGTCACGTTGTTCACAGCAGGACGTCTTGGGATATGACACCCACTTAGCTGCTCCTTTCATACACCCCACGCCGTGCCTTTCAGCTTATCCTGGTGGTGTTCATGCAGATCAATACTTTTCTTTATCCTCACAGGGAACCATGGATTCGTGGGGAAGCTGCTCCAGTCAGAGAACCTCAAGCTATAAACCTGTTAGAGATGTATATTGGGGCCCAGACCTATGATCTTCGAATCGTCTTTATTTACGAATGCATATATACGAGATGTGGGATGGAAAGCGTTGTTGGTGTCTCAGTACAGGAAGATATACGCTGGTGGTTGGCATTTCTTCATATGACACGAAGTTTTGTTGTTGTTGTTGGTGTTGTTGTTTTTCTGCCACAGAGTGTTCCAGATTAAAAGTACAAAACCATCCTGCACACCCTCCTCCATTACTTGTGCATGTGATTGGTGAATGGAAAATGCATTAAAAAAAACACGTCGAATATGTTATTTTACCAAACGTATCATATTACAGATAAGTTATGAGCAGAACAAAACTAATAATAATTTTCAGTAAAAAAAAAAAAAAAAAAAAAAAAAGATTATGTTCGGAATGGAATTCTTTTGTCTGGTTATGATTTGGCTAAGTTTTTATTTTTTTATTTATTTTTTTTATTTTTTTAGGTCCGTTAACAGTTTATACTGTGATTAAAGTAGGACTGAATAATATAGTATGCTCACGTTGATATTTTTCATCACGTTATGTTCATTTATTATTCCGTTCCTTCATAATATAATTATTATATATTTTTTTTTTAATTTCCTTTATTCACCCACCCTTTTTTATCATTAAACTTTGGCTATAAAGAAAAAGTTAAAGAAACACTTTGGAAGAACGGACTAGGGTGGGCAAAGTCTTGATTATTCATTCGGAAAGTGACACTGGAAAGAAAAATATTTCTTGTACATCCGACAATATATTTGCAAAACAACACCCAGAATTATTGCTGTTTAATATTGGAAACGGAAGCACTTCTTCACTTGCTGCACAGTTTCCATCGAATCAATGTTTATACATCATTGCAAAAGATTTAGAAGTGTTACTTTTCTCTTACCTTTCAGTGAACGAAAATAATTCGTGTTTATACGTGATGGCAATTCCTGAAAAAAGCCCTACGTGAATATCTAGCACAAAGATATGAGAGAATAACAAGCCAGCGGCCATCTGACCTGGGGGTCACGTTGTTCACAGCAGGACGTCTTGGGATATGACGCCCACTTAGCTGCTCCTTTCATACACCCCACGCCGTGCCTTTCAACTTCTTCTGAACCGGGCTGCTAGCATTTCGGCAGATCAATACCCTTTCTTTATCCTCACAGGGAACCATGGATTCGTGGGGAAGCTGCTCCAGTCAGAAAACCTCAAGCTGTAAACCTGTTAGAGATGTAGATGGGGCCTGGAGCAATGATCTTCCAGACGTCTTTATTTACCAGTGCATATACACGAGATCTGTGATGGAAACCAAAGTTTCACTTGTGTCCCCCAAAACCGAAAACGATAAGATTGCGGTTGGCATCAGCAAGATATGACGGGAGCTCATGCGTAAACACAAATATAGTTTATTTTATGAACACAAATATTGATAAATTAGTTCCTCCCTTGATTCATTCCGTTATTTCAGAGAAGAAATATTTGTTCAGTTATTTATTTATCCATTCATTCTTTATTGTCATTGAAGTGGTTCGGAAAGTTAAAAAAAAAAGAAAAAAAAAAGAAAAGACATAAAGCTAAAATCTTGATATAACGTGGGCAGA
Source organism: Babylonia areolata (assembly GCF_041734735.1). NCBI lineage: Eukaryota > Metazoa > Mollusca > Gastropoda > Neogastropoda > Buccinidae > Babylonia > Babylonia areolata. Next base: position 14,913,977 of record NC_134898.1, on the reverse strand, counting down.
ACATCGATTATTAATTTGTAGCTAATATAAAATTATGTAAATATGATATTATTTATTGAACGTCCTACTCTATATCTGAAACAAAACAAAACAAACAAAACAAAAAAACAAACCAACAAACAAACAAACAAACAAAATTTAAAAAAATAAAAACCAAAAAAACTGGCATGATTTATCATTGTCTAAAGTTGGAAAGCTGGAAATAGTTATGTACATGCTGCACAGTTTCTGTCGAAACTATGGCATTGTCAACTTTTATTGGGCTTTTACTGATATTATTGCTGAAAATAGCAACCTTTTTCTCTTAACTTTTTGCAAAAGAAAATGTTTATATGTGAGGGCCGTTACATATGATAAAAGTCCGAGGCGAATATCTGGCACAAGGATATGAGAAAATAACAAGCCAGCGGCTATCTGACCTGGGGGTTACGTTGTTCACAGCAGGACGTCTTGGGATATGACGCCCACTTAGCTGCTCCTTTCATACACCCCACGCCGTGCCTTTCAACTTCTTCTGAACCGGGCTGCTAGCATTTCGGCAGATCAATACCCTTTCTTTATCCTCACAGGGAACCATGGATTCGTGGGGAAGCTGCTCCAGTCAGAAAACCTCAAGCTGTAAACCTGTTAGAGATGTAGATGGGGCCTGGAGCAATGATCTTCCAGACGTCTTTATTTACCAGTGCATATACACGAGTTCTGTGATGGAAACCAAAGTTTCACTTGTGTCCCCAAAACCGAAAACGATAAGATTGCGGTTGGCATCAGCAAGATATGACGGGAGCTCATGTGTGAACACAAATATAGTTTATTTTATGAACACAAATATTGATAAATTAGTTCCTCCCTTGATTCATTCCGTTATTTCAGAGAAGAAATATTTGTTCAGTTATTTATTTATCCATTCATTCTTTATTGTCATTGAAGTGGTTCGAAAAGTTAAAAAAAAGAAGAAAAGACAAAAAGCTAAAATCTTGATATAACGTGGGCAGAACATCGATTATTAATTTGTAGCTAATATAAAATTATGTAAATATGATATTATTTATTGAACGTCCTACTCTATATCTGAAACAAAACAAAACAAACAAAACAAAAAAACAAACCAACAAACAAACAAAAAAACGAAAACAAACAAACAAACAAACAAAAATAAAAAAAATAAAAACCAAAAAACTGGCATGATTTATCATTGTCTAAAGTTGGAAAGCTGGAAATAGTTATGTACATGCTGCACAGTTTCTGTCGAAACTATGGCATTGTCAACTTTTATCGGGCTTTTACTTATATTATTGCTGAAAATAGCAACCTTTTTCTCTAACTTTTTGCAAAAGAAAATGTTTATATGTGAGGGCCGTTACATATGATAAAAGTCCGAGGCGAATATCTGGCACAAGGATATGAGAAAATAACAAGCCAGCGGCTATCTGACCTGGGGGTCACGTTGTTCACAGCAGGATGTCTTGGGATATGACACCCACTTAGCTGCTCCTTTCATACACCCCTCGCCATGCCTTTCAGCTTGGTGGGCTGCTGACATTTCGGCAGATCAATACTTTTCTATGCCCCCATAGGGAAATATGGATTCATGGGGAAGATGCTCCAGTCAGAGAACTATAACCTGTAAACATGTTAGAGATGTACATTGCGCCCAGAGCTACGATCTTATAATCTTCTTAACTTACGAGTGCATGAATACGAGATGTGTGATGGAGAGCCAAGTTTCACATGTGTCCCTAAGACAGAAAACTGTAAGCTTGTGGTTGGCATTAGCTCAATATTTTACGGGAGCTGATATCTGCCACGGACGTAGAATATCCTGTCATGATTCAGCAATAGGAAAAGGCCGATATCTCAACATTCCAAAAGAAAGGAGACTATGTTTACAATGTCAAACAGTAGAGGATGGAATTTCATTTCTTGGATGACTGCGAATTATACAAAGAAATTAGAATAGAATTCATACAAAAAATTCAAAATTACATTCCAAATATTATTAAACCCAGTCAGCTAATACTGGAAGACAAACTTGTGGGACTGTTTGGGAAATTTGTCAGTAACTGCTGTCAAAAACGCCATAGCATGCAAGAGTGGTTCAATCTCTTGTTCAGCATTTATCTAATTTTGTTTTGCTTTTTTGCTTTTTTGCTTTTTTTCTGCGTGGTTTCATGTAACTTTGCATGCGTGTCTTATAAACCTTGTTCAGGTTTAATTGACATTAAAATTGATTCTGATTCTGATTCTGATTCTGTACGAATCCTGCCATTCCCCAATTCTTCACCCTTGGAAGTGCTTGTGATTGGGGAATGGTGGATGAAAATAGGTTATGTTTTTGTTTTTTTGTTTTTTTTTGTTTTTGTTTTTTACCAGATTGATGATGCCACTGGTGGTAAAACATGAGCAGAACGAAATTGTAGAAAAGGAAACCATTATCAATCAATGATTTAAATCAACTTCTTTTCTGTGCAAGAAACAGTTGTTAGATCCTTGAATAGCTAAAACACATCCAGGAGTAGCACTGGGTAATGTAATATGCTCTTGTAATTGTTTGTCATTTTGTTTTATTCTATGACACAAATATCAACAAATTAACTCCTCCATTGATACGTTTCGTCACTTATTTGTTCATGGTATACATATCTGTTCATTCATTAATTTATCCATTCGTTCTTTATTGTTAATGACATGGTTTGAAATGTTTAATATATATATATATATATATATATATATATATATATATATATATATATATATATATATACATTGCTATTGAAATGGTTTGAAATGTTAAAAAAAAACAAAAAAACAAATCGCCTGAAAGCATGATATGAGGAGGGAAGAATCTTGATAGTTAATTTATAAATTTACCTTTGAGATACGAAATCATTTATCTAAAGTCACACCATATATATATATATATATATATATATATATATATATATATATATATATATATATATATATATATATATATATATATATATATATATATAAGAAGAAAGAAAATAAAGAATCACCACTGTCTAAAGCTGGAAAGCGGGAAATGTTTATGTACTTGCTGCTCAGTTGTTTGTTTTTTTATCGAATCTGTGGCGTTGTCCACTTCTCTTTTTATATATATATATATATATATATATATATATATATATATATATATATATATATATATATATATATATATATATATATATATATATATATACTTTTACTGAAAGTATAGACTTACTTTTCTCTTACTTTTTGCGAACGAGAATTATGTTTAATGTGAGGGCCGTTACATATGATAAAAGCCCAAGGCAAATATCTGGCACAAGGATATGAGAGAATAACAAGCCAGCGGTTACCTGACCTGGGGGTCACGTTGTTCACAGCAGGACGTCTTGGGATATGACATCCACTTAGCTGCTCCTTTCATACACCCCACGCCGTGCCTTTCAGCTTCTTCTGAACTGGGCTGCTGGTATTTCGGCAGATCAATACCCTTTCTTTATCCTCACAGGGAACTATGGATTCGTGGGGAAGCTGCTCCAGTCACAGAACCTCAAGCTGTAAATCTGTTAGAGATGTAGATGGGGCCCGGAACTATGACTTTCGAATCGTCTTTATTTACGAATGCATATATACGAGTTGTGGGATGGAAAGCGTTGTTGGTGTCTCAGTACAGGAAGATATATGCTGGGGGTTGGCAGTGCTCCATACGACGTGGGGCTTTTGTTGTTGTTGTTGTTGTTGTTTGTCTGCCACAGAGGATTCTAGATCATGTGCAAAATCATCATATACCCTGCCTCCCCTCCCCCCATCCCCTCCACCATTACTTATGTCTGTGGTTTGTAAATGGAGAAAAAAAAAAAAGATGAATATGTTATTTTACTAAATTAATAATTATATTTATCATTGGAAATAAGACATGAGCAGAACAAAACATATAACAATAACCAGTTAGAAGAAATAAATCATCATCAATGATCGAGATCAGTTTTCTTTGTATGGTTATGATATAGCTGCAATCAACAACCATCTACCTGAAGATCTAGTCGTCAGCCCCATCTACATGTAATATGCGGCTTCTGTTCAAACATGTGTGTGTGTGTGTGTGTGTGTGTGTGTGTGTGTGTGTGTGTGTGTGTGTGTGTGTGTGTGTGTGTGTGTGTGTGTGCTCGCGCGCGCAGTGCGTGCACGTGTGAGTATGCACAAGTTTTTATATTGATATGCACTTGAATGTATCCACATTTCTACTGTATCTGTGTGTATGATTTTCGATTTATGTTCGTACCTTCTTATGTACTATCCCCCCCCTCCCCAATATTACTTGTGACCCCGGTACACTTGGTAATAAAGACATATTCTATTCTATTCTAGCTAGGTTTGCTTCCCCACACTTTATTTTATAGCTTAAATACGTTATAAAGTATGACGTCCTCTTCATGAAAGGTCTTGTATAGTACATGTCATGATCTGTGTATCATCTGAACATTCAGCTATTACTGCATGAAGCTTCATTTGTGCATAGTCTGTTCTCTTGGCATACCACCGTATCTTCTTGATTCATATTTAACGTGTTTAGATGCATGCAAGATACATGTTTCTATTGTATAGAGAAAGGTTTCCGAGGTCCCTGAACAGTTAAGCAGCACTCGGCAGTACATTACATTTACGTGGATATTTGATATTAAGTTTTGTTGATGGGCATCAATATTCGTTTATTATTCCGTCCTTTCATTCATTCATTCATTCATAATAAAAAACAGTTGTTTATTCTTTAATTCATTCATTCATTCATTCTTTGTCGTTAGATCTTGAAATGTATAGAGAAAAAAAACGTAAAGAAGCACGTGGAAAGCACGAATTATGGTGGGAAAAGTCTTGATTATTCATTCGGAAACTGACATTGGAAAGGAAAATATTTCCTGATCGCCCCACCAGATATTTGCAAAGACAATATTGGAAACAGAAAAAAAAAAAAAAAAAAAAAAAAAAATCACTCGCTGAACAGTTTCTGTCGAATAAATGGCGTCGTCCACTTACACGGACACTTACTAAATATTATTGCATAAGGTTTAGGAGCGTTGCTTTTCTCTTACCTTTCTGCGAACGAAAATAACTGTTGTGTATACGATGTGATGGCGGTTCCTGAAGAAAAGCCCAAAGTGAATATCTGGCACACGAATGACAGGATAACATGTCAGCGGCTGTCTGGCCTAAGGGTCGCATTGTTCACAGCGACGGGGGCAATAGCCGAGTGGTTAAAGCGTTGGACCCTCAATCTGAGGGTCCCGGGTTCGAAGCGCGATGGCGCCTGGTGGGTAAAGGGAGGAGATTTTTTCCGATCTCCCAGGTCAACATATGTGCAGACCTGCTAGTGCCTGAGCCCCCTTCGTGTGTATACGCAAGCAGAAGATCAAATGCGCACGTAAAAGATCCTGTAATCCATGTCGGCGTTCGGTGGGTTATGGAAGCAAGAATATACCCAGCATGCACACCCCCGAAATCGGAGTATGACTGCCTACATGGCGGGGTAAAAACGGCCATACACGTAAAAGCCCACTCGTGTGCATACGAGTGAACGTGGGAGTTGCAGCCCACGAACGCAGAAGAAGAAGAAGAGTTCACAGCAGGACATCTTGGGATGAGACACCCACTTAGATGCTCCTTTCATATACCCCACGCCGTGCCTTTCAGCTTTCAACTGTTATGGGACACAGAAAAATAAGCTGTATAAAAATGTGCTTTTTGAACTGTTTTGTTACTGTCCCTTTCAAGTCCATGTGTCTGTGAAACAGATACATGGAATAAAAGGTGTGGGTGTGTGAAAAACAGTTGATTTTTCTTATTGCTCAGAAAAGATGTCAACACAAAGTGTCATGGTGATCATCACACTAAAATTACTGTGAGGGTTGGGCGTACCACTGATCTGTGAATTTATTTATTTATTTATTTATGTAAGCTTATCTATTATTTATTCACCTTTTTTTTTATTTCTCAAGGCCTGACTAAGCGCGTTGGGTTACGCTGCTGGTCAGGCATCTGCTTGGCAGATGTGGTGTAGCGTATATGGATTTGTCCGAACGCAGTGACGCCTCCTTGAGCTACTGAAACTGAAACTGTACCTTTCAGCTTCTCATGAACTGAGCTGCTGGCATTTATGCAGATCAATACCTTTATGGATTCGCAGGGAAGCTGCTTCAGTCAGAGAACCATAAGCTGTAAACTTGTTAGAGATGTAGTCAGCGCCTGGAGCTGTGATCTTCTTATCTTCTTAACTTAACGGGTGCATGAATAAGAGGCGTATGATGCATAGGCGAAGTTTCGCGTATGTTCTACTCATCGAGACTATAAGCTTGTGGTTAGCATTGTTCCAAATGGTAGGAGCTCAAAATATGCCACGGGGGATCCCAGATCATGTGCGCACCCTCTCTCCCCTGCCCTCCATTATTTGTATAGTATCACGGATAGTGGCGTTTTCTAAGAACAGAAGCCCAAAGCAACTATATCACTGGAGTCTTAGAGAATAACAGCCCAGCTGCTATCTGACCTAAGGGTCCTCTTGTACACAGCAGGACGTCTTGTGTTATGACACCCACTTAGCTGATCCTTTTATACACCCCACGCGGTCCCTTTCGGTTTCTCCTAAACCGTGATGGTGGTGTTGGTGCAAATCAATACCTGTCTGTACCCCCATGATCTTCCAAACTTCTTTACACACACACACACACATGCACACATGAACACATTACATTAGAGTGGACATCACATTTCTCTTACAGCTGCAGTTACTTTACGTGCGTTAAGTGCATACTACACACGAGGTATATAAGTTGTCTGATGGAAAGGGGAGTTTCTTTGGTGTCATAAGCATACACTTGTGGTTGGCATCGCTTCAAATGACGGGAACTTAAGTTTGCCACGGAGGATTCTAGATCACGTGTGAATCGTCCCATACACACACCCCTCCCCCTACTTGTGTCTTCGATTGGCGAATAGAGGATGCACAGAAATGAAGATGTTATATAACCACATTGATCATGCTACTGGCGATAGGGCATGATGATGCAAAACTAACGAAAGTCATTATATAAAAAAAAAGCATCATTATTGATCGAGACCAGCTTTCTGTGTGTGATTAATCTAGCTAGATTTGCTTCCCGCACTTCCGTTTATAGCTTAAAATATCATAGATTTTCGTGTCTTTTGACAAATATGAAAGAGCTTGCAACGTGCCATGTCGCATTTCAGACACATAATCAGACGATCAACAACAACAGCAATGACAAGAAGCCCAATTACGTGCGGATCCCTTTTTTCTCGTTACGGTACGGGGTTCCATGGTGTAATGGTTAGCACTCTGGACTCTGAATCCAGCGATCCGAGTTCAAATCTCGGTGGAACCTAACCTTTAGCTCCTCGGTAGTATAGTGGTCAGTATCCCCGCCTGTCACGCGGGAGACCGGGGTTCAATTGCCCGCCGGGGAGAGAGTTCTTTAAGAGGAAGGTAGCAGAATGGTTAAGACGCTCAGCTGCCAATACAGACAGTCCGTGAGGGTGTGGGTTCGAATCCCGCTCTCGCCCTTTCTCCTAAGTTTGACTGGAAAATCAAACTGAGCGTCTAGTCTTTCGGATGAGAC
>NC_134898.1:14881355-14883855 GCF_041734735.1 Babylonia areolata | reverse complement strand
GAAATCAAGACAAACATCAAGGCACAGCCAGGAATAAAGTGACGCCTCCAGCACCCCAAATATAACACAGAAGACAAATACCATTTGCTGGAACGACGGGAACAGGTCAAGATCTTCCGCCTGAGGACTGGACACAGCCGCCTGTTCCACCACATGTACACACAAATCTGGCATTGGACAGAGTGGAGAGTGCCCTTGTGGTGAGGGACCAGTGACAACAGACCACATCCTTCAAGACTGTACGACGCATGCAGCATCCAGGAGGAAGTACTGGCCAACACCGACAGCAGTGGAAGCCAAGCAGTACGGCACCGTGGAGGAGCTGCGACGGACGGCAGCCTTCATCGAGGACACCGGGCTGCTCATCTAATGGGAGGCGAACGAGGAGGAGGAGGAGGAGGAGGAAGAAGAAGCTCGTGCCCACCTCCGCTTACTTCGAAGAAAACAACAACAACAAAAAACAGAATGATATTTGCGGACATGGTCACGGTAGAATACAGTATGTTACAACAAATAGTAACAATAGAAAACATGTTAGAATAGAATAGGATTTATAGAATGCAACACAATAAATCCAGTCCAGTCTAATACAATACACCTTCATTCATCCAACTAGATAATTAATTTTGCATCCACAGACTGGTACCTCACACCACACAATAATATACGCCAGCCTACTTGCGTATACAAAACACAACATCGCTTGGACCAAAAGAGCAAAAAGGAAGCACACAAGCAAATAATAACACATATTTGATTAATTTACACCCCACGCCACTAACCCCCCCTCTTACCCCCCACACCCTGAAAAAGCACACACTCACACAGTAAAGAATGCTGTTGTTGTTGTTTTTTTTATGTGTGTTTAAAATGAAGAGAATACATATATGTTCAGAAAACACAAACATGTCGAGTAACACAAGTCACTTAAGAGTTCAACTTCAGACACCGGTCGTCTTCAAAATTGATATCCGTCATTCGGTTGGTTAGTATCAGTATCAGTATCAGTAGCTCAAGGAGGCGTCACTGCGTTCGGACAAATCCATATACGCTACACCACATCTGCCAAGCAGATGCCTGACCAGCAGCGTAATCCAACGCGCTTAGTCAGGCCTTGAGAAAAAGGAAAAAAAAAAAAAAAAAAAAAAAATATATACAAAAAGGACTACTACTAATAATAATAATATGTATAAGGCGCAAAAACTTGATGAAGTCAACTATAAGCGTAAAAAAAAATATTAAAAAAAAAAATTAAAAAAAAAAAAAATAGATAAGTGCAGCATCAGCATCAGCATCAGCATCAGCAGTGGTAGCAGCAGCAGCAGCAGGAACAGGGTCAGTGGCAGCCGCAGCCGTATTGATGCATTTCTATAAGTTGCTGAAACAGGAAGGCAAGACATATTTTGGGAAATACCGACAGAGCAAAAAAAAAAGCCGGCAAGGCCTTCAAGACTCACTTGTGTTACACAGAAACCCCCCCCCCCCCAGCCCCTCCCCCCCCGCCCCCCCCCCCCCCCCCCAAAGGAAATTAAAAAACTTATAAAAGAGAAAAAAAAAATTGTTGAAATGTGATCTCTAGTCTTTATTATAGTTTATAGTCATATACAGCTTCGCGAAAAACAAAACAAAAAACAAAAACAAAAAATCAAAAATTAGTTTGTTGAAATGTGTACTCTATTCGTTATTATATTAGTATTTATCGCGAAAAGAAAAGAAGAAGAAGAAGAAGAAGACCTTAATGCAGATTCGAACTTCGGATGTTTGGGTCCACATTGAGTGGTTTTACCCTCTGCGCTAACACGGATTCAATGTTGACGTTCAAAAATTATTATTTGAGCATGTCATGTTCTTTTAGCGGAATAAATCAACAGCAGCAATCAAAGTCATAACACGGTTAAAATCATGTTATTTTGGTATATCTCGGGCATTTACAAATTTTCTTTCAAGTCCTAGGTAAAGGAGACGTTCCCATCGCCTGAAAAAAATTGCAATATATGTTTTTTTTTTGTTTTTTTTTTATAGACCTGAAGAGATCCATGATCGACAAGCTTTGTCTTTCCACTCACTGAGAAATTACCGACGCCTTCCATTCTTTTCTTTTTTTCTTTTTTTTTTTTTTCTTTTTTTTATAACTTTCTGTTCATTCTAGTCAATTCAGTATCCACTTTAAAACATTCATATGCAGTAAACACGTTGATGAATATCTAAGAAATTCTTTTTAAATCGGCGGTAAAGGAGACGTTGCCATCGCGTCAGGCTTTGCAACATGTTTTGTGAAGATCTGCACTGACCAGTGCCGTGTCAACGAGGCAGTGAAGCGGTCGATTCAAATTTTCTTTTCTGTTCGTTCTAGTTAATTCAGTGTCCACTTTAGAATATTCATGTGCGGTCAACACGTCAATAATGTAGTTAGTGTCGCTGTATGTGTTTAGTCCAGAATGTGTATTTCTTTGCTTTTAATTGCGAACAATAAAAATGAGGTCATGGCGTATTGTCACAT
>NC_134898.1:14851355-14863855 GCF_041734735.1 Babylonia areolata | reverse complement strand
CGCACACGCAAACACACGCACACAAGTACACACACACACACACACACACACACACACACACACACACACACACCAAAAGAAAAGAAACAAACAAAACGAACCTCAAGGAAGAAAGAAATGCTGATCTGCATAAAGAGGGAGGACGAGAGAGAGAGAGAGAGAGAGAGAGAGAGAGAGAGAGAGAGAGAGAGAGAGAGAGAGAGAGAGAGAGAGAGAGAGAGAGAGAGAATGAATGAATGAATGATGAATGAACGAATTTTATTTCTGATGTTAATAGAATAAGCAACAGTGCTTTTTTTTTTTTTTTTCATCCAGCCCCCAAAAGGAGATAATTGGGGGAAAATATAAACAAATGAATTGCAAATAGCATCGCATAACATCCAACAAGAAAGGAACGGGGAAAATAAAAAAAAAAATCAAAGCATCACATCCATTGCAAAATCATGGAAAGGACTACATGGAAATTGTACACAGAACCGCAAACACACTCTTTAGAATAACGTATATGCGCCAAGAAATGTAGAGAAAATACTAGCGAGAGAGACCGAGAGAGAGAGAGAGAGAGAGAGAGAGAGAGAGAGAGAGAGAGAGAGAGACAGACAGACAGACAGACAGACAGACAGACAGAGGGGGGTTGCGAGGGGACGAGGGGGGGTATGGGGGGGGGGGACTATGTGTGTGTGTGTGTGTGTGTGTGTGTGTGTGTGCACAAGTGCATTCCCTGTGACGTAGATACATTTAGCAAAAAATGTGCGTAAGTGCACGTTGTGAATCTGCGTCATAACGACGGAACGTGTCTTGTTGCTGCAAGCCCGTACTCATAATGCACATACAAAATGTACAGGGGAACACACACACACCCGAAGGCACATCAATGCGCCACAAGCCTCACACTTTCAATGCCCGTCAGTCAACTTGTATTTGTATTTGTATTTCTTTTTATCACAACAGATTTCTCTGTGTGAAATTCGGGCTGCTCTCCCCAGGGAGATCGCGTCGCTACACTACAGCGCCACCCATTTTTTTTGTTTTTTTTTGTATTTTTTCCCTGCGTGCAGTTTGATTTGTTTTTCCTATCGAAGTGAATTTTTTCTACAGAATTTTGCCAGGAACAACCCTTTTGTTGCCGTGGGTTCTTTTACGCTCGCTAAGTTGATGCTGCACACACGGGACCTCGGTTTATCGTCTCATCCGAATGACTAGCGTCCAGACCACCACTCAAGGTCTAGTGGAGGGGGGGGGGGGGGGGGGAGAAAATATCGGCGGCCGAGCCGTGATTCGAACCAGCTCGCTCAGATTCTCTCGCTTCCTAGGCGGACGCGTTACCTCTAGGCCATCACTCTACTTCGCCCACATTCTCCATCCATATCAGTCTTTACAAGATACACCGTCCGAACGTTCAGATCTCCAGAAGACAGGTTTACGATCTGGAGAATGGGGAGGGGGGGGGGTGGGGGGGGGGGGGGGGGGGGGGGGTGGGGGGGGGGGGGGGGGGGGGCACAGACTTTTAGCCCCCTTTCTTCTTCTTGCTGGGGAGCTCTATAAACATCTCCCTCCACCACCACCCCCTCCCCCACCCCCCAACCCCCCACCCCCCACACCATCACCGCCACTCACTCAGTCCCACCTCGCCTTTCCCAAACAGGTGCACAGACCCGCCCACCCCCCACCCCCGCCATGTCCAACATCTAATTAACAATAAGAAGACCCAGGGTCAAGAGAAGGTGAGGAGATTAATTGACTTACGCTCGTGCCAGACAAAACCTCCAACAGCCTCGATTGATTAATGGTGGTTCTTTTTTTTTTTTTTTTTTTTTTTTTTAATATATAGTTCTTCAGACGGCTCATTAAAGGTGATGAGGGACAGTTGAATGTCTATCGTTTTTAATGATGGGGAAGGGGTGGGATGGGGGTGGAAGGAGGGAGGGTGGGGGGGGGTGACGGGGAGGAATGCGGGGTGGGTGGGTGGGGGTGCCGGGGGGGGGGGGGAGCTGCTTCTTGATGCCAGAGCAGCCCAGGACAGAACAGTACTCTCTCTCTCTCTCTCTCTCTCTCTCTCTCTCTCTCTCTCTCTCTGTGTGTGTGTGTGTGTGTGTGTGTGTGTGTGTGTGTGTGTGTGTGTGTGTGTGTGTGTGTGCTCAAGAGTGAGAGCGAGCGTCTTTCTACAGTCTCTTTCTTATACACCCACCTCCACCAAACCCCCTCGCCCCCCCCCCCCACCCCCCCCCCCCCCCCCCAACCTCCCACTGCAGAGAACATCATGCCATCTTCCATCTCCTCAACCTGTTTTTTTTTTTTTTTTTTTTTTTCTGTTGTTGTTTGTTGTTTGCTGTTGTTGTTGTTTCTTTCTCTTCTTTTTTCGTCACCTTCGCCCACGTGTAAACAACCGCACTGGAACTAGATGTGGATGTGTCAGTTTATCTGGGCTAGTGATGGCTTCCACGAAATATGTGGGCATTTGGGAGGATGTCTGTCATCTCTTTTTCTCTCTCCCATTCTCTCTCTCTTTTTCTTTTTTTTTTTTTCTTTTTCTTTTTTTTTTTTTTTTTTTTTTTTTTTTTTGGATGCGTTGGCTAGTAGTAGGCTCTGTTTCTTTATTTCTTTTTTCTTCTTCTTTTTTTTAATTTTTTGTTTGTTTGTTTGTTTGTTTTTTCATGTGTGTGTTCTGTTTCGCTTCCACTTGTTTGTTCACATTTTTATTTCACCTTTCAGCGAAAAAGGCCGAGGGTGACAAGGTCAAGATATTAATTCTTTATCTTTCTTTTTTTTTTTTCTGTCGCTGTTGTTGTTTATTCACCATTCCGTGGTAGCCCCAACCGCAGCTTATGAGTTAATGAATAAAAATGATCCTTGTTTTCGCCGGGTTTTTTTTTTTTTTTTTTTTGGGGGGGGGGGGGGGGTTGTTTGTTTGTTGTTTTTTTATTTTTGTTTTTTTTTTTGGTTTTTTTTCATTAGTCTGTTGTCTGCCTCTGTCTGTCTGTCAGTCAGTCAGTCTGTCTGTCTGTCTGTACTCTCGCTGTATCCACCCCCTCTCTCTCCCTCTCTTTCTCTAATGTGACAAGACATAAAAAAAACCAAACCCTGTGGCTGTGTAAAAAAATGTGACTGTCCGTTTATCTGCCTCTCTCTCATTGTATGTCTGTCTGTCTGTCTCTGTCTCTGTATTTCCTCTCTCTCTCTCTCTCTCTCTCTCTCTCTCTCTCTCTCTCTCTCTCTCTCTCTCTCTCTCTCTCTCTCTCTCTCTCTCTCAAATGTGACAAGACAAACAAATGTCCCTTTGGCTGTGTAAAAAATGTGACTGTTCGTTTATCTGTCTCTTTCTCATTGTATGTCTGTCTGTCTGTCTCTGTCTCTGTATCTCCCCCCCCCTTTCTCCCTCTAATGTGACAAGACATAAAAAAATCCCCCTGTGGCTGTGTAAAAAAATGTGACTGTCCGTTTATCTGTCTCTCTCTCATTGTATGTCTGTCTGTCTGTCTGTCTGTCTGTCTCTGTATCTCCCCCCCCCCCTCTCTCTCTCTCAAATGTGACAAGACATAAAAAAATGTCCCTTTGGCTGTGTAAAAAATGTGACTGTTCGTTTATATGTCTCTCTCTCATTGTATGTCTGTCTGTCTGTCTGTCTCTGTCTCTGTCTCTGTATCTCTCTCTCTCTCTCTCTCTCTCTCTCTCTCTCTCTCTCTCTCTCTCTCAAATGTGACAAGACATAAAAAAAAAAATGTCTGTCTGTCTGTCTCTGTCTCTGTATCTCCCCCCCCCCCTCTCTCTCTCTCTAATGTGACAAGACATAAAAAAAATCCCCCTGTGGCTGTGTAAAAAAATGTGACTGTCCGTTTATCTGTCTCTCTCTCATTGTATGTCTGTCTGTCTGTCTCTGTATCTCTCTCTCTCTCTCTCTCTCTCTCTCTCTCTCTCTCTCTCTCTCTCTCTCTCTCAAATGTGACAAGACATTAAAACATGCCCCTTTGACTGTGTAATAATATATCTGTCTCTCTCTCATTGTATGTCTGTCTGTCTGTCTCTGTCTCTCTCTCTCTCTCTCTCTCTCTCTCTCAAATGTGACAAGACATAAAAAAAATGTCCCTTTGGCTGTGTAATAAATGCAACTGTCCGTTTATATGTCTCTCTCATATTGTCTGTCTTTGTCTGTCTTTGTCTGTCTGTCTGTCTGTCTGTCTGTCTGTCTGTCTGTCTCTCTCTCTCAAGACGTCAGAAATTCCTTCTGTGTCTGTGTAGAAAATGCGACTGTCCGTTTATCTGTCTCTCTCTCATTGTCTGTCTGTCTGTCTGTCTGTCACTGTCTCTGTATCTCCCTCTCTGTCTCTCACCCCCCCCCCCCCACCCTACCCCCACCGGTCACTTCCCGAAGCCCTTTTCACCTTTCATATTTGTGAGATCCCCCCAACGAGGAAAAGAAATGGGCGTAGCAAATATGCCCAGAATCTGTATACCACGCTACTTTAGATCTTTGGCATTCTTGGAATTGAGCTGGTTAGTTAGTGTCTGAAAGAATGTTGTTGTTTTTTTGATGCCGTTACACCCTGCTTTCTCTTCTGTTTTCTTGTTGTTTCTTGACATGGTTAATTAAACTTCACAATATGCAGTGATCTGTTTGCGTGTCGGCTTTTACATAATGGGGATCGGGTGGCGGGCTGGGGGGGGGGGGGGGGCGGTAGGGAGGGGGGGAGAGAAAGATTTTATTAAAAATAGAGGAAGGCATTAACAAGGTAGAAAAATACGAAATGCTGAAGAGAGAGACAGAGACAGAGAGACAGAGAGAGACACAGAGAGAGACAGACAGACAGAGAGAGAGAGAGAGAGAGAAAGGGAGAGAAACGGACAGACAGTCAGTCATTCAGTCAGAGAGACAGACAGACAGACATAGACAGAGACAGAGACAAAAAGACACACACATACATATATATATATATATATATATATATATAGAGAGAGAGAGAGAGAGAGAGAGAGAGAGAGAGAGAGAGAGAGACAGACAGACAGACAGACAGACAGACAGACAGACAGACAGACAGACAGACAGACAGACAGACAGACAGACAGACAGACGTTTTATTCATTCATATTAATACCATGGCCCCTCAGAATGACGACGTGCTCACTAATGGTGATGATGACGATACAAAGAGGGAGAAGAAAACGAAACGGAGCAGAGGGGGAAAAAAAAAGACGGAAGAAAACAACAAATCAATCCTAGATCAAGGAGATGGAGAATGAGGAGAAGATGGAGGAGGAGGAGGATGTGGAGGCGGAGGAAAAGAAGAACGAAGAAGAAGGAAGAAGGAGGAGGAGGAGGAGAAGAAGAAGAAGAAGGAGAAGACAGAAGGAAGAAGAAGGAGAAGGAAGAAGAAGAAGGAAGGAAGAGGAGGAGGAGGAGGGATGGAGGGCGAGGGAGGAGCTAGGGGGTGGGTGGGGTGGGAGACACAAAACAATAGAAGGAAAAAAAAATGAAGAAACAAAAGAAGAAGAAGAAAATGACGACGACGACGACGACGAATAAGATGATGATGATGATGATGATGATGACGATGATGATGATGATGATGATGATGATGATGATGATGATGATGATGATGATGAAAGAGGGTGAGAGGAAGGAAGTAATGAAGGAATGACAGGTAGAGGAGGAGGAAAAGAAGAAGAAGAAAAACGAACAGGAGCAAGAAAACAACAAAACCACGTTCGTTCATTTCATCTACAGTCTGTTCATCTGGGATGATAGGTATTGGACTAAAAAAATAAATGACTTTTTTTTTCAATAGTTTTTTTTTTTTTTTCCCCTATCATAATGATGATGATTATTATCATTATCATTAATTAGAAATCATTCATTTGTGAAAATCAATGGCAGGGGAAGAAATATTCAACTGAAAAGAGGGGGGCGGTTGAGGTGGAGGGGGGTTGGGAGATGTTGGGGGGGGCGAAGGGGAGGGGATTGAGGAGGGAGAGAGAGAGAGAGAGAGAGAGAGAGAGAGAGAGAGAGAGAGAGAGAGAGAGAGAGAGAGAGAGAGAGAGCATAGTGTGGACAAGATAGAGTACAGAATGTAAAATGGAGAGGGTGGGTGTCATTGATTGGAGAAAGAAAAAAAAAAAAAAAAAAAACATAATTTTGGAAGCGTGTGTGTCAGGGGGGGGGGGGGGTGGATGTGGGAAGCGGGATTAGGACAAAAAAATTAATCAATAATCAAATATTGTATTCAATACTTCTGTAGATTATTACTTGAAAAAAAAAAGATGATGTGGGGACCTACAGTGAACAACCAACTGGACTATTTAACTGATAACTAGCTAACTTTAATAAAGAAATATTTTGAAATACAGAACTTTTTTCAACAGAAAATACAGCACATGTTTATTCATCCGATGTGAATTCAAAGGCTCGTCACTCACACCAATTAGTTTTTCAGCCAAAAGTCTAACACACACACTACACACACACGCGCGCGCGCGCACGCACGCACGCACGCACGCACGCACGCACGCACGCACACACACACACACACACACACACACACACACACACACAACACATACACACACACACACACACGCACGCACGCACGCACGCACGCACGCACGCACGCACGCACGCACGCACACACACACACACACACACACACGCGCGCGCGCGCACACACACTACACACACACACACACACACACACACACACACACACGATTTGTCTTCTGGAGCTGGAAGGCCACATAAACATCACAAATAATGTTGCTGTTGGTGGGGAAAAAAAAAAAATCGCTGCTGCAGTTACTGAACTTCTTACTGCCACCCCCCCCCTCACTCCTTTATTCTCTTTATCCGTCCCTCTCCACACCAATCATGCTTCCCCCCCCTGACCCCCCCCCCCCACCCCACCCCTCGCCCCCCACCTGCACCCCCACCCCCCACCCCCTACACACACATATACACACAACACACGCCCCTGCACCACCACCACCATCTCCAGAAGCCAAATCTTCTCATCCCAGTGCCAACTGTTCTCCCACCATCCCGCTGACAAATGTCTTGCTTTGTTGCGGCGAAAATGATGAGTGCCCCATATCGTGGAGAGAAGAAGCAAGGATTGTTTTGGCAGGCAGGCAGTACCCTGTATTCATGTCGTGTCTGTCTCCAGCCTGAGCGGTTTTTTTTTTTTTTTTTTTTTTTTTACCACTGTGACACGCAATGTTCCTTCTTCTTTTTTTTATACTCTCAGCAGGGCCTTTTACTATGATTTATCATCATCATCATCATAATAATCATCTATTATTATTATTATTATTATTATTATTATTATTATTATTATTATCATTATTGTTGTTGTATTGTATTATATATATCTTATTTTATTTTATTTCTTCATTTTTTCGTTGTTGTTTTTTTGTTTGTTTTGGGTTTTTTTTTGTTATTTTTATTTTATTTCATTTTTATTATTACTGTTTTTTGTTGTTGTTTTTTTTGTTTTGTTTTGTTGTTGTTTTGTTGTTGTTTTTTTCTCGAGGCTTGACTAAGCGCGTTGGGTTACGCTACTGGTCAGGCATCTGCTTGGCAGATGTGGTGTAGCGTACATGGATTTGACCGAACGCAGTGACGCCTCCTTGAGCTACTGATACTGATACCGATACTGATACTGATATTATTATTATCATCATCATCATCATCATCATCATCATCATCATGTGGCTTCAGGTAGTTAAATGAAGCTGTCACCCCAAAGCATTCGTGACTGACTGACTGACTGACTGGACAGAAAAAAAAACAAATGTTGAGGTTCTCTGATTGTCTCTGTCTGTCTGTCTGTCACTCTCATAAAATTTTCCAGAACCCAACTCCCTTCAAGTATTCAACCTTCATCGAATCAAGACCCAAGCTTTGATAACAACACCTAAGTACTTTTTTTTGCCACTTCAAGAAGAAAATTTGATCGAAGTTGATTCCCAATACCTCTGTCTCCTTTTTTTTTTTCTTTTTTTTTCCATCACACATGTCAACGCACCGGTAACAGCTAACTAAATAAATGAATGAATGAATAAACACACACACACACACACACACACACACACACACACACATATATATATATATATATATATATATATATATATATATATATATATATATATATATATATAATAGTCATTCGGATGGAACGATAAACAGAGGTCCCGTATGCAACATGCACTTAGCGCCCGTAAAAGAACCCACGGCAATAAAAGAGTTGTTCCTGGCAAAATTTGTGTAGAAAAATCCACTTCGATAGGAAAAAAAACAACCCAAATAAATCTGCACGAAGGGAAAAAAAAGGTGGCGCTGTAGTGTAGCGACGCGCTCTCCCTGGTGAGAGCAGCCCGAATTTCACACAGAGAAATCTGTTGTGATAAAAAGAAATATAAATACAAATACAAAATGCATTTTTTTTAATGAAAAAGAAAATGACGAATAATTCGTATTTTTTACAAGCTGCATCCAAGTAAAATCGAAGGAAAAACAAAACAAAACAAAACAAAACAAAAAAAAACACACATCAGCTTCAGCTGATTTGCCGTCTTCTGTTCACGTGGAGAGACACACACACTGGAGTGCACTGGAAACTGTCTGCAGTGGTACGCCGCTCACTTGAAGACGTACTCTGCACGTTTCTTGACCTTGGTAGTTTTCTCTTTCTACAACTTCTACGAAAAATGGGAAGAATCTAAACTTGCCAGAGTTGTTTCGATCTGTGCTGAATTTCTAGACTTGGGCTCTCTCGAGACATTTCGATCCCGAGGCGGGATCTTTCGGAAAGGGCATGGTGAGTTACTTCAAGGAGCTTTTTTTTTCTTTTTTAGTTCCAGTCCAGATTCGTAAGGACTGGAATGGACAAAAACCTCGATTGACCGTGACTCAGTCCCAGAACCCAATACACAATACACAAATTTTATTGTCTATACTTTGGTACAGAGATTTTCTTTTTGGCAGCAGCACATATCCAACATAAGAAGAAAACAACAAACAAATAAAATGAATAGAAAATAAAAAAAAGATAAATTAAATGGCACCAAATGGAAATAGCGAAATACAAATATACAGATTACTAAAAATTTACGTGCCTCTCCATTTCAGTCAGCCAAGCTGCATTGCACATCTTCCCACAACACACAGACACACACACACACACACACACACACACACACACACACACACACACACACACACACACACACACACACCACGCGCACACACACGCACACATGCACTCTCTCTCTTTCTCTCTCTCTCTGTCTCTGTCTTCACAAAGTATGTATGTCAGAGCGTAAAACATGCGTCCTGCATTAGTTCTGGCGTAAAATAGTAATATTTTCTTTTTTTTGGTTAAGATTCAGACTCTCTTGCAGGAGCAGGTCTGGAATGCTGTGAGTACGCTCCAGCTTGAATCAGTCCTGAAGAAAACGGGACCTACTTTTTTGTGAATGGTAGCGCTGTCGTCAGACATATTACAGTCTCTGTCTCTGTAAACATCTTCAGGCATAGAAGAGATAATAACTGACTAACTTGAGTGATGAGCGAAGTGGGGTTTGGGGTTGTAGATCAGAATGATTTACTTCAACATAGTATTTTGGTTTGGTTTGGTTGTTGTTGTTTGTATGTTGTTTTGTTTTGTTTGAAGTAATGTCCCTAAAAGTGATCATCCCAAGTTCCCCACAAATAACCGTGCCCTGGTTCGTCTGTCACAGTTCCGGGTGCTTTATATCGACAGGGAGCTGTCGATGTTAGGCTGCTATGAAGCCACACATCAGTGGAGACCCTGCACAGCTGTTGGCTTACTGTGGTGGTGTTAATTACTTACCGTTTCTTCTAATGCTTCGTAGAGAAGACTTCATGCACTAAGCCACTTAGTGATGACTGTATTCGATAAGTAGCGGGGCCAGACTGTGTAAGTGTTCCTTCCTGGGTTGAAACTGTGAAAGCAATAAAGCTAATGGTTATAATGCAGGTGGTTGGCTTGTGTGCAAAATGCATGGACCATTTTGTGAGAGGAACTATCACTGGCCTAGTGCAACGGGATGGGGGTGACTGTTTTTGTTTAATGTCCCGTCACACATATCGGTGATTGAAGACATTTTTGTTAAAGTATTTATGAATACATCTGAGTATTATCGGTTAGAAGGGGTGGGAGATGTGGATGAATGGAGGGTTGGGGGAAACTGGGCAAATGAGGGTAAAAATGTGGGTGAAATTTGGAAGAAAAACAAAACAAAACAAAACAAACAAACAAACAAACAAACAAACAAACAAAAAAAATCCCCTCTAAATACAGTTACAGGAAATTACTTAAAGGACTTCGTGACTGTGTATTCAAGTCAGAGCGTGCATCATGTTTCCATTGTACACGAACTGGGGTATCAAATGGGAATCGTGAACAGGACGGAAGCAAAATGGACTGTCATTGCACTGCACATTCGTACTATGCGCAAACAAACAACACAATATACCAGACATTCTCTCTATCTGTCTCTCTCTCTCTCTCTCTCTCTCTCTCTCTCTCTCTCTCTCTCTCTCTCTCTCTCTCTCTCTCCCCCCTCTCTCTCTCGCTGTCTCTCTCTCTCTCTCTCGCTCTCCCCCCTCTCTCTCCCCTTCTCTCTCTCGCTCTGTCTCCCTCTGGCTTTCTCTCTCGCTCTCTCTCTGTCTCTCTCTCGCTCTCTCTCGCTCTCTCTGTCTCTCTCGCTCTCTCTCTGTCTCTCTCTCTCGCTCTCTCTCCCTCTCTCTCTCTGTCTCTCTCTCCCCTCTCTCTCCCTCCCTCCCTCTCTCTCTCTCTCGCTCTCTGTCTCTCTCTCTCGCTCTCTGTCTCTCTCTCTGTCTTTCTCTCGCTTTCCCCCTCTCTCTCTCCCCCCTCTCTCTCGCTCTGTCTCTCTCGCTCTCTCCCTCTCTCCCTCGCTCTCTCCCTATCTGTCTCTCCCTATCTGTCTCTCCCTATCTGTCTCTCCCTCTCTCTCGCTCTCTCTCGCTCTCTCTGTGTCTCTCTGTCTCTCTCGCTCTCTCTCTCTCGTTCTCTCTCTCTCTGTCTCCCTCTTCCCCCTCTCTCTCTCGCTCTTCCCCCCCCCCTCTCTCTCTCGCTCTCTCTCTCCCTCTCTCTCTCTGAATGTTTTTTTTTTTGGCCCCCAATCATCTTGCTGGATCCAGATTCATATCTGCCTATCGCTTTTTTTTTCTTTTTTCTTTTTTTAATCTTTGAGTTTCCTATCCCCCTTTCTATGATTGTCCGTGTCATTCTCTGAATTTCATTGCACATGTCTCTGTACCACTCTTTATGATATATATCATTATACAAGACATTCGGTACATTTCTACCTAGCCGAAAGAAGAGAACAAGACAAAGATCAATGTAAATCAATACCAAAAGTGAAATACGAATCAGGAACTAGAATGATAATCTTCACTTGGATTAGACATAAAGTCTCAGTCTCTTCGCCACCCGGTGAAAAGCGTCGCGTATTAAATTTCGAACAACACGCCGATGATAGCTGATTATGAAAGGATCAGGAAGAGGATTTCCTGTTTCCTACAGGCTGCATCAAAAGCCAGCACGATGGAGAGGGAGATCAAACTTCAGTTGATTTGTCGCGCCTTCAGTTCGTAGTGGAGACACTCACACACACTGAAGTGGATTGGAGACTGTGGACTGGAGACTTGTGTCTGCAGTGGGCCTTCTCTCATTCATTTTGCCCATCGCTCCTGGTGGAGCATAGGCCATCGACGACCCCTCGCCATCGCACTCTGTTCTGGGCTGTTCTGGCCATTCCAGTCCAGTTGGTCCCTTGCTGCTTCAGCTCTGCCTCGGTGTCTCGCCTCCAGCTGTTTTAGAGGCCGGCCTCTCTTCCTCTTTCCCTGCGGTGGGTTCCAGGTCAGGGTTTGGCGTGTGATGCTGGACGCTGGCTTCCTAAAGGGTGTGTCCGATCCAGCCCCACTTCCTCCGCAATATCTGCTTGGCCACTGGTTCCTGGCCTTCTCTCACTTAGACCTTAATTAATTGAAGGGAACCCTTCACAAGCTTTTTCGCCCGTCGTTTGCATAATTGCCTGGAGTGGTGTGGTTTGAAGAACCTGAGCTTGCCGGGCGACTTCAATTCGTGACGAACTTCCTGCCGTACATGACAGTAAAACAAGTACAGTTGCAGGCATGTAGAAGAAGAAGAAGAAGGAAGAGGAGGAAGAAGAAGGAGAAGAAGGAGGAGGAGGAGGAGAAGAAGAAGGAGGAGGAGGAGGAGGAAGGAGGAGGAGGAGAAGAAGGAAGATAGACAGACAGACAGACAGACAGACAGACAGATAGATGGGTGGTGCTGCACTGTGGCGACAGCGACAGTGTTCTCTCCAGGAGGAGAAGCAAGAATTCCACACATATATATTTGTTGTAAAAAAAAAAAAAAAAATAAAAAAAAATAAAAAAGCAATACAATGACAAAACACCAAAACATAACACAAAAATGGGCGGAGTGAATGTAAGGAGGAAA
>NC_134898.1:14831355-14841355 GCF_041734735.1 Babylonia areolata | reverse complement strand
GTCTCCCTGTGTGTGTGTGTGTGTGTGTGTGTGTGTGTGTGTGTGTGTGTGTGTGTGTGTGTGTGTGTGTTTCTCTCTCTCTCTGCAGTGTGTGTGTGTGTGTGTGTGTGTGTGTGTGTGTGTGTGTTCTCTAGTTTTTCACAGATACTATTCGCAATTCACTAATGGTATGTACTGTATTCGTATAACGCTCTTTTTTTTTTTCTTTTTTTTTTTTAACACGTCCTCTCACTGTTGCTCGTCACCGAAGACGCAGGCAAAAAAAAAAAAAGCCTTTTTTTTTTCTTTTTTAATCTTCATTTGCATAATTGCCTCAGCACGATGGGTAAGATTAGACTCGCCAGACGACATTGATTCTTGATTTTTACTTATTTATTTATTTTTTTCAACACTTCTCTCTGTTTGGCTTCTCTTTTTGTCTGCTCGTGTCAGTTTGACTCTCTGTCTCTCTGCCTCCCTCTCTCTCTTTCTGTCTTTCTGTGTCTCCCTCTGTGTGTGTGTGTGTGTGTGTGTGTGTCTGTTTCTATCTCTCTCTGCAGTGTGTGTGTGTGTGTGTGTGTCTATCTTCTCCAGTCTTTCACAGATACTATTCGCCATTCACTAATGGTATGTACTGTATTCGTATAACGCTCTTTTTCTTTCTTTTCTTTTTTTAACACGTCCTCACACTGTTGCTCGTCACCGAAGACACAGGCAAAAAGCCTTTTTTTTCTTCTTTTTTTAAAAATCTTCATTTGCATAATTGCCTCAGCACGATGGGTATGATTACTAGACTCGCCAGACGATTTTGTTTCCTGATCGATTGCCTGACTTGGTTCTGTAAAAGACTCATTTCAGTCTCAAAGCTATTATGTTTGTGGTAAAAAGGTGACGATCGACCTACTTTTATGATCTGCATTTACAACTCGGATCCATATGGGGCCAGAACAAGCACGACCTCAATTTAGAAACAGCTACTACGGAAGTACGTGCTCTCCATCTGCTCTTGCGTAAAACTAACACAGTTCTTGGCTGGAAGCAAAATTGCTTCCAGCAGACATACATACTCTGTAAACCGTGCGACCGACCTGCGAGTGCACTTCAAGTTGGATAACTCTGACGGCAAGCAAGAGCTGTGTGTCTGTGAATGAACAGTGGTGTTGTGTGGTCAGATCCAATGCGAGAATTCCTAGTTGGGGGGGGGGTTCTGTCAGAGGAAAGAGCTTGGTTGTCGGCTTGTGTGTGTGTGTGTGTGTGTGTGTGTGTGTGTGTGTGTGTGTGTGTTGACGTAGGGTGAAGAGGAAAACAAGTAAACAGGGATTGAATTAGGGTGATAGAGACAGGAAAATGCCAATTTATCTGTTTAAATTCCCATTTAATCTTCCTTTTTTTTTCTTTTCTTTTTTTCATTTTTTTCTTCAGTTGCATTCACGTCACTGAGCACCTTTATTGTTTTTTGTTTGTTGTTTTGTTTCTTTTTTTTTCATTCTCTTTCCATGTGTTCTAAACGTGGCTTTCTTCATTGGCCGAAAAAGAAACAACAACCCATTTAATCTTTTCCCTGCTCACTGGTCGTCTCTGTCTGTCTCTGTCTCTGTCTGTCTGTCTGTCTACCACACACACACACACACACACACACACACACACACACACACACACACACATATATATATATATATATGATGGCTAGAAAAGAACTACAGGACGTGCCAGAGGACTTAAATTCCAGATCGATTTCCTGGCTTGGTTTTTGGCAAGACGTTGTCCTCCAGTATCTGAGAGACATTCTGGTGGCGCTTGAAACGATCTATCGGGACAAGGTGGTTGAGACAGCTCGAGAACTTTCAGTCTTACAGTTCGTTCCTGACAATGTTGTTGGTTTGGTTTTTGACGTTTTGCATTCATCGTCGGATTAACTGCATATATATATGTGTATATATATATATATATATATATATATATATATATATATATATTCTTTTTTTTCGAAGTTTATTCATTTTTCTTTGTTTTACTACTACTCATTTCAAATGTCCATATTTTGATCCCGCCCTTGTCTATTTTGTTTCCTCCAACTCGCCAAACTAACCCCCCCCCCCTTTTTTTATTTTTTATCATGGCCTGCCTTTTAGTTATATACGATGATAATGAAAAAAAAAATCAAATAGGAGAGTTAATATTTTGACTAAATGTATACAGTTACCAGTATGTTCAATGGGACGTTAAATAAAATCCTTCCCACTATCCCAGTTTATAATCTAGATAGATTTGGGGCGCAAAAGAGCAACAGCTCGATTAATCTCGACCAAGTCACGAAAAAAAAACACACCAAAAAAACACACCAAAAAACCCCAACAAAAAAAACACCCAAACGTTTGCGCCATCAAATAAGGAAATATCTCGACAAGAACGACGCAAACTTTCGGCAGCAAAACTAATGTTCTGTGAGTACTCATCGCTCATTTCCGTGGATGGTTTTTGGAAGAAAATTAGATTTGCATCTCTGTGATGGAACAGGTCTGCTGTATACACTGCAGTCCATCCGGATGAGAAATGTTTGTTCACAGCAAAGGAAACAAACAAAAAAAAAAGTTATAGGTTGTTGGTTTGATGTGCTAGTGCTTTCATTTAGAGTAAAGAACGGTTCTGTGTGGAAAGGAAATTATAAAGCAAAGAATCCATCTCATATATGTATATATATATATATATATATATATATATATATATATATATATATATATATATATATATATATATATATTATTGCTTTCACTCTTTCCCCTCTTTCTGTCTTCTTTCCCCATCCCTTCTGCCCTTCCCCGTCTCTCTCTCTCTCTCTCTCTCTCTCTCTCTCTCTCTCTCTCATCCCCCCCCTCCTCTCTCTCTCTCTCTCTCTCTCTGTCGCAATAGCCGAGTGGTTGAAGCGTTGGACTGTCAATCTGAGGGTCCCGGGTTCGAATCACGGTGACGGCGCCTGGTGGGTAAAGGGTGGAGATTTTTACGATCTCCCAGGTCAACATATGTGCAGACCTGCTTAGTGCCTGAACCCCCTTCGTGTGTATATGCAAGCAGAAGATCAAATACGCACGTTAAAGATCCTGTAATCCATGTCAGCGTTCGGTGGGCTATGGAAACAAGAACATACCCAGCAAGCACACCCCCGAAAACGGAGTATGGCTGCCTACATGGCGGGGTAAAAACGGTCATACACGTAAAAGCCCACTCGTCTGCATACGAGTGAACGCAGAAGAAGAAGAAGAAGAAGATTTCTCATCAGTAGGGATTGTATCTAAATATTTTCTTATTTGTATCTTTGAAACAGAATTG
The DNA here is from genome assembly GCF_041734735.1 of Babylonia areolata. Classification (NCBI taxonomy): domain Eukaryota; kingdom Metazoa; phylum Mollusca; class Gastropoda; order Neogastropoda; family Buccinidae; genus Babylonia; species Babylonia areolata. Next base: position 14,838,049 of record NC_134898.1, on the reverse strand, counting down.
GCGACGAAAACATCACCAATACCTAGATATCAAACAGTTTGTAATAAAATGAAAGATCACGCGTGTCTTTCAGAGTGTGTATCAATGGAGCACCCATTGAGGCTGACTCTGGTACCACCGCACGGTTGGCTTGTACTGGCACACAAAAAATGCTCCGTTCTTGGCTGAATCCCACACCATCAGCGGCTGAAAGTTCTAACCTTAGGATGTATTGGGATTGGCCCAGCTTTTGGGATTTTCGAGATGGTCTCCTCTGGTCGACGGTACAGAAGTATAAGGACAAAAACCAATCGCTACATCAATAGCTTTTTTCCCCCCCCCAAAGCAGTCAGTGCCCTGTCTCTCGAGCAAATCCATTTTGATTAAAAACAATAGTGCAATCAACAACCATTTACCTGAAGATCTAGTCATCAGCCCCATCCACATGTAATATGCAGTTTCTGTTCAAACGTGTGTGTGTGTGTGTGTGTGTGTGTGTGTGTGTGTGTGTGTGTGTGTGTGTGTGTGTGTGTGTGCGTGCGTGCGTGCGTGCGTGTGTGTGTGTGTGTGTGTGTGTGTGTGTGTGTGCGCGCGCGCGCGCAAGTCTTGTATTGATATGCACATGTATGTACCTTAAATTCTACTGTATTAATTTTGTGTTTGTGTATGATTTTCGATTTATGTTTGTACCATGTACTATCTCTCCCCCCCCCCCCCCCCCTCCCTTCCCCATCGAATATTCCTTTGTGACCCCGGCACACTTGGTAATAAATATTTATTCTATTCTATTCTATTCTATTCTTCTATTGTGGGTGCAGTCTAGAGTGTGTTTTGTTTTTATTTGCATAATTGCCAGGCACGATAGATGGGACAGGGCTTGCCAGACGACCATGATCGATTTCCTGGGTCAGCTGTTTGGGGCGTTTCTTTCTTTCTTTTTCTTCTTTTTTTTCGGTTTGAAGATATTCTGGTGGAGTGTAGGGATCTTTGGACAGAAAAGTGTCGGACACAATACCTCGGATTTCTGGTTTTCATCCGCGTAGGCTGGGATGAAACAGAACTCGATTTGACTCGACCTGGTCAAGGTATAAGCCTATGCCCTCTCTACCCTTGCCTTCGCCTAAACTAAAGAGATTACTGAAGAGAAGCAGTATGAATTTCCGGAAGCAAGATTAGCATCCTGCTCAGTCGGACATTACCTTAGATATCTCGGAGGAAAACTTGATCTTTTTAGGGTTTCTGCGAAAAAGGAATTGTGCTGTATACAGGCAATATTGCAGTCCATCGAAGACGGGTTATCATTTTCACAGGAAAAGAGAGTATTTAGCTGAGTTGACGAAGGAAAGTGTGTGAAAGAAAATATAATTATGAAATGAATAGAACGGAGGTCTCTCTCTCTCTCTCTCTCTCTCTCTCTCTCTCTCTCTCTCTCTCTCTCTCTCTCCAATTCCATTATTGTTTTTACAACTTCTCCTTTCTAAAGTCATCCAGCTCTCTCTCTCTCTCTCTCTCTCTCTCTCTCTCTCTCTCTCTCTCTCTCTCTCTCTCTCTCTCTCTCTCTCTGTGTGTGTGTGTGTGTGTGTGTGTGAAATGAAGAATTGGCAGAATGATGGAGTTCATACTAATCACCCACAAACAGTCGCTCATAGTTTCTTCTTTGGGCCATCTTTTTTTTTCTTTTCTTTTTGTATCATTTACAATAAGTACTCATACATATTTTCACATACACATCATGGCTGCCTACACTGCGGAGTACATCCATTCAAACTGACCTCAGTTCAGTTCCAGAACGCATATGCATTTCCATTAGGATAAAGTGGCGCGCGTCTATACCAATCAATGTCCAGGTGGTTTTTTTTTTTTTTTTTTTTTTTTTTTTTTTTTTTTTTAGTCCCTTTGTGCCTGCGTTCGCATGATTGTCCACAACACAATGGAAAGAATAAAACGAAAAAAAAAAAAAAAAGGTTCTGCTAGATGACCTTAATTCTGACCGATTTCCAAAACTTTCGCAAGTCACTTTTCAGTGTGGGTGTATTCTATGGTAAGTTGGTTGGGGTTGGGGTGGGGGGTTGGGGGGGGGGGGGCGGAGGGGGCGAGGGGGGTCTCTCTCTCGAGAGAGAGAGAGTGAGAAAATGGCAGACACATTTCGAGGGCTTCCCTTCTTGAACAGACCCAGACTCATATGGGACAATGAGAACAGGAACTTGAGTGAGCTGAACTTTAGTCACTGTATTAGCATGCGCTCTCCCTCCCTACCTCCCTCCGTCAACTCTTGCACGAAAAAAAAAGAGGGGGGGGGGGGAATACTAACGCGATTATCGATGCAAAAGACGGTGATTTCTAAGAGCACGAAACAGACATACTTGGAGTTGTTGCAAGAAGGGGAATAAATTAGTTTAAGGTTTCTTTGAAGAAAGAATGCTTTGGTCAGACACGTACGTTCAGCAGCTTCCCCACCCCCCACTTCCCCACCTCCCCACCCCCACAAAGGCTCAGCTCAGAACGCAGAAAAGTTTAGCTGCTGGTGAATATATTGGTGTATTTGGCGAAAAAAGAATAAAGAAGGGATATACATATGCAAAACAGAAGAAGAAGAAGAAGAAAAGATGACGGAGATAGGCAGAGACAGAGGCTGGGCCTAGCTTAAGTGGAGTGATGGCCTAGAGGTAACGCGTCCGCCTAGGAAGCGAGAAAATCTGAGCGCGCTGGTTCGAATCACGGCTCAGCCGCCGATATTTTCTCCCCCTCCACTAGGCCTTGAGTGGTAGTCTGGACGCTAGTCATTCGGATGAGACGATAAACCGAAGCGCACGTAAAAGAACCCACGGCAACAAAAGGGTTGTTCATGGCAAAATTATGTAGAAAAATCCACTTGGATAGGAAAAACAAATAAACTGCACACAGGCAAAAATGCAAAAAATGGGTGGCGCTGTAGTGTAGCGACGCGGTCTCCCTGGGGAGAGCAGCCCGAATTTCACACGGAGAAATCTGTTGTGATAAAAAGAAACACAAATACAAACACAAATGACAACTATCACTAGATATAATATAGAGTATTCTCGGCCGACTACAGTTATACCACGTCGTCAGTTCATCTTTTAATTTTCAGCTGTGAAGGCAATGGTATCAATAATGATAATGGTCATCATCATCATCATCATCATCATGACAATAATATAATTAACTTATTATCAATAACACGTTTACGTTGCGCTTTCAGACCTATGAAAACGCTTCAACAATAGCACGTCAGTCAAACACAACACAACACAACACAAAATACACACACGCGCGCGCACACACACACACGCACGCACGCACGCGCACACACACACACACACACACATACACTCTCTCTCTCTCTCTCTCTCTCTCTCTCTCACACACACACACACACACACACACACACACACACACACACACACACACACACACACACACACACACACACACCTATCTCATGCAAACAAACGAAAAGTCTCGTTGAGAACCAACATGATTTTCCTTCTTCCGTTCTGCCGGCAAGAGCGACGCGACATCTTGAGAGGCTTCTCTAAGTTGGAGAAAAATCGGGGAGTGGAAATTAGATTTGCGTGAGATTTGCGTCTCTGTGCATGAACAGTGTCGTCAGTCGTCGGTCCCCCCGAAGGCGGTCCATCCCCATTATCTGGTGTTTGCTAATTCAGTGTAGATGGAAAACAGGAAGAAAAGAGACTGGCTGGATGAAGCATAGGTTGTTTTTTTTTGTTTTTTTTTGTAACAGTGTGTGAACAGGGAAAAGACAGATTATACAAGGAAATGAAAAAAAAAAAGAAACAGAAAATAAGGACATAAAAAAAAACATAACGGCAAAAGACACCAGGAAGAAAGAAGGAAAAATGATGATGGGGGAAAAAAAAAAAAAAAAAAAAAAAAAAAAAAAAAAAAAAAAAGAAAGAAAATCTTCCATGGATGCTGAGACAGCCTTGCATAATTATTTGCAGAACTTGAACGCATCCTTTTGATTTCTCCTACAAAGAAAACAAGAGAGAGAGAGAGGGAGGCAGAGAGAGAGAGAGAGAGAGAGAGAGAGAGAGAGAGAGAGAGAGAGAGAGAGTGAACAAACCGACAAACAGTGTGAAAAGGTATGCACAAAACAAAGGATGGAAGGGGGGCGGGGCGAGGGGGGTACAGTGGGAGGCATGGGGGGTTGGGGGGGGGGGGGGAGAGCAGAGATTTGGTTTTTACTTCATTTCAGTCGAGTCGCATCATGACTTTTTTTTTTTTTTTTTTTTTTTGATACACCTATTACCCTGTTTCTCTCCTCTTGAGTCTCCACTGTCCACACTCCTCTGCACCTCTGCCACGCACAAGCAACTGAAAAAAAAAGAAATGGAATAGGCGCAGTGTCATACATAGGAGGGTAGGCTTATCTCAATCAGTCAGAGAAACTCATTTAATATTGTCTCCTTCACTCCAACAACTCCTGCAACACACACACACACACACACACACACACACACACACACACACACACACACACATATATATATATATATATATATATATATATATATATATATATATATATATATATATGTGTGTGTGTGTGTGTGTGTGTGTGTCTCTCTCTCTCTCTCTCTCTCTCTCTCTCTCTCTCTATCTATCTATATAGATAGATAGATACATACATACATACATACATACATACATACATACATACATACATACATACATACATACACATGTATAACGAAAAGAAATTGTCAATATGCGATGATGTTGCGTTTGTTGATGAAGCAGCCAGTAATACTCTGTGTGGAGTGATGGCCTAGAGATAACGCGTCCGCATAGGAAGCGAGAGAATCTGAGCGCACTGGTCCGAATCACACCGACAGTCGCCATTATTTTCTTCTCCCCCCCTCCACTAGATCTTGAGTGGTGGTCTAGGCTCTAGACTCTAGTCATTCGGATGAGACGATAAAGCGAGGTCCCGTACGCTGCATGGGCAACAAAAGGGTCGTTCCTGGCAAACTTATGTAGAAAACTCCACTTCGATAGGAAAACAAACAAAATGGCAGGCAGAAAAAAATACAAAAAAAATGGGAGGCGCTGTCAGTGTAGCGACGCGCTTTCCCTGTGGAGAGCAGCCCGAATTTCACACAGAGAAATATGTTGTGTCATAAAGAGTATTTACAAAGCGCTGCCTTCTCTTTAAGCGCGTTGGGTTACGCTGCTGGTCAGGCATCTGCTTGGCAGATGTGGTGTAGCGTATATGGATTTGTCCGAACGCAGTGACGCCTCCTTGAGCTACTGAAACTGAAACTGAAGCTGCCTTCTCTCACATTATAAGAAGCTTTGCCTCTGCAGTGGGTTAGGCATTTCAGTTGGTTTACTCACCATCGAATACATATTCACCATTCACAATAGTCCACGACTGGACGTCCCAGACAACCATAAATTCTTAATCGATTTCATTGTTTGCTTTTGCTATTGTAAGATATTCTGGAAGGATCTTTTCTTACGAGAATGTGGCGGAATCTGTTTTTTTTGTGTGTTTTTTTTTTGTTTGTTTTTTTTTTTTTTTTTTTTTTAATCGTTTTCCAATCCAGATTTATACAAGACAGAAAGAACACCGACTCAATTTTGTTTGTGTGTGTGTGTGTGTGTGTGTGTGTGTGTGTGTGTGTGTGTGTGTGTGTGTGTGTGTGTAGATGGATCTAGTTACTGTACAAGCCAGTGGCCTTTTCTACCTCCGTTCTCGCAATACACTAACAAGATTGTTAGGAGAAGGAACTAACATGAATTCCAGAAGCGAGACTGACGTCCTGATTCCAGCTTGAATCGGTATATCCCAATTGGATTAGGGTTTTCAGAGCAGTGGAATTGCTTTTTTTTTAGCTTCAGAGAGAGACAAATAGAGACAGAGAGAGAGAGAGAGAGAGAGAGAGAGAGAGGGGGAAGGGTGTCGGAGACACACACATACAGACACAGAGAGAGAGACAGACAGACAGACAGACAGAGGGAGAGGGGGAGAGAGGGATAACGACAGAAGAAGAAGAAGGAGAAGAAGAACAAGAACAAGAATGATTGATACTCATCAACGGCAGTGTCTCGTTTTTGGTTGTTTTTTGTTGTTGTTGTTTTTTTGTGTTTTTTTTTAAATTTCTTGGGCTGTTTATTGTTATAAATTTTGATCAAAAACAATCAATACTCTTCAATAACTGAAGCAATCTGAAATAGCCGGATAATCAGTTTGCGCGTCTTTCAAGCTGAACATCAGTGAAGCAACACCAAGTGAAGACGCTTTCTGTCGGAGAAAAAAAAAAAAAAAGCCATGCACACATGTGACTTCCATACTAGTGGCTAGCCTGCAGCAGCAGGAATTCCTGCCCTTGGCCGTCATTGAAGATGCTAAAAAAAAAAAATAAAAAAAAAAAAGTTTGTCTTCATTGGCTTCTATTCCTTAACAAGATGGCGCGATCGGACTTGCCAGACAAGCTTATCAATTCCTGGTTGACAAGTCTGGTCGGCTTTGCTTAGCAAGACATTTTTTTTCAAGTCTCAAGACATTCTGACAGATGGAGAGGATCTTTCTTTCGGGATGGGCCGCGGTCACGTTACGGGATTCCCGTTTAGGAGATCCAATCTGTACGAGGTCAGAATAAAACAAGAGGTCGATCTTGGCTCATTCCAATTGATGGATAACCATGTGCCGCCCTGCCTTTTTAATCAC
>NC_134898.1:14813855-14818855 GCF_041734735.1 Babylonia areolata | reverse complement strand
GTGAATGCTGTTGTGTATGTGAGACTTCTCCTCCTCCTCCTCCTCCTCCTCCTCCTCCTCCTCCTCCTCCCCTCCTCTTCTTCCTCCTCTTCCTCCTCCTCCTCTTCCTCCAACTTCTCCTCCTCTTCTTCCTCCTCCACCTCTTCCTCCTAGTCCTCTTCCTCGTCCTCCTCTTCCATTTGCATCTCTCTCCATGTTTCATGTTTTACAAGTGGCCAATGAAACCATCCTGTTTTCTTCTTCTTCTCCTTCACGTCATCCTTCCTCTTCATAATCATCCATATCTTCCATCAACCAACCTCCTCCTCCTCCTCCTCCACCTTCTCCTCTTCCTCCTCCTCTACTTTCTCCTCCATCTCTTCCTCCCCTTCCTCCTCTTCATCTTCCTCCTCCTTTTTCCTCCAACTTCTCCTCCTATTCCTCCTCCTCTTCCTCCTCTCCTCTTCCTCTTCCCCATCCTCTTCCTCCTCCTCTTCTTTCTCCTCCTCCTATTCCCCCTTCTCTTCCTCTTCCTCCTCCTCTTCCTCTTTCTCCTCCTCCTCCTCTTCCTTTTCATCCACCTTGTCCTCCTCCTCTTCCTCCTCCCCATCCTCTTCCTCCTCTTCTTCTTTCTCCTCCTCATCTTCCTCCTCCTCCTCCCTCCTCCTTCCTCCTCCTCCTGCTTCTTCTCTTCTTTTTCTTCCTCCTTCTCCTCTTCCTCTTTCTCCTCCTCCTCTTCCTTTTCCTCCACTTTGTCCTCCTCCACTTCCTCCTCCATCTCGTATTCACCTTCCTCCTGTTCCTCTTCCTCCTCCTCTTCCTCCAACTTCTCCTCCTCTTCTTCCTCCTCCTCTTCCTTCTCCTCTTCCTCTAACTCCTCCTCCTCTTCCTCTCCTCCTCTTCCTCTTCCTCCTCCTCCTCTTCCATTCGTATCTCTCTCCATGTTTCATGTTTTACAAGTGGCCACTGAATCATCCGGTTTTCTTCTTCTCCTTCATGTCCTCTTCCTCCCCTTCATGTCCTCTTCCTCCTTCCTCATCATTATCCATATCTTCCATCCCACCAATCTCCTCCTTCCCCCCCCTCCTCCTCCTCTTCCTCCTCCTCGTTTTCCTGCTCTTCCTCCTTCTCCTCCTCCTCCTTTCCTCCTCTTCCTCCTCCTCCCCTCCTCCTCTGCCTCTTCTTCCTCCTCCTCCTCCTCCTCTTCCTTCTCCTCTTCCTAATCCTCCTCTTCCTCGTCATCTTCCTCTGCCCCTCCTCCTCTTCGTACCCCTTCTCCTCATCTTCCTCCACCTTCTCCTCCCCTTCTTCTTCTTCTTCTTCTTCATCCTCCTCCTCTTCCTCCTCCTCCTCCTGTTCCTGTTCCTCTTCCTCCACCTCCGCATTTTCCTTCTCCTCTTCCTTCTTTCCCCGCTCCTTCTCCCGGCTCTTCAGCTTCTCTCTCTCTCTCTCTCTCTTTTTTTTTTTTTTTTTTTTTTCCTCCCCAAATAAGGGCGGATATTTCTCATTAATTTGCTTTAGCAAATAACTTTGAAAAGAAGTTGTCCCCTTACCCACTCGACTCGTAAGAACATCAGTTCCGGTCGTGTCTCTGAGAATGTTGGGAGAACTGGAGGCGTTGGGAGGGTGGGGTGGGGTGAACTTTATTAAAAAAAAAAAAGTATAATAGCATAATGTCTCATGGGCATCATTATACAACATTGCAGATTATGCTTCCTCGAGGGTAACATTAATGCAGAACATCACCACCACCCAGGGATGGGAATGGGGCGAGCGAGCGAGCGAGAGAGAGAGAGAGAGAGAGAGAGAGAGAGAGAGAGAGAGACAGACAGACAGACAGACAGACAGACAGACAGAGAAACAGAGAGACAGAGAGAGAGACAAAGACAGGGACAGTGACAAACAGACAGAGAGTTGGGGGAAACAGAGGATGCTAAGGTAAGGTACAGGGTAACGTAGAAACAGACAGAGATGCAGACAGACAGACAGATAGACAAACACAGGCACAGAGAGAGAGATAGAGACAAGAGACAAGACACAAACAGAGGCACACACACACACACACACACACACACACACACACAGTGAGAGAGAGAGAGAGAGAGAGAGAGAGAGAGAGAGAGAGAGAGAGAGAGAGAGAGAGAGAGAGAGAGAGGACAAGAACAGAGAGAGCGGAGGGGTGAGGTGAGATAGAAATAAATGAATCAATAACTTTTTATTCGGGGGGGGGGTGGGGGGGGGGTAAAAATAATTCATCACCCCTTGAACAACAGCAACAACAACAAAAACCGGAAATGGAATCTCGTTATTTTAATATATTGCCCAAGTGCACTCAAAATATAAATGAGAACGAGAGGGCTGAGCTTATGAGGGTGGATGGGAGCAGAGAGACAGAGATTAAGACAGAGAGAAAAAAGACAAATGAGAGAGGCACATGCATATAGACAGAAAAGCAGACAAAGAGGGAAACAGTATGAACAAAGTGAGAGGGAGAGAGAGGGCGGCAGAGACAGACAGACAAAGATATACAGACACAGAGAGAGAGAGAGAGGCAGAGAGAAACAGATAGACAGACAGACGAACACGCAGAGAAACGGAGAGAGAGAGACAGACAGACAGACAGACACAGAGACAGAGAGACAGAGAGAGACGGACAGACAGACAGAGAAATGGGGGAAGACCAAAGAGACAGACAGACACAGAGAGAGACAAATTGACAGACAGACAGACAGACAGACAGACAGAAAGTGAAATGGGGGGGAGGCAAGCAGACAGAGAAAGAGAAAGAGAGTGAGACAGACAGACAAACAGACAGACAGACAGATTGAAATAGAAATGGGGAAGACAAAGACACACACACACACACACACACACACACACACACACACACACACACACACACACACACACACACACACATTGAAACAGAAATGGGGGCAGACAGACAGACAGACAGACAGACAGACAGACAGACAGACATAAACCCCACAGCACTGGCAGTCCATCAGTCTTGGAGGCGTCCAGCAACAACAGCTGACGGTCTGCTAGCCACCACCATGACCGCTGATTAACTAATTACACACACCAGGCTGCCGACCAGACAAGAGAGAACGTTGCACGTCTGCTGAGCTGTTAGCAGGCGTTATCAGCCATCTCCCTGCAGTTAGCATCATTATTGTTAGTAGAGAGTGGAGTGATGGCCTAGCTGGAGGTAACGCGTCCGCCTCGGAAGCGAGAGAATCTTGCTGAGCGCACTGGTTCGGATCACAGCACAGTCGCCAGTATTTTTTCTCTCCCCCCCCCCCCCCCAATCCCCCCTCCCCCCCCCGACCCCTCCCCCCCTCCACTTAGACCTTGAGTGGTGGTCTGGACGCTAGTCATTCGGATGAGTCGATAAACCGAGGTCCCGTGTGCAGCATGCACTTAGCGCACGTAGAAGAACCCACGTCAACAAAAGGGTTGTCCCTGGCAAAATTCTGAAGGAAAATCCACTTCCATGGGAAGACAAATTAAAATATAAAAAAAACTGCATGCAGGGAAAAAAAAAGGTGGCGCTCTCAGTGTAGCGACGCGCTGTCCCAGGGGAGAGCAGCCCGAATTTCCCATAGAGAACTGTGTGTGTGACAAAAATAGAATAATACAATAGTAAGCGTTCTTCTCGCTGTGCTTGACTTTACGGCCCCCACATGCACGCAGGGGTTTTCAGAAATAAATGGCGAATTTTCCGTCCATCAGTCATGGAGAGGGTGGTGATGATAGTCGTCGTCAAGTTGACAGCACACAGAAGAAGAATATACTGTGTAAAAAAAAAAAAAAAAAAAAAAAGTCTTGAAAGTTTCAGTTTATACCTGATGAGAAGGTTTGTTGGTGGGCATACGGTATTTATTTGGCTTTGATGTTTTTTGGTGTGTTTTTTTTTTCCTTTGATTAGTCTCAGGAGTTGTATGGTGGTGGTTGTTTTTGTTTGTTTGTTTGTTTTTGACCACCACTTCAATGGCTGTCCATGGCCACGATAATTATGATGAGGTGATGAGAGAGAGAAAGAGAGAGAGAGAGAGAGAGAGAGAGAGAGAGAGAGAGAGAGAGAGAGAGAGAGAGAGAGTCACATAGTGTGAGAGAGAGTTAGAGGCATTGACCTACGTAATAAACGTTTACGTTTCGGTGGGTAGGTGGGGTGGGTGAGCAGAAGAGCAGAAAGAGAGAGAAAAGTAATGAAGACAGAGAGAGAGAGAGAGAGAGAGGGGGGGGTGATGCAGAGATAGAAAGAGATGCAATGCCCAAACGTATTTATTAACTGAATAAAAATAGAATTTAAAAAAATGGTGAGGTAGAGAAAGATAGAGCTAAGAGAGGGAGATATTTGTATTTGTATTTCTTTTTATCACAACAGATTTCTCTGTGTGAAATTCGGGCTGCTTTCCCCAGGGAGAGCGCGTCGCTACACTACAACGCCACCCATTTTGGGGGTATTTTTTCCTGCGTGCAGCTTTATTTGTTTTTCCTATCGAAGTGGATTTTTTCTACAGTATTTTGCCAGGAACAACCCTTTTGTTGCCGTGGGTTCTTTTACGTTCGCTAAGTACATGCTGCATACGGGACCTCGGTTTATCGTCTCCTCCGAATGACTAGCGTCCAGACCACCACTCAAGGTCTAGTGGAGGGGGAGAAAGTATCGGCAGCTGAGCCGTGATTGGAACCAGCGCGCTCAGATTCTCTCGCTACCTAGGCGGACGCGTTACCTCTAGGCTGTTGAGAGAGAGGGAGAGAGAGAGAGAGAGAGAGGGGGGGGAGAGAGAGAGAGGGAGATAAAGAAAGAGAGAGGGAGAGACAGAGGGAGGGAGAGAAAGGGAGAGAGAGAGAGAGAGAGAGAGAGAGAGAGAGAGAGATGCGTTGTACGTCCACGGTGGTGGAGGTGTTAACGAGAACAGGCCGGAATGTTCGTACCGTCAGTCTGGCTGTCTCAAAGACAGCAACAGCTGCTGTCCTTCTGAATGAGCTATGAACTGAAGTGAACTGTGTCT
>NC_134898.1:14791355-14803855 GCF_041734735.1 Babylonia areolata | reverse complement strand
TTTTACTTTATTAAGCATTGCATGCCATACAAAGGTAGTTAGTGGCTGCCTGATGTGGATGTGAAACAGTAACTTAACTTGTGCCTCTTGACTCGTTGTGGAGCAGAGGGCTGCTACAGCACTCCTCCAGTTTTGGGCTGTCCTCTTCAGCAGGGTCCATTTCTATCCGGCTGCCTTCTGTGTGGAGTGATGGCCTAGAGGTAAACGTGTCCGTCTTGGAAGCGAGAGAATCTGAGCGGGCTGGTTCCAATCACGGCTCAGCTGCCGATATTTTCTCCCCCCTACACTAGACTTTGAGTGGTGGTCTGGACGCTAGTCATTCGGATGAGACGATAATAAACCGATGGCCCGTGTGCGACATGCACTTAGCGCACGTAAAAGAATCCACAGCAACAAAAGTGTTGTTCCTGGCAAAATTCTGTAGAAAAATCCATGTCAATAGGAAAAACAAATAAAACTGCACGCAGGAAAAATACAAAAAAAAAATGGGTGGCGCTGTAGTGTAGCGACGCGCTCTCCCTAGGGAGAGCAGCCCGAATTTCACACAGAAAAATCTGTTGTGATAAAAAGAAATACAAAATACAAAAAAAAATAACCTCAGGGGACACAAGAAATAAACTTTTTTTGCCTTGCCTTTAACTTTATTACGCATTGCATGCCATACAAATGTAGTTAGTGGCTGCCTGATGTGGATGTGAAACAGTAACTTAACTTATGCCTCTTGACTCGTTGTGGAGCAGAGGGCTGCTACAGCACTCCTCCTGCGGACTCTGGTTTGGGCTGTCCTCTTCAGCAGGGTCCATTTCTATCCGGCTGCCTTCTGTGTGGAGTGATGGCCTAGAGGTAACGCGTCCGCGTAGGAAGCGAGAGAATCTGAGTGCGCTGGTTCCAATCACGGCTCAGCCGCCGATATTTTCTCCCCCCTACACTAGACCTTGAGTGGTTGGTCTGGACGCTAGTCATTCGGATGAGACGATAATAAACCGAGGTCCCGTGTGCATGATGCACTTAGCACACGTAAAAGAAACCCACGGCAACAAAAGGGTTGTTCCTGGCAAAATTCTGTAGAAAAATCCACTTCGATCGAAAAACTAATGAAAAAAAACTGCACGCAGGAAAAAATGCAAAAAATGGGTGGCGCTGTAGTGTAGCGACGCGCTCTCCCTGGGGAGAGCAGCCCGAATTTCACACAGACGAATCTGTTATGATAAAAAAAAGAAAGAAAAAAAGAAATACAAATACAAATTCATCTCATGCTCCGTGCTTCTTCTCCAGGTCTGCCCACTCTCCTCTTTCCTTTTGGGGGGGTTTCCATTCAAGTGCCTTGTCTTGTGGTGTCGTCTGGAGGCTTTGGCAGGGTGTGGGATGTCTATCCAGCCCCCATTTCCTCCTCCTGATCTCCTCCTCACTGATGGGCACCTGCTTGGTTGTTCTCCAGAGACAGGCGTTTGATATGGCCTCTGGCCATCCGATGTTTAAAAAAATATGACCTCGGCATCTATTCCTTTACTGAAAACAGTAAGCGGTAGACTAAATTAATAGTCTAGCAAAATACCGTACAGTCACCAGGTATATGTGACTGGACACGTATTAAACTAAATTCCTCCGTTCAGTTATGTTAACATCCCAGATTCTGGTATCTGTTGGACATTAAACAAAATTTATCGATTCTGTTTTGTAAACATTCCAAAACCTGGTATCTGTTATAACTGTTTTTTTTTTTAACTTTCTAAACTCTATGATCATGTTTTAAGTGCTATTCTATTCTGGGTCCAACCTGCATTATCGGCCCTATTCACGCTAGTTGCATTCAATGCAAATGCAGGCTAGATAGCTAGCACCCTGATCTATGTTTTCTGTGTCATCGGGTGTAAAACAATGTTGACGAATCATAATAATTATCGACCGCACCAGTAAAACGTACACAAATCCCTCTCTCTCTCTAAACACACACACACACACACACACACACACACACACACGACTAATATCACTTCAAGTGGAAAGACGTTAAACTGAAGACACACACACACACACACACACACACACACACACACTCTCTCTCTCTCTCTCTCTCTCTCTCTCTCTCTCTCTCAGCCTCATCCTGTCTGTACTTCCATACGGCATTTGGCGGTTGCCATAACCAGAGCAGTTTTTATTAAGCAAACAAGAAGAAGAAAATTGCAGAAAGTGCCAGTCATGAAAATTGCTCTTCTTCGATTGGAGCTACCGCGCACTGTTAGGTCTGGACAGTGTTTAGCGCAACTGTGAAGTGCGGTGTGTGTGTGTGTGTGTGTGTGTGTGTGTGTGTGTGGTGTGTGTGTGTGATGATGATGATGATGGAGTCTCCCGTCGGACCGACGGATGAGTAGGCAGGGCAGGCTTATTTCTCGGTGTGTGTCCTCATATGGGGAGAAGAGGCCGATTCTCAGGTGAAAACGTCTCCAGAAGTTGAGCCCTGCTTCCTTGGCTCACGCTTCTCCTTAATGGCCAGCGTTCTCTTGTTTTCAAACGTCTTTATGCCACTAGAGTGCAACGGCCTCCAGCGAGAGCGGTCAAGGGCATCAGTTTCCCAGGAGGCGATGTCTATGTCACAGGCTTTGAGGTTTGTCTTCAAGGTGTCCTTGAAGCGCTTGCAGGGTCTTCCAAGTTGGCGGTGGCCTTCCTTCAGCTGGCCATACACTAGCATCTTCGGGATCCTGCTGTCTGTCATGCGGACAACGTGTCCTGTCCAGCGTATATATATATATATATATATATATATATATATATATATATATATATATATATATATATATATATATATATATATATATATATATATATATATATATATATATATATGCGTGTTTCGTGTGTGTACGACTGTATAATATGTGTCTGTGTGTTGAGTGTTTCTTTTTTTTTTTAAACACACAGATACATCACCTGCAAGGCATTCGTGTGTCAAACTGTATTTTGACTAAGAATCGGCATTGCTTTTCTCGTCGCGAGATTCATTCTGTCCTCCATGCAATAGTCTGATGCTCTCCCAGGGGACATAATCCGCCGACGCTCGTCTGATCTTCGTGTCTGCGTGTATTTGCTTGGGGGGACAACTCTTAGGTGAATATTGCGTACGTTCTCCAAGTGCAAGCTACTTAAGGGACCTGGGTTTATTGTGTCATATTAAAAAAGGGTGAACGTACTTCGGTACAGTTCAGCTTAGTGCGGCACAGTAGAGGACAGTACAGTGATGGCCTAGAGGTAACACGTCGGCCTAGGAAGCGAGATAATCTGAGCGCGCTGGTTTCAATCACGACTCAGCCGCCGATATCCTCCCTCCCCCCTCCCCTCCACTAGACCTTGAGTGGTGGTCTGGACGCAGGTCATTCGGATGAGACGATAAACCGAGGTCCCGTGTGCAGCATTCACTTAGCGCACGTAGAAGAACCCACGGCAAGAAAAAAAGGTTGTGCCTGGCAAAATTCTGTAGAAAAATCTACTTCGATAGGAAAAACAAATAAAACTCCACGCAGGAAAAAAAAACCAAAAAATGGGGCGAGGAGGAAGGGGCGAAACCCCCGAAAACGGGAAAAGGGAAAAAAAGAAAAAAAAAGAAAAAAAAGAAAAACCAGGAGTTTCAGTACGTCGAACGCAGACAAAAAAAATTCAGTCAGGGAAAGAGTCAGTGCGAGAGGGGGGGGTACAAACTTTTAAAAGTTTGTGCGGGCCCAAGAAAAAATTCAATACGTCGATGCAGTGGGGAAAGACTCAAAAGCGGTGCAAAAGAAACCAAACAGTGCGTGCAGGC
Organism: Babylonia areolata; assembly: GCF_041734735.1. Taxonomy (NCBI): domain Eukaryota; kingdom Metazoa; phylum Mollusca; class Gastropoda; order Neogastropoda; family Buccinidae; genus Babylonia; species Babylonia areolata. Next base: position 14,800,062 of record NC_134898.1, on the reverse strand, counting down.
AAGAATTCAGACTGCATGAAATGAAATGAGTCACACCGGAACAGGGAGGGCATGCAGTGCAGGAGTCGGGGAAAAGGTAAGCGGGAGTGAAAAGTTTTTCAGGTAAAACAGTAAAAATAAGTCCGTAGTGAAGATCGGGTACTATAGTGCAGTGCATTTGGCAGTAAGACCAGTCAATACGGTCAGTGCAGGGATCATCAATACAGGCAGTCAGTGATTTGCAGGAAAAAATCCGTAAAAAATACGTGCAGTTGCAGGCAGTGAAAGATCGGTCAAAAAAGGGGGAAGTACAGAGAAGACATAAAAATGCAGTGCAGGGCCCTTGTGCGTAGAAAGATAAATTTACAGTGCAGGAAGTCATTTTGGGCAGTGAAAAAATCAGTAAAAAGTGCAGCGGGAAAAAATGCAGTTGCCGTGAGAAAAAAACATTTAAAATTAAAAGTGCAGTGAAGATTCAGTCCAATACAGTGCACGTGCAGGAAGATCAGTACATCAGGCAGGCAGGAGATCAGTACAATACGGAGGTGCGTGAAGATAAAGATCCCAGTTCATTAAAGCAGTCAAAATTCATCAGGGGCGTGCGGAAGTCAGAAATTACAGGCAGTGCAGGAAGTCATTCAAACTGCAGTGCGTGAAGATCGTTTACATGCAGTCCCGTGCGGGAAGAAGAAATCCGGAAAGGCTTGAAGACAAAATCGCAGTGGGAAGTCGTAAAAGCAGTGAAATCCCTCAAGGGCTCGTGATAAGTCTGCGGGGAACAAACAGTGCATGCGTGCGTAAAGCCCTAAAAACTTGCATCAGGAAGACAGTACAAACATGCTGCAGGAAGCAGTAAAAAGTGCGTGCAGAGAAGATCGTCAAACATGCATCGGGAAAAGATCATTTTCAATACAGTGCAGTGCAGAGAAGTAGTACAGTGCAGTGCGAGAAGATCATTTCCCAATACAGGCAGGGCAGTAAAAGATCAGACAATACGTGCAGTGAGGAAGTCAGTAAAAGTGCGTCAGAGAAGATCAGTCCACGTGCGTGAAGATCGACAATACAGTGCAGTGCAGTGCGGGAAAGATCATACAACAGTGCAGGGGAAAGATCAGTACAAGATTAAAAGGGGCCAATGTGCAGGGCAGAGAAGTTTCGTGATGGAGGGCTTAAATAAACGCGTAGGGTAGAAATCGGGGCAGGGTTGTCATGATGCAGGGATCATAAATAAGTGAGGAGGGCAGAAAGGCGTGAAGGGGGAAAGTTTAAGTGCATGCGGGCAGTACAAAGTGGTGGGGCTTAGTGGGCATGGGGTCAAAAAAAGGGGGGAGATAAAAAACCGTTTTGGTGCGAAAATCAAAAATTGGCGAGTGAAAGACGTAAAAAAGGAGTGCAAGGTAAAAAAGTCGGGCAAAATTCTACAATACAGTCCAGGAAAAAAAGTACAAAACGGAAAAGGATGAAGTCTCAAAGTACAGTCAAAAATAAGATCGTACAATCCCACTGCAGTGCGTGCGAGAAGAAGTACAATACCCCGCAGTGTGAAAGGTGGTACATACGTGCATCAAGAGAAGATCAGTACAATACAGTGCAGTGCAGAGAAGATCAGTACAATACAGTGCAGTGCAGAGAAGATCAGTACAACAGTGCAGTACAGTGCAGTGCAGAGAAGATCAGTACAATACAGTGCAGAGAAGATCAGTACAATACAGTGCAGTGCAGAGAAGATCAGTACAATACAGTGCAGTGCAGTGCAGAGAGTTTCAGTTTCAGTATCAGTAGCTCAAGGAGGCGTCACTGCGTTCGGACAAATCCATATACGCTACACCACATCTGCCAAGCAGATGCCTGACCAGCAGCGTAACTCAACGCGCTTAGTCAGGCCTTGAGTGCAGAGAAGATCAGTACTGTGCAGTGCAGAGAAGATCAGTACAACACAGTGCAGTGATGTGTAACGCAGATAAGATCAGCACAATACAGTACAGTGCAGTGCAAAGCATTGCAATACAGGGGGGGGGGGGACGTCAGTACAACGCAATACAGTGCAATGCAATGCAGAGAAGATCAGTGCAATACAGTGCAGCGCTGTGCAGTTCAACGCAGTGAAACGACTACGCAAACTGCACGCAGCGCCGACACAAAGACAGCACTATGCAACGCAACGCAACGCAACAAAACGCATCGCGCTGCAACGCTGCGCAACCTGCAGTCAGCTTCACGCGATCGTTTTTTCCTGGCTGTCTGTAATGGCTAATGGCTACTCGCAAAGGGGGGGGAAACCTTTATGGCATTTTGGCGTGCGTCGTGCAATCAGCAGTAGAAAACTACTCTGTGTGTGTGTTTGCTGGCCTTTAAAAAGAAGAGAGAGAGAGCGAAAAAAAAAAGGTGAAAAAAAAAAAAATCAAATTGAGAGGTTTTTTTTTTGTTTTTTGTTTGTTTTTGTTTTTTTAACCGAAGAAGTATTTCTCAAGTGGGGGAGGTGGGGGGGGGGTTTTGGGGGTGGGGGGAGGGGGTCAATAGGACATAACTTGCTGGTCTTGGTTTTGGGTCTATCGCGATGTGTCTGTCTGTCTGTCTGTTTCTGTGTCCGTGTCTTCTGCCTGTGTGTGGTGTGGGGGTTTGGGGTGGTTTGTGCGTTGTTTTTTCGTGCATAGGCCGGTGCAAGCTGAAACGGAGTCCCCTACGCTTTGCTCTTGCCGCGGACGAAAAACAATCCAAAAGCTTACAACTCTACACACATCGCCATCATTATTTAAGCACACGCGCGACTGATCTCGCTTGGCGTATAAAGTTTAATTAGGGAGGTAACACTGGTGCTTCTTTTATCTTAGGCCAACCCCCCCCCCCCCCCCCCCCCCCCCCCCCCCCCCCCCCCCCCCCCCCCCCCCCCCCCCCCCCCCCCCCCCCCCGTTTGGCGAGGCAAACGCGCGACCTTTCAATGTCAGTCAGCCAATGGTCGTATTCTCAGGGAACGGAAGGCAAAACAGTATTTTGTTTTGTTTTGTTTATTTTGCTTTGTTCACACTGTATTGATTATCATTTTGCCTTGTGATTTTTCCCATTCCTGACCCCCTCTTCGGTAAACGAAACTGTACAAAGGAGTGTGTATGCCCCCTTTTGCTATCTTTCTTCGTTCTTTAGTTTAAGTCTTTTCACAGTAAGTGATTTTAACAGGGAAGGAAAACAAAAATCGAGGGGGGGGGGGGGGGAGGGGGGGGGGGGTGGGGGGGAATTACTGGTACGCATAGAGTAATGAAGTGTGGGGTTGTGGTGTGTGGGGGGTTGTGTGTGTGTGTGTGTGTGGTGTGTGTGTGGTGTGTTTTTGGTTTTGGTGGGGTTTTGAAAATTATTGATTTAATTTTGTTTAAAAAAAAACAACAAACAAACAAAAACAAAGAACCCCATAAAAATATAAATATTTCTAATAAAAAACTAACAACTAAAACAGCAAAACCAAAGGGACTTTTTTAACAAGGGTTGAAAAAGTCATACTTAGCAAGGGACTGTGAAGATCGTCAAATAAAGAGTTTATTTCAGACTATTTTGTCCTAAAACAATTTTTTCCCCTCTGCGATTACGAAATGTTTTGCCCTTATGAAAATCATTATGTTGTTGTTTTTTTTCCCCCTTTAAAACCATACTTTTTCTTTATTTTTTTTATGTACCCCGAGTTCCCGGGTGTATTTTTCGTAAAATTTTCGTCAAAAGAACAGGTGATATCTTCATTCACGGTGTGTATTTTTTTTTTTTTCTTTTTTTTTTTTTTTTTCTTTTTTTAACAAGGGGGGACAGTCGCGACGGGGGTACGATTAGAAAAAAAAATATGCAACTTTCCTTTTGGTTAATAAGTATTGCATGGATGCCCCCTTTTTTTTCAAAATATTTTTCGTAAATGTTGTTATTAGCGTGCGTGCGTGCATGCATACGCGCGCGCTTGATGGGAGGCATGTTTGAGGGCAGGGTTCGAGCGTGTTGCAAATCGGAAAGTTTAAATAAAACCCTTGAATTTATTTCTTTATATATCTTTTGCCGTAAACAAATGAAAAAAATTAAAGTTATGAAGAAACTACGTCACAAAAATCTGATACCGAGCAAAAATTACATGTTTGTCATTTTTGCATTCATGGCCTTTTTAAAATTTTGGTTTGCAGAAAATTTAAAATGTTTTTTTGGAAAAAAAAAAGTTGCAATGTCAGTTTAAAGAATTTAATTTTATCAGTGTTTTATTGGAATATAAAAAAAATCGGAATGATCGGTAAGAATTTAATTTTATCAGTGTATATTGGAATACCAAAAATCGGAATGCTCAATTTAAAGAATTATAATTCTATCAGTGTATGCTGGAATATAGAGAACAATAATGCGGCCAACACAACCCAGTACAATGCGACATAAAAAAACATCCATTCAATAATAGACTGCGGCAATACAATCAATACAATACAACACAAAAAAACCCACAAAAAAATCAATACAATAAAAGAATACATGACTTCCTTGTGAACTGGACGTGAGACTTCGACTGTCCCGGGATGTGGTGGCATCCCGGGGGAGATGGGAATGTCGGTGTGGGAGGAATGCCCTAAAACTGATGCAGATGATAGAGCAGCAAAAAAACCCCGGGCCCACCCAACCCAAAAAAAAAAATAAATAAAAATAAATCAATAACAAAGTAGTCAATACGGGGCAAGTAAAAGTCAGTGGGTTGTCCGTCGGGGTGAGGGAATTAGTCTCCTGGGGGGGGGGTTGGGGGCCTCTTGGGGGGCGCCGATGGGCTATCAGGCCCCAAACCGGCCCGGAAGGTTCTGCCGTGTGGGCAGGGGATGGTGGCGGCTGTCGGGGGCTTGCTGGGGACTGCTTTTTTTGGGCCCTTTTTGCGTTTTCTTCTGCAGGATTTCGTTGGCCCCCACAGGATTTTTGGGCCCCCTTTGTGGACGCTTAACGCCCTTTTGGGGGCTGATTTTCATTCAGCTCCCATGTGCATAGCGGTTTTGAAGCCTTTTAGTAAAACAATATTAAAAAATTTTATATTAAATAATAATAATATTTTATATAATATAAAAAATATATAAGTTTTATCTATTATTTTTCTTTCATCCCCTTTGGGAATTGTTTGGCACCAAAGGTTTTTACTCCCCACCAGACAAGTTTCCCAGCACAATAAAAAACTGACGGAATGATAGTTAAAAAAAAAAAACAAAAAAACCCCCCTCAAACAGGTAGTTTTTAAGTGATTTCACTTGCTTCAGCCACATAACCCCATAATTTTGCATACAAAAAAAACTTGTTGGGAGTGACGCCCAAGTAAAGCTCCGCTGGAAACGAGAGAATCTGGGCGCTGGTTCCAAAAACGGCTCAGCCGCCGATATTTTTTTTCCCCCCCCATAGACCCTTTAGTGGGGTCTGGACCTAGCTTTTTAGAGACGAAAAACCGAGGGCCCCTGTGCAGCTGCACTTAGTGCACGTAAAAAAGGGCCCCGGGAAAAAAAAGGGTTGTTTCCCGGCAAAAAAACTGTAAAAAAATCCACTTCGATAGAAAAAAAAAATAAAAACCCGCACGCAGGCAAAATCCCAAAAAAAAAAAAAATGGGGGGCATGAGTGTGCGACGGCTTCCCTTTTGGGGAGCAGCCCAATTTCCCAGGAAAAACTGTTGTGATAAAAGAAATACAAAAAACATAAAAAAACACACTTATTAAGCTGCTAGTTTATCTTGCTTCACCCCCAAAACCCCCAAATTTCGAACAACAAACTTTAACCAAAAAAAACCAAGAGGCCCAAGAAAGCAGGAAAACACACACACAAAACACACACAACACACACACACACACACACACACACACACCACACACACCAACACCCCAAGAGAGAGGGAGAGAGGAGAGGAGAGGGGAGGGAGAGAGAATGAATGAAAGAAAGTTGAATGAAAGAAACCTTTTTTTTTCCAACGGTGAATATTGCACTTTGGCCGCTTTTCCCTCTGCCGTTTTCTAAGGCAACAATCTGTCCAAAAAATGTAGTTTATGAAAACTTTAAAACAGTATTATACAACACAGAGTCAAAACTGAGGACAAACTCGTCACATCGTCGGACGGGAACGAGTAAAACACACACGCGCGCACACACGCGCGCCACACCACACACACACACACACACACACTAACCACACACACACACACCAACACACCACAGAGAGAGAGAGAGAGAGAAGAGGGAGAAGGGAGAGGAGAGAAGAGAGGGCTTTGTTGAGGCCCATCGTTGATAAAGGGTACGAAGTGTTTTGGGGTTGTTTTGTTGTTGTTTTTTGGGGGGTTTTTTGTGTGTTTTTTTTTAGGGGGGGGGGGGGGGTTTTTTTTGTTTTTTTTTTTTAGAGGGGGAAAAAAACAAACTAGAGTGTCTCGGGCTTGTGTCGACGACTGAGTCCCGGTGTGAGATGGCCCAAGGGATGCAAGAAATTTCAAAGATATGCGTATGAGAGAGATGCGGAAAGGAAGAGAGAGGGGAAGAAGAGGAGGGGGAAGGAGAGAGGAGGAAGAGAGAGAAAAAGGGGAGAGAGAGAGGGGGGGTGGGGGGGGGGGGGGTGAAGGGCGGGTTGGGGATGGAGAGAGAAAAGGGGGGGGTGGGGGGGGGTAGGCGCAGGGGAAGGGAAAGGAGAGAGGGGGGGAGGGAGGGGGGGAAAAACTATGTTTATTTTAAGGCCCAAAACCCCGTTGAAGGGGTATGAACATAAAATTTTTTTTCTTTTTTTTTCTTCTTATTTTTCTCATTTTTTTTTTTTTTTTTTTTTTTTTTAATTATTTTTTTTAGCAAAAAAGAAATATTTATAAAGCCCGGTTAAAAAATGAAAATAAGAAATACTCCTCCCCTACTACTACAAATACTATATACACTAAAATAAAATTTAATAAAAAATTTTAAAAGCGCTCAATCTGTGCAGGACAAATCTAACGTTTAAAACCCGTCATTTACAGCATGATAACTCTTAACCGAAGAAAAAAGGAAAGAGGGAAAAGTTAGGGGAGGGAGGGGGTGGCTATCTTGTGAAAAGGGGGGGTTTTTAAGGCCCAAAAAACATAAGTGCCGGTTTTGGGTACAACTAAAAATGATTACAATCTTGACAGTATAAACGTAATACTACGTCTTTTGTATGAGCTAACAAATTTTCCTTTTTTGAAAGCTTGGGGGAAGAGAAGAGGGGGAAAAGAGAGAGAGAAGAGAAGGGGGGAGGGGGTGGGGGGGGGGGGGGAGAGAGGGAGAGAGAGGTGGCAGTTAGCGAAAATAAATGTTTGTGCTAGTCTGTGTTCGAAAAGTGATTGCGTCACTTCTATGTTGGTATATCTCTATCTCTTTCTGTGTATCCAAAAAGTGATTACGTCCCTTCTATGTTGGTATATCTCTATCTCTTTCTGTGTATCCAAAAAGTGATTGCGTCCCTTCTATGTTGGTATATCTCTATCTCTTTCTGTGTATCCAAAAAGTGATTGCGTCCCTTCTATGTTGGTGTATCTCTATCTCTTTCTGTGTATCCAAAAAGTGTTTACGTCCTTCTATGTTGGTATATCTCTATCTCTTTTCTGTGTATCCAAAAGTGATTACGTCTCCCTTCTATGTTGGTATATCTCTAATCTCTTTCTGTGTATCCAAAAAGTGATTGCGTCCCTTCTATGTTGGTATATCTCAATCTCTTTCTGTGTATCAAAAAGTGATTACGTCCCTTCTATGTTGGTATATCTCTATCTCTTTCTGGGTATCCAAAAAGTGATTTACGTCCCCATTCTATGTTGGTATATCTCTATCTCTTTCTGTGTATCCAAAAAGTGATTACGTCCCTTCTATGTTGGTATATCTCTATCTCTTTCTGTGTATCCGAAAAGTGATTACGTCCCTTCTATGTAGGTGTATCTCTATCTCTTCCTCTGTATCTGTGGCTGTCTGTCTGTCTGTCTCATACATACATATATTCATACATGTACATACGTATGATTATATATGTGTATATATCATATATATATATATATATATATATATATATATATATATATATATATATATATATATATATATATATATATATATATACATACATACATATACTACACACACACACACACACACACACACACACACACATATATATATATATATATATACTATATATATATATATATATATATTTCTTTTTATCACACCACGATTTCTCTGTGAAATTCGCTACACTACAGCGCCACCCTTTTTTTTCTCTTTTTTCTTTTTTTTTTCATGCGTGCAGTTTTATTTAGGTTTCCTATCGAAGTTGATTTTATCTGCATAATTTTGCAGGAATAACCCCTTTTGTTGCGTAGTTCTTTTACGTGCGCTAAGTGCATGCTGCACACGGGACCTCGGTTTATCGCTCCATCCGAATGACTAGCGTCCAGACCAACACTCAAGGTCTAGTGGAGGGAGAGAAAATATCTGCGGCTGAGCCGTGTTTCGATCCAACGCGCTCAGATTTTCTCGCTTCCTAGGCGGACGCTGTTGCTTCTTGGCCATCACTCACATCTTATATATATATATATATATATATATATATATATATATATATATATATATATATATATATATATATATAATATATTGTTGTTGGGTTGTTGTTGTTTTTTGCGTGCAAATGTTCAAAAATGTCGATCATGGATCTTTCGTTTGGTAAACGTCTATTTTGGGCAGGAAAATTAGGTCAACACCGGGACA
>NC_134898.1:14784564-14786255 GCF_041734735.1 Babylonia areolata | reverse complement strand
TAAAATTATCTAGAAAAAATAACACTGCACGCAAGGAAAAAATATTTTAAAAAATGGGTGGCACTGTAGTGTAGCGACGCGCTCTCCCTGTGGAGAGCAGCCCGAATTTCACACAGAGAAATCTGTTGTGATAAAAAGAAATACAAATACATAAACAAACACGTACTTATTAAGCTGTATAGTTCATCTTGCTTCAGCCCACATAACCTCCACGAATTTCTGCATACAACAAACTTAACCAAAAAACCAAGACGGCCCAAGAAAGCAGGAGAACACACAGAGAGAGAGAGAGAGAGAGAGAGAGAGAGAGAGAGAGAGAGAGAGAGAGAATGAATGAATGAATGAATGAATGAATCTTTATTTTTCCAACGGTGAAGACATTAGCACTTTGGCCGACTTACACATCTGCCGTTGTTCTAAGAGACACACAAACATGTACGCATATAAATGTAGTTATACTGAATACTTAATACATGTATAATGTACGAGTATAACACAGCGTCAAAACTGAGAGACACAACATCGCTCACATCTGTACGGAACGGAAGCGAGTAACACACACACGCGCGCACACACGCGCGCGCACACACACACACACACACACACACACACACACACACACACACACACACACACACACACACACAGAGAGAGAGAGAGAGAGAGAGAGAGAGAGAGAGAGAGAGAGAGAGAGAGAGAGAGAGAGAGAGAGACTTTGCTTGAGGCCCCATCGTTGATAAGAGATACGAAGTGGTTTTTTTTTTTTTTTTTTTTTTTTTTTTAGGGGGTGGGGGGGTTGTTTTTTGTTTTTTTTTTAGAGGGGAACATAAAACAGAACTACGAGTGTCTTGGACTTGATGCCTCAGACGACTGATGTCCTGCGTGTGAGATGCGCAAGGAGATGCAGGAGAATTGCAAGAGTATGCGTGATGAGAGAGATGATGGAGACAGGAAGAGAAAGAGAGAGAGACAGAGAGAGAGAGAGAGAGAGAGAGAGAGAGAGAGAGAGGTAGAAAGAGTGGCAGCTGGAGGTGTGTGTGGGGGGGGGGTGAAGGGTCGGGTTGGGGATGGAGAGAGAGAGAGAGAGGGGGGGGGGGCGCAAGGGAAGGAACGGAGAGAGAGGGGGGGAGGGAGGGAGGGAAAATCTATGTATTCATTTAAGGCCAAAGCCCCGTATGAAGGGGTATGAACATAACATTTTTTTTTCTTTTATTCTTCTTATTTCTCTCATTTTTTTTTTATTTTTTTTTTGTAATTATTTTTTTTAGCAAGGAAGAAAATATTATATATAAGCCAGGATATAAACATGAAAATAATGAAATACTCCTCCTCCTACTACTACAACTACTACTACTGCTACTACTACTACTAATGATAAGAATGATAATAATAATATTTATATAGCGCTCAATCTTGTGCAGAGACAAATCTAAGCGCTTTCACACCAGTCATTCACACGCATGCATAACTCTAAACACTGAAGAAATAAACTGTGAACGAGGAAGAGTTAGGGGAGGGAGGCTGGCTATCTTGTGAAGAGGTGGGTTTTAAGGCCATAAAAACATAAGTGCCGAGTTGGATACAACATAAGCAATGATTATCAATCTTGCACAGTATAGCAGTAATACTACGTCTTTAGTCATGAGCTAACAATTTCTCTTCTTTTGAATGCTTGGAGAGAGAGAGAGAGA
>NC_134898.1:14769564-14772064 GCF_041734735.1 Babylonia areolata | reverse complement strand
TCCCCTGTCTCTTTCTCTCTCTGTCTTTCTCTCTCTGTCTCTGTCTCTCTCTCTGCGTCTCATTCTGTCTGTCTGTCTCTGTCTCTGTCTCTCTCTCTGTGTCTCATTCTGTCTGTCTGTTTGTCTGTCTGTCTGTCTGTCTCCGTCTATATCTCTGTCTCTGTCTCTGTCTCTGTCTCTCTCTCTCTCTGTCTCATTCTGTCTGTCTGTCTCCGTCTATATCTCTGTCTCTTTCTCTCTCTCTCTCTCTCTCTCTCTCTCTCTCTCTCTCTCTCTCTCTCTCTCTGTCTCTCTCATTCTGTCTGTCTGTCTGTCTCTGTCTCTATCTCTGTTTCTCTGTGTGTCTCATTCTGTCTGTCTGTCTCTGTCTCTGTCTCTGTCTCTCTCTCTCTCTCTCTCTCTCTCTCTCTCTCTCTCTCTCTCTCTCTATATATATATATATATATATATATATATATATATATATATATATATATATCAACAAATTATTAAAAACCAATAGAAATACTTCCTCCTTGTGGCAAGCAATTAACGAAATTACTAACAATTATCGTGTTAAAATTCAAAAGCGCTGTACATGGTCACCTGAAGCATTCAACAATCAATTCCTAAATATAGCTGAGCGAACAAAATCTAACGAAACACTGTCCGCGGAAAATTATAATGTGATATATCCTCTCTTTTGACGTTCTGTAACAGCAGACTTGAACGAGAAGATTCCTTTAAAGATACCTCCTCTTGTAGTCCATGAAGTTGATGCTCTCATTTCCGGTCTAAGAAACAAAAACAAAACAAGAGAGGCAAGGCCTTCAAGACTCACTTGTGATACACTTTAAAAAAATTAAAAAAATCCAAGCTTTTTATGTATTGAGTATAATTTCAAAATGTAATGTTTAAGATGAGAAAGGTCAGTTTAAAGCAAATTAAGTCCCCTAGCATTAATTACAGAGTAATTTCCCTTTTTTTACTATCTGCACCAAAACGTTTGCAAAATAAATAAAACTTCCATGCTTAGCAAAAGAAGTTCCTGTTTGAACAAAAAATGATAATAATGACTGCTCTTGTTGTTGGGTCAGAATATCAGATGAAAGTGCCAAGTTTAGAGAATACAAAAAATATAAATGTAACAGTAAATGCAGTTTGCATATAATTAGGCTTCTTTTTTTTGTGCCCATCTCAGAGGCGCAATATTGTTTTATACAAGATGACTGGAAAGAACTGAATTTTTCCTATTTTTATGCCTAATTTGGTGTCAACTGACAAAGTATTTGCAGAGAAAATGTCAATGTTAAAGTTTACCACGGACACACAGACACACACACACACACACACACACACACACACACACACACACACACACACACAACCGAACACCGGGTTAGAACATAGACTCACTTTGTTTACACAAGTGAGTCAAAAATCAGTTGGACATGATGGTATTAATGCCTCTCTGTTAAAACTCGCTCTTCCATACATCGTTGTCCCCCTTACATTCATATACAACCTGTGCATCGAACAATGTATAATTCCCCCCTGCTCCTATATCAGCAAAAGTTATTCCATTACCGAAGTCAAAAGACACGTCAGATCTGAACAACTTTAGACCTATTTCGCTTCTGTCAATGTTGCCGAAACCACTCGAAAGACATGTTCATAAACATCTTATGCAATATCTTGAAAAACACAAGCTTTTCCATCCTTTGCAGTCGGGTTTCCGACATCGTCACTCATGTCAAACAGCGTTAGTCCTTCTGTGTGATTCATGGTTGTCTGGTACCAACCGCAGTGAAATCGTAGGTGTTTTCTTGACTTAAAGAAAGCTTTTGATGTCGTTGACCACACGCACACGCACACACACGCGCGCGCACACACACACACACACACACACACACACACACAACTTGGCATTCTGCCCTCTCACACCCACATTGTACCGAACATCTGGTTATCCTCAAAGTGCAATGACCAATCATTGGAGTCTCCTCAGGATGTCTTTCGCAGGTCATTGATGATTTAGAAAAAAAAAAAAAAAAAGTTCTCTCCCTCTGTCATTCCTGTCTGTCTGTCTCTGTCTCTGTCTGTCTCTCAGTCTGTCTGTTTGACCATCTGTCTCTCTCTCTCTCTCTCTCTCTCTCTCTCTCTCTCTCTCTCTCTCTCTCTCTCTCTCTCTCTTTCTGTCTCTGTCTGTCTGTCTGTCTCTCTCTCTCCCTCTCTCCCACCCCCTTCCCCCTCTCTCTCCCCCCCCTCTCTCTCTTTCTCCCTGCCCCCCCCCTCTCTCTCTCCATTTTATTTCATGAATCTTTTACTTGTCTGCACATGCATTGTATCATTTGTTCTATTCATTTTCTTTGATATGTGTTGTAACTTAACTTTTGTAATGTAACTTTTGACCACCACCCCCCCCTCTCGTCCCCCTTTCTCTCTCTCTCCTCTGTCTGTCTGTCTGTCTGTCTGTCTGTCGGTCGCTCTCTCTCTCTCTCTCTCTCTCTCTCTCTCTCTG
>NC_134898.1:14744564-14749564 GCF_041734735.1 Babylonia areolata | reverse complement strand
GTTGTAGTTGTTTTTTGTTTTTTTTAAGGCATGTTTATAGTCAACTGGATGATGTAAGGCGCTTTTGAGCAGCTTTGGTGCTGGATATCGCGCCATAGAAAAACTATGTATTCTTCTTCTTCTTCTTCTTCTTCTTCTTCTTCTTCTTACAGGATGATAGTCTGTTGGTTAGTTACGTCAGAGGAGGAAAGCGGCGGAATGGCTAATTATTAAAGCCCTGACCCTCATCCACCAATACAGTGTTGTCCGTCCGTGTGTGGGATCGGGAGGTACCTGGGTTCGATTCCATTCCCGCTCTTCTTTGCCCCTTCTCCCAACGATTTGCCTGCAAAAATCAAACTGAGTGTATGGTCATTCGGAGGAGATGATAAGCTGAGGTCCCGTGTGCACTAACACGCTCTTACTGTACGCGTAAAAGAACCCGTGGCAACAAAAGTGTTGGCAAACAATTTGTGTAGAAGAAATCCATTCTGATAGGTACACAATTTTTTTTTTTTTTTTTTTTTTTTTCAAAATTATAAATGGACTCGTGATCTGACCAAACGAGAGGAGGCTGTGCTGCTGGATAGGCATCTGAATAGCAGATGTGGTGGAAGGTTTTTTGGGGGCTGTTTTTTGTTGTTGTTTTCTTTACTGCCCCATCATCTGCACCAATTCAGTGGCATTACTCCCACGCCGCTCATTTAGATTCCCCCATACACGCCCACACTCGGGTTCGTCTGTCACAGTTCCATCGTCGGCAGTCCGCAGGGAACCATCGATGTTAGGCCGCTAGGAGGCCACACACCAGAGGAGACCCTGCACTGCTGCTGAGTCACTTCGGTGGTGTTCAGTGGTGCCTGTTGTGATTCAACGTTACTTAGGACACCACCTAAGGTATAGGAATTTGTCCAAACATAGTGACGTCTCCCCGAGAAACTGAAGCTGAAACTGAAACTGCAAAGCCTGAAATTGTCGGCAAGCCTCGTTCCTTAAAACGTCAGGCAAAAAAATCAAATTAATGTGTCGCCGGGGACAAATTTTCTCCACCCATGTTCCCCAGTTTGTTGTCCGTTTTCGAGAAATTTTGTCGGCATTGACACTTTACGCTGATCAACTAGTTGCTTCAACTGCTTTATGTCCTCCCAACGGGAGGATTTGATAGCTTATCCCATCAGAAAGTAGAGTGTGGTAAGAATTGTGTCCGTTCGTTCTTTTGTTTAACTCACTCAGTACGGCCAGTCCTCTCTTCTCCTCTACACAGATCCCTCGGATGTCCAGTGGGTGTCTGAATGACCCAACCTTTAGCTTCCGTCGTCAGAATTGTGGTATTCTTTGTCAACATTCACCTCTTCAGTGTAAGAGCCTTCCGCTGGTAATAATTTTGATGGTGGTCATTGGGTTGAAACGCTATTAACATCGTCTCTTTCGCCGTTCGTATGGAGAGAGTTAACGTCTATCCACAATTGTGTATTTAGACGAAAATCCACCGCCTTCCCCACCCCTCTCCCATGCCTTAAACCATCACTATTTTCCCTGTTCCTCTCTTCGCAATTAGCAACCACCCTCCCCACCCCCAACCCTCCCCCACACTCACACCCCCCAAAAAGACAAAAAGACAAAAAATGAAACGAACTAACTATTCAACCAGTAAAATTACAACAAAGAGCCAATGGGGCTCCTAACTAAACTCTGAACTATTTCAAACGCAAGTTCATTGTCATATATATATAACGTTCCTAATGGAAGCAAATGGAACTGCAGGTTTTGTAAATGAGAGAGGTAGATATGTATTTCACTGTTGACATTCATATATGATATGCACGGGGGTTATTTCGTTACCACAGATGCAAGTTTCTTTTAGAAGTATGTTTCGTTTTTTATGGCATCAATGGTATATGAATGTGTATTGTGTGTGCGTGTGTTTATGTAAGTCTGTGCCTGCCAATGTGTACGTATGTGTTAGGGTAGCTATACACATGCATGTTAAAATGTATGTATGCAGTGTGTGTGTGTGTGTGTGTGTGTGTGTGTGTGTGTGTGTGTGTGTGTGTGTGTGTGTGTGTGTGCGTGTGTGTGTGTGTGTGTGTGCGTGTGTGCGTGTTTGTTTTTTGTTGTTGTTGTTGTTTTTTCTCTGTGTGTGTGTGTGTGTGTGTGTGTGTGTGTGTGTGTGTGTGTGTGTGTGTGTGTGTAGTCACATTTTGGTGTGTGTATGTAACATAGATATAATGTTTTATGTTAACAAAAGCGTTTTTGTAAAGCATCAAGAGCAGATTTTTGGATAGTGTGCTATATAAATATCCATTATTATTATTATTATTATTATTATTATTATTATTATTATTATTATTATTATTATTATCCAGTCGTAGTCTGTCTATTAAACTGGTGAGCCTTCGAGTTTCTGTTGCTGTGACCTCCTTTTGTTTTAAAAGAAAACTGACGATCAGTTTTGCGCGAGCTATAGTCAGCATTTTCTCTGACAGGGTCAAACAATTGTGTGTGTGTGTGTGTGTGTGTGTGTGTGTGTGTGTGTGTGTGTGTGTCTGTGTGTCTGTGTGTGTCTGTGTATGTGTCTGTGTCTGTGTGTGTGCGTGCGTGCGTGCGTGCGTGTTTCCAAGACGTTGTAGACCTCTGCCCTCCCACAGGGATTACATACACTTATCCAACTTCCCCTATCAGCCAACATCCCACAATCTTTCTTTCTAAACGGTTATGTCACATCCGCTTTCGCTTCACTGGCAACGTCGGTACACACTACGTTAGGGGAATTTTCCGGGTCTGGTGAGATGGGCTAAGAAACGGTGTTCCAGGACGGTACTTGGCTACTGCAAATACTGTCTCATGCTGAATCCATGTCTCTGTCTCTCTTTCTCTGTCTGCCTGTTTATTCTTTCTCCACCACATCTCTTATATTATGTACCGCGGGCATTTGTTCAGTGATTTTTTTTTTTTTTTTTTTGGGGGGGGGAGTTTTTTTAAATTCATTTACTTATTACTTTATTTATTACTTTATTCATTTATTCATGTATGTATTTATTTATCTACCTGTTTGCTTATTCATTTATTTATTCATTTATCTGTTTATTTATTCATTTTATTTATTCATGTATCTATTTATTTGTATATTGCTTATTTATTCATCTATTTATTTGTGTGTTTATTCTTATTGATAAGATCGTGACAAATAGCTCATCGTTTATTCCTAAGGGTCCAGATACATGTGTATCATAAACACTACATCGATCTGCCGTCTTCATTTTTTTCGCGTTTTTCTTTTTCTGTTGTTTTTTTTTTTTTTTTTTTCTCTCCGTTGCTTGCGTGCATCTATATCATCAACATGAAAAGCAAAAAACAAAAAAAAAACCACAAACACACAAAAAAATCAAACAAACAAAAAACAACCAAATCAGGAGATCTCTCTCTCTCTCTCTCTCTCTCTCTCTCTCTCTCTCTCTCTCTCTCTCCCCCCCCTCTCTCTCTCCCTAGCATGCACAAATACGCGCGCGCGCACACACACACACACACACACACACACACACACACACACACAAACACACACATTTTCTAGTGGATACACATGCATACGCACACACACTTTTCAGATGTGTAAGTCGGCCAAAGTGCTAATGTCTTCACCGTTGGAAAATAAAAATTCATTCATTAATTCGTTCTCTCTCTCTCTCTCTCTCTCTCTCTCTCTCTCTCTCTCTCTCTCTCTCTCTCTCTTTGACGTCTGCTTGGGATGAAATGAACAGACTTAGGGAAAAAGAAACCGGTGGGGTCGAATTGATATAATCTGTCATGAGACCACGTTCGGTTGATGTGCGTAATTTTCGGGAGGGAAGGGGGGGGGAGGGGGAGGGTTTGTTTGGGGGTTTTCTGTTGTTGTTTTTTTATTTTATTTTTTTTTTATAATAAACAATTTGAAGCATCTTGAATTATGGAGCTGAAATATGGGTACTCATAATAAATAACAAAATGGAGAAAAAAAAAAGAAAAGAAAAAAGTGCCGACTCTTGAAAACAGGCGTTTTCTTCGCTGCACCCACTACATTTATCGAAAACAATGACATGTTATGGCCGTTCTTGAGTGGTAGGTATCCCTTACATATCAAATCAACTGTAGAACGTAGTAAATTATTTGTATCAAACTGACTGGTCTGCCAGCACTACGATTATGAAGACACGCATACGGAATACTGTATTGCTAGCACAAGAGTAGAATAACAAACATAAATGCGTATTCAAGGCAAGGCAAGGCAAAAAAAAAGAAAAAAAAAAAAAAAAATGTCTTGTGTCCCCTGTGGGCATTGAAACGTTACATACATGATACATATTTTAGATATACCATACAAACAATAAGAGTGACGTCAAAAGAGCAAAGAATAAAAAAAAGACCAATTGGCACCGCCAATATTCAATAATAAATAATTCATCCTCATTCATTAACAACAGACGTAGTTTTACCGCAAGCAGAAGACACAATCCAGCTAGTATGCCGACTACAAGACCTGAAAGAAACAAAAGAATGGGAGAAAAACCCCGAAAACCTCAACCATCTATTCAACACAGCCATTTCACCCACTCTAGGAAGACATTGTCGGGAATGGCCAGAGGGCAAAACTGATGCGGAAGTGAAACTACTCATAGAAGAAAACAGTAAAGAAGAGGACATCATCATATACACAGATGGCTCAGTCACCAAAGACCAATCCGGTTGGGGATTCACTGCGAAACAAAATGGAAAAACAGTTAGGGAAGAGAATGCTGCCTACAAAGTCCCAACCTCCAGCCTAACGATGGAAGTTGAAGCTGTGACACATGCCCTCCAGTGGCTATCGTCCATCCATATGCCCGGAAACCAACATGCCATGATTCTAACAGACTCAATGAACCTCATACAGAAAATTGAAAACGGAATGGGAAGCCCAGAGTGGCATAAGGCAATGCGCAACTTTCAGATTAAAAAAAACTCACATGGTCATACTGCCCGGGACATGCAGGAGTTAAGGGAAATGA
>NC_134898.1:14737064-14742064 GCF_041734735.1 Babylonia areolata | reverse complement strand
GGGGTATGCATAAAAGAAAGTTAAGATGCTGCAGATTAAGGGTCCATAATTATTACTGGTTCGGAGACGTGAGGCTGTGAGCGCAACGCAGCAGGGGGGGCGGGGGGGGGGGGGGGGGGGGGGGGGGGGGGGAACAGAGATGGTCATTTTTATTTCAGTGCTTCCGTTTGAAGTTGATGGGTTGGATCGAGATCACTTAAGACGCCATGGGTTTGAGACACGCATAGATCATAATAACACGTACATGTCTGTAATAAGTCAGTGACACAGTCACTCATTGGTTCAGAGAGAAAAAAAACAACAACGTTGCACGGGGCAATATCACAGCATACTGATGTCAAGGCACAGACAGAGTGGTGGAAACCTTTAATGAGGCAGGCTTTTTTTTTGTTTAGTTGGTTGGTTTTCTTGTGTGTGTGTGTGCGAGGGAGAGGGGGGTGCTTTTTTTTTTTTTTTTTTTTTTTTTTTCAGCGTCAGCATGCCGCTGTGAGGCCACAATACAGAGGGGACGCTGCACTATCTTCTTCTTCTTCTTCTTCTGAGTTCGTGGGCTGTAACTCCCACGTTCACTCGTATATATACGCGAGTGGGCTTTTACGTGTATGACCGTTTTTAACCCGCCATGTAGGCAGCCATACTCCGCTTTCGGGGGGTGTGCATGCTGGGTGTGTCCTTGTTTCCATAACCCACCGAACGCTGACATGGATTACAGGATCTTTAACGTGCGTATTTGATCTTCTGCTGGCGTATACACACGAAGGGGGTTCAGGCACTGGCAGGTCTGCACATATGTTGACCTGGGAGATCGTAAAAAATCTCCACCCTTTACCCACCAGGCGCCGTCACCGTGATTCGAACCCGGGACCCTCAGATTTAAAGTCCAACGCTTTGACCATTCGGCTATTGCGCCCGTCACGGCTGCTGCTTCATGTGTGTTCACTTTGCACAACAGTCGAATTCATCAGTATTTGTATTTGTATTTCTTTTTATCACAGCACATTTCTCTGTGTGAAATTCGGGCTGCTCTCCCCAGGGAGAGCGCGTCGCTACACTACAGCGCCACCCCCTTTTTTTGTATTTTTCCTGCATGCAGTTTAATTTGTTTTTCCTATCGATGTGGATTTTTCTACATAATTCTGCCAGGAACAACCCTTTTGTTGCCGTGGGTTCCTTTACGTGCGCTAAGTGCATGCTGCACACGGGACCTCGGTTTATCGTCTCATCCGAATGACTTGCGTCCAGACCACCACTCAAGATCTAGTGGAGGGGGAGAAAATATCGGCGGCTGAACCGTGATTCGAACCAGCGCGCTCAGATTCTCTTGCTTCCTAGGCGGACGCGTTACCTCTAGGCCATCACTCCACATATGTACGGAGTGTAACTCCACATAAGTACGGAGTGTAACTTACTTAAAATACCACACAGGAGTTGATTTTTTTTTTCTGTTATGTTCAGCAGATTGTTTGAGATAGGTATCATATCATCCTCCCTACCGGAGTGTGTGGACATGGTATTTGTATTTCTGTTTTATCACAACAAATATCTCTGTGTGAAATTCGGGCTGCTCTCCCCCAGAGAGAGCGCGTCGCTACACTACAGCGCCGCCCTTTTTTTTTCTTTTTTTTTTCTTTCTTTTTTTCCCCCTGCGTGCATTTTTTTGTTTGTTCGTTTTTGTTTTTTGTGGGTTTTTTTTTTGTTTTTGTTGTTTTGGGGTTTTTTGTTTTGTTTTTTTGGCTTTGTTTTTGTTTTTCCTATCGAAGTGGATTTTTCTACAGAATTTTGCCAGGAACAACCCTTTTGTTGCCGTGGATTCTTTTACGTGCGCAAAGTGCATGCTGCACACGGGACCTCGGTTTATCGTCTCATCCGAATGACTAGCTTCCAGACCACCACTCAAGGTCTAGTGGAGGGGGAGAAAATATCGGCGGCTGAGCCGTGATTCGAACCAGCGCGCTCAGATTCTTTCGCTTCCTAGGCGGACGCGTTAGCTCCACTGAGGCCATCACTCCACAGTTCGTTTCGTCTAAAACACTCTTCTCAAATCTTCCGACGCTGACGACGTGAAAGACTCTGTGTGTGTGTGTGTGTGTGTGTGTGTGTGTGTGTGTGTGTGTGTGTGTGTGTGTGTGTGTGTGTGTGTGTGTGTGTGTGTGTATGTGTGTGTGTGTGTGTGTGTGTGTGTGTCTGTGTGTGTCTGTGTGTGTGTGTGTGTGTCTGTGTCTGTGTGTCTGTGTGTCTGTGGATGTGTCTGTGTGTCTGTGTGTGTGTTTGTGAGTGCTATGGAGGGGAGAGTGGGGGAAAGTTTCACTACGGGGTATGTCTTTGTTTTTTTACGCGTGCTTTCTGTGATATGTTACTTGTTTTTTTTATGAGGATAATTTGAATAACGTTTGAAGACAGTTTTGATGCGAATTCACCACCAGCAAAGAATTTGGAGAGAGAGAGAGAGAGAGAGAGAGAGAGAGAGAGAGAGAGAGAGAGAGAACAAAAAAAAACAAAAAAAAAAACTGGAAGACAACGAAAACGAGAAGAGCATGGGAAGGGCCACATGATTAAAGACCTTTTTCTTTCTTTTCTTTTTTATTCTATAAACTTAGATATGGTGGTTGCAAAAAAAAAAAATAGAAAGAAAAAAAAAGAAAGAAACATTCATTAATATAAATCATTTCAGAAGAGAAGCATTATGTATTGTAAAAAAAAAAAGAAAAAAAAAAAAGATATACATGTCCAAATAAAACCGCATCCATAAATTACGTGCATACTGATGTTTATGTGTTTATTATTACTGGGTTTTTGTTTTTTTTTAAAGTGTCTTATTTATGTTTACCCCTTCAAATGGGGCCGTGGCCTTTCTTGAATATATGTCGTTATCGTCACCGTTATCGTCGGGTTTGGCTGAAGGGTGCTTCTTTGCTGATCTATCTAGATTTGATGCTGCATGTTCTAGCATCAGACATGACTGACAGGAATGAGTATATGATTGATTGAAAGGGGAAGGAAGAAGAAGAAGAAGAAGAAGAAGAAGAAGAAGAAGAAGAAGAAAATCTGGAAAAGGGGAAGAAAAAAAAAGGAAAGAAAAATAATTACTGATAACAAAAATATTGAAAATCATATCTCTCTCTCTTTACATATTGGTTCAAGAAAGAATAACAAAAATTCAAAAAGAGGGAATGGATGAATGAATTGATAAATGAAAGAATGAACGAAGGAACGAATGATGAACGAATAAAGGGGGAAAGAGATAAGGGGGGGTGGGGGGGGAGATAGAAAGTAAGGACTAACAGCAGAAGGAAAGAAAAAGAAGAAGAAGAAGAAGAAGAAAGCCCCCCGCCCGGCCCCTCCCCCACCGTCCCCCCCCAGCCCCTCCCCCCTGTCCCCCCCACCCCAGGCCCCCAGCCCCTTAGTCCCCCCCAAAAAATATGCTGTCTAAAGGTAACCAACAGAGAAACGAGAAAGGGAAAAGGTTGAGAGAGAGAAAAAAGAAGAAGGAGAAGAAGGAAGAGGAGGAGGAGGAAGAAGAAGAAGAAGAAGAAGAAAAAGAAAAAGAAAAAGAAAAAGAAAAAGAAAAAGAAAAAGAAGAAGAAGAAGAAGAAGAAGAAGAAGAAGAAGAAGAAGAAGAAGAAGAAGAAGAAGAAGAAGATGAAGATGAAGAAGGAGGAGGAGGAGAAAAACAGCAGCAATGAAACATGAAACTCTTATGCCTTTCGAGTGTCGATTCAATAAGGGGAGATATGATAAATTGAATGCATCCATCGAGAATGTCTGCCGTGGGAGTAACAATGCTACTTAATTAAACTGTGCAGGTGACTGGACAGAAGGGAAACCAAAATGTAACGGAATGAAATTAGTAAAGAAAAACAGACAAACCATACTAAAAGAAAAAAAGAGGGAGAGAACGAATGGCACAGAGAGGGATCTATCTATCTATCTATCTATCTATCTATCTATCTATCTATCTATCTATTTATCTATGTATGTATGCATATATATATATATATATATATATATATATATATATATATATATATATATATATATATAGTGTGTGTGGTGTGTGTGTGTGTGTGTGTGTGTGTGTGTGTGTGTGTGTGTGTGTGTTATAGAGACAGACAGACAGACAGAGAGGGGGGGGGGGGGAGAAGGCAATAGACAGAGACACAGAAAGAATAGAAAGAAGGATAAAGAAAGAAAGAAAGAAAGAGATAGATAGATAGACGGATACATAGATAGATAGATAGATAGACAGACGCAGGGCTAAGAGACAGAGACACAGAAAGAAGAGGAAGAAGGAGAATGAAAAAAAAGGAATGAAAGAAAAGAAAGAAAAAAAAAAAACCCACTAAAATGTCCACTTTTATCTTCACCGGGTAGATAATTACCGACGACTTTTCCGCCTGGAGAGAGGGACAGAGACAGAGACAGAGTCAGATACAGAGAGACAGAGACAAAGAAAGAAAGAAAGAAGAAAAAAAGAAAAGAAAAAATATATAAACTTATACTTAAGTTGTTGTTTTTTTGGTGTTTTTTTTCGGGGGGGAGTTGGGGGGGGGGGGGGGTCTTTTTTTTTTTATAATCTTCACCGAGTCAATATCGACCGTCTCTCTCTCTCTCCTAGATCTTAATGACATTTCAAAACCAGAGGGAGGGGCAAAGGTGTAAGAGGAAGAGGGTCCCTATGGGATTAACCCCCTCTCCCACCCACCCACCCACCCACCCAACCTTTCCCCCTCTCCTCACGTTATTTCCCCTCCCTCCCTCCACACACACGCTACCCCCCACACACCTACAGACATCTCCCACCCACCTCCCCAACTACCCCACCCCCACCCCCACGCCCCCCCAGGCACCCACCTCCGACCCCCCCCAACCCTCCACCCCCGCCCCCCTTGCATAAACATACCGTCAGTTCCATGTACAGCTGACGCGCCAGCCAGACACCTTTGGGATTCCGTTTTGAAACATCAGAGGATGGATGGATGGATGGATGGACCCATTCCCCT
>NC_134898.1:14732064-14734564 GCF_041734735.1 Babylonia areolata | reverse complement strand
CTTCCCCACTCTCTCGCCTACCGACGCTCACAGTCCCACAGGTGCAGATACTGCCACGTGTAGGACGGCCTAGGCAGGTGCAGGTTTTTTTTTCTTCGGGGCTCCGTCTCCTAGGAGGACTTCCAGCCAAGGATAAGAGCTCCCCCTGCCCTTTGGTCATCCTCTTCCGCCTTCACAGATACACACACACACACACACACACACACACACACACACACACACACACACACACACACACACACCCCGAAATGTTGCAGCATGTATTGTCGCCGGCGTGTGTGTGTGTGTGTGTGTGTGTGTGTGTGTGTGTGTGCGTGCGTGCGTGCGTGCGTGTGTGTGTCTGTGTATGTCTGTGTCTGTGTGTTTGTGACACTCCTGGCATACAATGTCGTCAGCGGACAATTATATATATATATATATATATATATATATATATATATATATATATATATATATATATATATATATATATATATATATATATATATATATATATAATCATGTGCCAAGAAGTGCGACATTATGACAAGTCAATATAAGCTCCGGCGACAATAATAGTAATACCGCAACACCATTTCCCTTCACTTCGCACCCCCAACGTCTCCACTCTCCCCTCAGTCATAAAACAGCAAACATCTCGTAAAGATCTCAACCGTTCAGCTGAAGAGGAGTCCTTGTTGGCGTCGACCTACTTTTTTGGGGGTGTGTGTGTGGGGTGGAGGGGGGGGAGGGTGTCCATTTTGAGTGATTGATGAATGGGTCTGCCACTCACTCATCCACTCACTCACTCACTCACTCACTCACCCACTCACCCACTCACTCACTCACTCACCCACTCACTCACTCACTCACTCACCCACTTACCCACCCCCTCACCCACCCACTCATTCACTCACTCACCCACTCACCCACTCACTCACTCACCCACTCATTCACTCACCCACTCACCCACTCACCCACTCACTCACTCACTCACCCACTCACTCACTCACTCACTCGCTCGCTCGCTCGCTCACTCACACTCACTCACTCACTCACTCACTCACTCACTCACTCACTCACTCACTCACTCACCCACCCACTCACTCACTCACCCACTTACCCACTCACTGGCTCATTTTTACTCATTCGCTGAGCTCACACGGATTGAGGCAATGAATTTATTGGTCACCAGCCAAACCAATTAATTTATTGATTAATTAATTGGTCAATGTTTGTTTTTTTTTTAGTTGATTTGGTTTCCTGTCTACATACATATATACATACATATATACATACATACACACATACAAACATACACCAACAAAATCGGTTTCCCGAGTCAGAGACAGAAAGAAAGGAACGACAGAAAGAGAATAGAATTTTTGTTTTAATCAACCACAAAAAAACAAAAAAAAGACAATCAAACAACAGGATGTAAAACAAGTTTAAGCATTGGCGTTTGACTAAAAAAAAAAAACAAACCCAAAAGCCAAAAACAAACACAAAAAACAACAACCAAAATAACAAGTGCAAACAGTCAATCAAGCAACAAGGTAAAAAAAACAACAACAACGAAACAAACAAACAAGCAAACAACAAAAAAACAAAAAACACCCTTTAACCTCAAGTTTTTCCCTTTGCTCAATGACAACGAAAATTGGATCGCTGCTAGATAATTTGTTGTGAAAATAGACTGCAAGACGATACAATTCGGGTACGATAGGAGGCGGCAAAACATGCTACGATAGATAGCAAACACAACAAATACACCGCAAAAAAAGAAAAAAAAGAAAAAGAGAGAGATAAAAGTAAAAAAGAAAAGATGCACATACAAACACACACACACACACACACACACACACACACACACACACACGCGCGCATACACACACACACACACACACACACACGCACACACCCACGCACAAACAAGCACACGCACACGCACGTACACATACACACACACACACACATACACACACACACACACACACACACACACATTTACACTCTGGCATTGTTCCGGCACACACACACACACACACACACACACACACACACACACAAACACGCACGTACGCACACGCGCACACACACACACACACACACACACACACACAACACAACACGACACACATACACGCGCGCGCGCACACACACACACACATACACACACACACACACACACACACACACACACACACACACACACACACACATTCACACTCTGGCACTGTTCTGGCACTCTCTATTCTAGAAGTGATCCAGTCAGAGCGAGGACAGCAACCTAGAAAGCAAGGCCACGTTGTTCAGACATGGTGCCCATGGTGCTATGCTAATGCCAGAGAACCTGAGTTTCCACTAGAAGGGTCCCCCGCTGAGATTGGCAAAGAATGGAAGGAGGAGAGAGAGGGAGAGAGAGAGACAGAGAGAGAACTCAGAACTCAAAACGTTTTTATTCAAGGATTAAGATTTTAGGCATAGCCTAATGACAGAGAGAGAAAGAGAGAGAGAAAAA
>NC_134898.1:14712931-14715431 GCF_041734735.1 Babylonia areolata | reverse complement strand
ATATAATAATGATAAACCATTCCATATCTTTGGCTTTTCTGAATCATGGACGAACATTCACATTAATGACAAATCTATTTCTATTCCTGGTTACACTATTGTTCGGAAAAATCCTCAAAAATCTAAAGAAAGTGGTATCGTCATTTATATTCAAAATAACGTTCCGTACAGAATTCGTAATGACCTACATCATCCAGATGTTGAATCACTGTGGCTTGAAGTTCAATCCCAAAATAAATCAACAGATTCGCTCCTTATAGCATTTTTGTACAGACATCCTAAGAGTTTTTCCAAGTGGTATGACGATTTTTGTGAAATGATGGACAGCGCCTGGCTTTCAAAAAAAGAAGTATTAATTTTGGGTGACTTTAATTTAGATCTTTTCAGCGTCATAGCCGATGGAACAACATCTATACGTCTTACAATCTCCATCAGTGTATTGATTCCCCCACCAGAGTTACACAAAAAACTAGAACGCTCTTAGATCATATTTATACATCCAATCTAACATCAGTTCGAGAAATTTGTGTGCCGAATGTTGGCGTAAGTGACCACAATGCCGTCTGCATTACATGGGGAAAAAAGGGTTTCAAAATACCCAAAACAGGTCATACTGTTGTCACATTTCGGTCATTTAAACATTTTAATCTGGACGCCTTTCAATCAGACCTCATTTCTGCACCTTTCACTAACATTTATAGCTTTACTAATCCAGAAGAAGCCCTTTCCTTTTGGACTGCAACGTTACTGCATGTTGTTGATAAACATATTCCTTTAATTCAGAGACGAGTCAAGTCGGAAATTCTTCCGAGTTGGCTTACGCAAGATATCTTTCAAGCAATGGATGACAGAGACCATCAAAAGATAATCGGTCCATTCGAAGAATACCAGAAGAAACGTAATATTGTCAAATACATGATCAGAAAGTCTAAACGGTTTTTCTTTCGTAAGCTAATCGAAGACAAAAGCAACACAGCCTCCATATGGAAGGCTATACACCAACTCACCAAACCAAACAATTCAAATGCGGAATGTCTCATTCCTGTTGATACACTGAACAATCACTTTGCTGACATTGGAAACAAATTAATCGCAAATGACAGTGCACACACTTCTTTTGATTTCAGCATTTTAGAAAACTTCTGTCATAATAAAGATATAAAAACAAAGTTTTCTGTTCCATTAATGTCTATTCATGAAGTCTTATCTTATTTAGTATCGCTAAAAAATAAAAACTCGTGTGGCTTCGATGGCATTAGTCCAAAAATATTAAAACTATCTGCACCTTATATTGCCGATTCTCTTACTTATCTCTTCAATCTTTGTCTATCCAAAAATCATTTTCCGAAAGAGTTTAAATATGCAAAGGTTATTCCCCTGCATAAAAAAGGTGATGCTAATGATGTCAATAATTACAGACCAATCTCATTGTTGTCTTCTGTCTCAAAAGTTCTAGAACGTCATGTACACCTTTGTCTTACATTCTTTATTGAAAAATATCAGCTTCTCTATACCAATCAATCAGGATTTAGACAGCACCATTCTTGTGAAACCGCTTTATGTAGAATAACTGATGCATGGCTGCGTGATATTAATAAAAGCAAGGTGGTTGGAGTGATATTCCTTGATTTTACAAAAGCGTTTGACTTAATCAATCACGAAATATTGCTTCAAAAATTGAAATGTTATGGTATTGACGATAACTGCTTATTGTTTCTCAGATCTTACCTAGAAAACCGTATTCAGGCTGTCTATTCACGTGGCTTTATTTCTTCCAAAAGGCATGTTCCAAGAGGAGTACCGCAGGGGTCAATTCTAGGCCCTCTCTTATTTTCCTTGTATATCAACGATCTACCTTTATCAATTCAACATGCAATCTGTGATTTATTTGCTGATGATACATCAATACAATATGCTAGTCACAATGTTGACGAAATTAGTTATCACCTGAATGCCAACATGAAATCTGTCGAAAACTGGTGTGATGCTAATGATATGGTCGTACACCCTGAAAAGACAGAATGCATGTTAATTTGTCCTCGTCAGAAAAGACAGAACATAAAAGAAGCACAACTTAACATAAAATATAAAGATAATACTATCAAACAAGTTACTAAGCATATGCTATTAGGCATTACTATTGATCAAAATCTTTCGTGGCAGGAACATATTCATTGCCTCATAAAACAAGTATCATCTAGTGTATTCCAATTATCACAGATCAAACACTTTCTTGATAATCATTCTAGACGTGTGTTTTACTTTGCCTATATCCAGTCTCGCCTCAGCTATTGCTCGATTATTTGGGGTAAATGTCCTCCTTCTACATTAAAGCCACTTTGCTCTTTACAAAAACGTGCCATTAAGATGATTAACCATGTAAATACCACAGGTGGATCTGTGCACAATATGTACAAAGAACTTCAAATATTACCTGTTCATCTACTTATTAGATATAACACATTGATTCTTATGCATAAAATTGTTCATAACGCATGCC
>NC_134898.1:14667931-14672931 GCF_041734735.1 Babylonia areolata | reverse complement strand
TCAATCTGAGGGTCCCGGGTTCGAATCACGGTGACGGCGCCTGGTGGGTAAAGGGTGGAGATTTTTACGATCTCCCAGGTCAACATATGTGCAGACCTGCTAGTGCCTGAACCCCCTTCGTGTGTATATGCAAGCAGAAGATCAAATACGCACGTTAAAGATCCTGTAATCCATGTCAGCGTTCGGTGGGTTATGGAAACAAGAACATACCCAGCATGCACACCCCTGAGAACGGAGTATGGCTGCCTACATGGCGGGGTGAAAACGGTCATACACGTAAAAGTCCACTCGTGTGCATACGAGTGAACGCAGAAGAAGAAGAAGTGTCAGTTGTATGTATGTATGTATGTATGTAGTGCGGCCGGAGGGAGGGAACTGACGGAAAGCCTTGAGCACTGGAGATAAAAGATTTTGTGGAGGCCGACTAGAGGCCGGGGAAGGAGATTTTGTTGCTTCAAAAGGAACAACGGCACTTGCCCTCACCCCCCCCCCCCCCCCGCCCTCCTCCCCCTCCACTCTACCCCCACTCTACCCCCTCCTCCCTGCCTCTTACTTCCACTCCTAGCCCCCTTTCTCTCCTTCCATCCATCTCCCCCCCCCTCTCCACCCCTCCGTCTAGGCTCTTACGTAAGCTCACGCAACTTGTTAATCTAACCGAACAGTGGGTGTAGGCTAGGAGGTCCCCCCCCCCCCCCCCCCCCCCCCCCCCCCCCCCCCGCCCTCTTTCTACTTCTTTAAAAGATGGGGCGCTGTTCCTGATTCAATGGATGGTGTCGAGTTAGTTTGCTTGAAGTGTCTTTCTGGCTGTTTTAGTCCACCTTGTTGGGCGATGGGAGATCTTGTTCTTGTTGTTGTTGTTGTTCTTCTTCTTCTTCTTCTTCTGTTTGTTTTTGTGTTTCTCATTCTTCCTCATTCTTCTTGTTCTTGTTCTTCTTGTTCTTGTTTTACTTCTTCTTCTCCTTCTCCTTCTTCTCTTTCTCGTCATTGCTATCGACGATTCATGTTCAGTCCACTTTGTTGGGCGAACGGTAATCTTGTTGTTGTTGTTGTTGTTGTATTTGTTGTTGTTGTGCTTCTTCGTCTTCTCATTTTTGTTGTTGTTGTTGTTGTTGTTGTTGTTCTTCTTCTTCTTCTTCTTCTTCTTCTGCTCCTCCTCCTCCTCCTCCTTTTCTTCTTCTTCTTCTTCTTCTTCTTCTTCTCCTCCTCCTCCTCCTCCTCCTCCTCCTTATCCTCCTCTCCTTCTCCTCCTCCTCTCTTTCTTCTTCTTCTTCTTCTTCTTCTGCTGCTTCTGCTTCTTCTGCGTTCATGAGCTATAACTTCCAACGGTTCACTCGTATACGCACGAGAGGGTTGGGTTTTATTTTTACGTTCACATGCGTTTTTCAAGTTAATTAACCCGCCTTGTTGGCAGCCGTACTCGCACGTTTATCGGGTGTGTGCATGCTGGGTATGTTTCTGGTGCCCATAATTCACCGAAGGCTGACGTTGACAATGTTTATTGGATCTTTCGCGTGAGCATGTTATTATTCTGTGCATAGTACTGCGTGCACATGAGGAGAGAGTGGGGACGGGAGGGAGGGGCGGAGGCGGAGAGGGTTGGGGGGGAGGGGGAGGGCGGGGGGCGGGGGGGGGGGGGGGGGTCATGCACTGGCAGTTCTCCACATTAGTGAACATTGGAGAACGGAAAAACCCGATCCCATCCCCCCACCCCACCCCCTCCTTTCAACCACACCACTGAGGCACCGTGACCGACCGGGATTCGAAACCAGTATGACGGCTGCAATAGCCGAGTGGTTAAAGCGTTGGACTTTCAATCTGAGAGTCCCCGGTTCGAATCTCGGTGACGGCGCCTAGTGGGTAAAGGGTGGAGATTTTTTTTTTTTTTTTTTTTTTTTTTTTTTTTTTTTTTTCCGATCTCCTAGGTCAACATATGTGCAGACCTGCTAGTGCCTGAATCCCCGTCGTGTGTATACGGCAAGCAAAAGATCAAAAAAATTTTAATAAGCACGTTAAAAAAACAAAAAAACAAACAAACAAAAAACAACCCAAACCTGTAATCCATGTCAGCGTTCGGTGGGTTATGGAAACAAGAACATACCCAGCATGCACACCCCCGAAAGCTGAGTATGGCTGCCTACATGGCAGGGTAAAAAAAAAAGTCATACACGTAAAAGCCCATTCGTGTACATACGAGTGAACGTGGGAGTTGCAGCCCACGAACGCAGAGGAAGAACCCAGAATACTCCAACATTTTTACAAACCACTACTCCGCTACTGCTTAAATCCTAGGTTTCTGCTATTCGCAGCTCTCTTTATTAACGTTTTGTCTATTAATACGCTTTTGTTTTTTCAATTGATTTTTTTTGTGTGTGCTGTTTTTTGTATGTTTGTTTGTATCATGAGTGAAATAGTACTTGTCAATGTGTATATTAAGTGATTGAACGAATGAGCCTACTTCTTGTTTTTTTTGACATCACTCTTTTTTGTATTCATTGGATGTGTGTAGATGGTGAACGTATGTAATGTTTCAATGCCCCCCAGGGGGGTACACGGAATAAACTCCTTGCCTTGCCTTGCCTTGCCTTGCCTTGTCTTGCTATTGCGATCTCCATCACTGACATGTGATTTCCAATTGACGTTGCGATGTGGGCCTTCCTAGCTTCTTGATAGTAGTGAGACTCCTTGACATTAGTTCAGTGTAAAATGAGGGTTCTATTCACAGGGGAGAGCGTGTCTCTTCTTGGATTAGGTTTTTGAATATTTTGCAACAAAACCTAATCCAATTTCACCCCTAATCCAATTTCATCCAATCAAGTCTAATCCAGTCTAGTCCAACCCGATGCAATACAATCCGATACGATACAGTACAATACAATACAATACGATACAATACAGTACAATACAATACAATACAATACGACAGTGCTCATGAGTATTACTGGAAACGTAAGTTTAGACAGCCTGTAGTGTAGACAGCCTGTAGTGTAGATAGCCTGTAGTGTAGATTGCCTGTAGTGGAGACAGCCTGTAGTGGAGACAGCCTGTAGTGTAGATTGCCTGTAGTGTAGACAGCCTGTAGTGTAGACTGCCTGTAGTGTAGACAGCCTGTAGTGTAGACAGCCTGTAGTGTAGACTGCCTGTAGTGTAGACTGCCTGTAGTGTAGACAGCCTGTAGTGTAGATTGCCTGTAGTGGAGACAGCCTGTAGTGTAGATTGCCTGTAGTGTAGACTGCCTGTAGTGTAGACAGCCTGTAGTGTAGATAGCCTGTAGTGTAGATTGCCTGTAGTGGAGACAGCCTGTAGTGGAGACAGCCTGTAGTGTAGACTGCCTGTAGTGTAGACTGCCTGTAGTGGAGACAGCCTGTAGTGTAGATTGCCTGTAGTGTAGATTGCCTGTAGTGGAGACAGCCTGTAGTGGAGACAGCCTGTAGTGTAGACAGCCTGTAGTGTAGATAGCCTGTAGTGGAGACAGCCTGTAGTGTAGACAGCCTGTAGTGTTAGACAGCCTGTAGTGGAGACAGCCTGTATGGAGACAGCCTGTATGTAGATTGCCAGTAGATGGAGACAGCCTGTAGTGGAGACAGCCTGTAGTGTAGACATCCTGTAGTGTAGATAGCCTGTAGTGTCGACTGCCCTGTAGTGGAGAACAGCCGTAGTGTAGATGGCCTGTAGTGAGACAGCCTGTAGTGTAGATTGCCTGTAGTGTAAGACAGCCTGTAGTGAAGACAGCCTGGAGTGTAGACTGCCTGTAGTGTAGATGCCTTATGTAGACTGCCTGTATTGTAGATTTCCCTGTAGTGGAGACAGCCTGTAGTAGTAACTGCCTGTATGTAACTCCTGGTTAGTGGAGACAGCCTGTAGGTGTAGACTGCCTGTAGTGTAGACTGCTGTAGTGTAGACAGCCTGTAGTGTAGACAGCCTGTAGTGTAGATTGCCTGTAGTGTAGACTGCCTGTAGTGGAGACAGCCTGTAGTGTAGATTGCCTGTAGTGTAGACTGCCTGTAGTGGAGACAGCCTGTAGTGGAGACAGCCTGCAGTGTAGATTGCCTGTAGTGTAGATTGCCTGTAGTGTAGACAGCCTGTAGTGTAGACTGCCTGCAGTGTAGACTGCCTGTAGTGGAGACTGCCTGTAGTGGAGACAGCCTGTAGTGGAGACAGCCTGTAGTGTAGACAGCCTGTAGTGGAGACAGCCTGTAGTGTAGATAGCTTGTAGTGTAGACAGCCTGTAGTGTAGACAGCCTGTAGTGTAGATTGCCTGTAGTGTAGTTAGCATGTAGTGTAGATTGCCTGTAGACAGCCACACTCCTTTTTTTTTCTTTTTTTTTTAATTGTTTTTATGTTGTACTGTAGTTCGACAAGAATGATTATGGATTTTTTTTTTTTTTTTTTTTTTTTTTTTTTTTTGTCCCTTGTACACAAGGTTATATTTTTTTTTTTACTTTTCACGACATCAATGTGATTCAACATTCACATAGCAAAACATTTGGTCCATCAATGATCATCGAAAAAAAAAAAGAAGAAGAAAAAAATCATTAATCTGTTGAGATACAAGGGTTTTTTCAATATGATAATACTTATAATAGTAATAATAAGATGAAGAACAATAACAAATAATAAAGAACAAGATAAACAAGATACCAAATGTCACATCATGGCATGTATACATGTTGAAATAGTTTCAAGGAGCACCAGTTGTTGTTTTTTTGTTTTTTGTTGTTGTTTTTATAAAGTGTGTTATTAGAGGATTATTATAATTATGTTATCCATTACCTGTGGCAGCTTACTTCTTTTATCAAAAATTGATGTACAAACATGTCAAATTTTGCAGTACTTTTTTTTTCTTTTTCTTTTTCTTTTTTTTTTCTTTTTCTTTTTTTAACACTTCATCTGTATCACAGTTCGTTACTAAATCAGCTTCTTTTTTTTCTTTTTTTTCTGTTTCTTTTAGGGTGATGACATCAACGCTTCTGTCGCCATTCTCAGCAAAAGGAACAACATCA
>NC_134898.1:14632931-14635431 GCF_041734735.1 Babylonia areolata | reverse complement strand
GCGAAAAGTGTGGATGAAATGACCTGTAAATGCAAGCCCTCATAGCGATCAGTGCTTACACATTGTATTGTATTGTATTGTATTGTATTGTATTGTATTGTATTGTATTTCTCATTTTTGTCACAACAGATTTCTCTGTGTGAAATTTGGGCTGCTCTTCCCCAAAGAGAGTGCAGGCGTCTCTACACTGAGAACGCTACCCTTTTTTTCTTTCCTTTTTTTTTTCTTTTTTCCTGCGTAGACTTTTATTTGTTTTTCCTATCGAAGTGGAATTTTCTACATTTAATTTTGCCAGGAACAACCCTTTTGTCGCCGTGGGTTCTTTTACGTACGCTAAGTGCATCAGTGCTAGCACACGGGGGGCCCTCAGTTTATCGTCTCATCCGAATGACTAAGCGTCCAGACCTCCACTCAAGGTCTAAATGGAGGGGGGAGCAAATACTGGCGACTGAACCGTGATTGGAACCAGTGCGCTCCGAGTCTCTCGCTTCAAAGGCGGACGTGTTACCTCTAGGCCATCACTCCACATCGTTATGTGAAACGACTGTGGGAGAGGGGGGAGGGGGGGGGGGGAAGTGGGGGAGGGGTTGGGGGGGGGGCGTGAAATCCTTGCAGGCTAACGAAACAGACTGCACTTGAGGTAAAGGGAGTGTAGAAGAAAAGAAAAAAAAGAAGAAGAAAGAAACAGAAGAAAAGGGTGGAAGGAATGCCAGAGGGAAGGAGTGTACTATGCAGAACCAGTGACTGTGGGTGCACGGAGTGCGTATGACATGACTGCGTTATTAAGCCGGGAAATATGTGAAATGATTGTATATGACATGAGCATCATCGGAAAGGAAATATGTGGTACTGAGCGCATATGGCATGAGTGTTAATTAAGGGAAATATGTGCACATGGCACGAATGTTACGGGAGATGAGTGAAATGAGGGAGGGCACATGCCATTAGTGTTGATTAATAGGGAACTTTGCGAAACGAGTGCATATGACATGAGTTTTAAGGGAAATATGTGAACTGAGTGCAGATAGCATGAGTGTGAGAGGAAATATGTGAACTGAGTGCATATGGCATGAGTGTGAGAGGTAATATGTGAACTGAGTGCAGATGGCATGAGTGTGAAGGGAAATATGTGGACTGAGTGCAGATGGCGTGAGTGTGAAGGGACATATGTGAACTGATTGTGTGTGACATAATGTTAATTAAGCGAAATATGTCAAATGAGTTGAGCTGACACGAGTGTTAAACGAAATATGTGAACTGAGTGCAGATGACATGAGTGTAAATGGAAATATGTTAACTGAATGCAGATGACATGAGTGTGAAGGGAAATACGTGAAATAAATGCAGATGGCGTGAGTGCGAAGGGAAGTATGTGAACTGAGTGCAGATGACATGAGTGTGAAGGGAAGTATGTGAACTGAGTGCAGATGACATGAGTGTGAAGGGAATTATGTGAACTGAGTGCAGACGGTATGAGTGTGAAGGGAATTATGTGAACTGAGTGCAGATGACATGAGTGTGAAGGGAAGTATGTGAACTGAGTGCAGATGACATGAGTGTGAAGGGAATTATGTGAACTGAGTGCAGATGGCGTGAGTGTGAAGGGAATTATGTGAACTGAGTGCAGATGGCATGAGTGTGAAGAGAAATATGAGAAATAAATGCATATGGCATGAGTGTAGCGAAACAGCTGAAACAAATGCATATGACATCAGTGTGTTAGTTATGGGAAAATATGTGAACTGAGTGCAGATGACATGAGTGTGAAGAGAAATATGAGAAATAAATGCATATGGCATGAGTACAGCGAAACAGCTGAAACAAATGCATATGACATCAGTGTGTTAGTTATGGGAAAATATGTGAAACTGAGTGCACACGACATGAGTGTCAATCAAGAGAAATGTGTGAAATTAGTGCATACGACATGAGGGAAATATTTGAACTTAAGCGCAGATGACAATGGTGTGAAGGGAAACAATTATGCGAAGTGAGTACAGATGACATGAGTTTTGGTGAAGAAGAAGAAGAAGGGAAATAATGTGAACCGAGTGGGAGCTGACATGAGTGTCAAGCGAAATAATGATGTGAAAAGAGTACATCATATGACATGAGTGTAAAGGAAGATATGTAGAAATGAGCGCATGAGGAGTGGGGGCTTGGGGGGGGGAGTTAGGGGGGGGAGGGGGAGTGTGGTAAGCAGAATGTAAGTAAACGGGAGAAATGAGATAGATACATACATAGATACATAGACTGATTGATTGATTGATTGATTGATTGAAGACACAAAGTTATGGGAACAGGCAAGTAGAAGAAGATATATATATATATATATATATATATATATATATATATATATATATATATATATATATGTGTCTCTGTCTCTGCCTCTCTGTATAGATAGACAGATAGATAGATAGATAGACTGATTGATTGATTGATTGATTGATTGATTGATTGATTGATTGATTGATTAATAGAAGACACAACGTTATGG
>NC_134898.1:14586786-14591786 GCF_041734735.1 Babylonia areolata | reverse complement strand
GCAGCAACAGCAGCAGCAGCAGCAATATCAATGATATTAGGAGCATAGGAATGTTAATGTCAACGCCCCCACCTGCCCCTCCTCCCCCTCCCGCGCACCCCCCCACCCCTACCGCCCCATCCCTCCCAAACCTCGTGTGGGCTTCGATAACAATCGAGAAAACGGAGATGGCTATGCACTGGCGACGACAACGACGACGACGATAACGATGATGATGATGATGATGATTGTGGTTGTGATTATGACGAGGACGATGTATAAAATGCATATCGCCAATAGAATGGTTTTATCAATGATAAGTCCAAGCCCTAACGTTTTGTTTTCTGGGTGTTTTTTTTTGTTTGTTTGTTTTTGTTTGTTTGTTTGGTTTGGTTTGTTTTGTTGTTGTTGTTGTTTTGGGGGGTTGTTTTTTATGAAGATGGGGTAGAAGCTTAAAAAAAAACAGTCCAGGTAAAAGTTTTAACCACAAAATGAAAATTCATTCGCGTTAGAAATGGTGAAGGTGTGAGTTTAAAAAAAACAACAACACGACATTTTATCAATGCTCATGTTAGCCATCACACACACACACACACACACACACACACACACACACACACACACACACACACACACACACACATATATATATATATATATATATATATATATATATATATATATATATATATATACACATATATATATACACACATATATATACATATACACATATTTATATATGTATGCATGTATGTATGTATGTATGTACCTACGTATAAACAACATTTAAGTCCACTCGCAAACAGAGCCCGTTAGCACTAGAAAAATCCAAAACAAACAAAAACAAAACAAACAAAGAAACAAAAAATTACCCCATGGGCATTGCAGAATGATAACCCTTCCGGTCAGACCAGCAGGGCCAGTAAGCCACGGGGCCACTTGATGTGAACATCATTTCTGTCCAACTTCGCATTCACTGTCAACTTAACTTCGCCATTAGAACGGCCGCCGTTGCAACTGTTACAAGTGCGTGTAAATGAGATTATCCGCTACTGGCTCACGTGCTCAAACACACACACACACACACACACACACACACACACACACACACACACACATATATATATATATATATATATATATATATATATGTAAAAAGTTGTTTTGCAGTTCGATTCAATTCCAAGAGAGAGGGGCGCAGACAGGGGATATAGGGAATCAACTAATGATGCACTCACTCACTCTCTCCTCACATCAATAGCAGGGCCACATGGAGTGGTTTTTATAGAGTGTTTACTTTACAATACAGCACACAGTAAAAAAATCATCCTACACCTAAAGCAGCACCGATAAGCAGCACACCTGGAACACAAACGCACAACCAAAACCCAGGTCAGGTAAAATCTCAAAATATCCTGACATCACTGACATGAAAGGCCTATACCCTCTCAGCACCTTTCATCACATGTCCACCAGTATGCACTCCTCTCACACAAAGATCTATGTGAGGTACAAGCTTCATCAAGCTTACCTGCCACCAGCAGTGACATACCAATTACTATACTGTGTACAAAACATATCACTGACCAATACAACCCTGTGTTCCAACTCATGTTACCCATCATTCAATTAAACTGTGTGTTACCATTTCCAAACAAAATCTCTTTGCCTTCACAAAGTGTCCAACTGACACAAGTACATGTAAGGAAATCATTACTTCCAACATATCTCTGGTAAACAGCAATGTGCAACAACATAGCACTGACCCTCAATGCTCTCATAGTTTACCAACTCATTAATCACATTAAAATATGCTTTCCCACTTTGTCTGAACGAAGTAAACCACTAACACAAAGCACAACTCCTACCCATGTTACCACAACTACCAACAAATCAAACATGTGTTCCACAACACTTGCTGTCACCCCCATGTGCACACACACACACACATGAAAAACCCTCAACACACACTGACATTGTGTTAGCCTATAGATCTGTTCAGTTCACACTGAACCAACACCACCTACTATACAAAACAAGTAAGTCATACATCAAAAATACAGAACAAAATATCTGTAACCAAATAGAAGGGGGGGGGGGATCAAAAGATTTAGGCCAGTACTTCTCTCAGTGGGTAGCTTTCACACATTAACCCCTTTTCTTTCCACAAGCCGCACAATCAACTTATCAACTTAAACTGGCTGTTCACCGACACAAAACATAGTTTCCCAACACAACCAAGTTATCAACACAACATAAAACCATTACAAGTTGTGTACTCACAGCCCAACAGGGATTTCCTTGTACCTCACATTACGGATCAGTCAGTCACACTGTGTCAGTCAGTTCTTCTGGGAGACAGCTAAGAACTGGCTGTGCTTACTGGTTTCATCCCTTCCCACAACATGCTGTGTATACTAATCCAAGCTACAACACTCACTCCCCCAACAAGCTGAACTAAAATAACCAATCTTTGCTTGCCCTAGTGACGCTATGTGAATGACTGACAGATTCACTGTTTAATCCCAATTCGTCCAATTCAACAGATTGATCTGATTCGCTACAATTCATTCCACTTGTTTCTACAACATTCTGTGATGACAAGTTCACCCGTTTACGTCACAAAGAGATTGGGGAGACAGGACAATACAACTCTCAGCCTGTTAGCCGGCTTGATCAAAGTTTGCATTAGCATAAATTCTCCCTAGCGTTCGTTCCGAAGTCCCGCCATCTACGTCAGTTGCGTTCGTAGAGGGGAGATGGGGAATGACTTGAAAGACGGGCCGCCACACGCGATGTTCTGCTCAGCACGGGGATCGCGGCAGACATCACGTAACTGCACGTGTTCCTATAGCTGGGGCGGGTGACGCCGCGTCGCTGACCAAAGAGGGCCGACTAGGGAGTAGGGGTGAGGAGGGAGGGTGGCGCGGGTGTCGGCACAACCTCAAAGACTGGGCTTTGGACGGAGTGGGAAGGGAGATAAGAAGGAAGGGTGGGGAGGGGGGAGGGGACAGAGTGTGGGTGGTGGGGGTGACACTGCTGGCACACTATAACATATATATATATATATATATATATATATATATATATATATATATATATATATATATATATATATATATATATTAAAAAAAGAAAATAATGCATTTATTTCATTTGGGAAAATTTGCGCGTCACGTGGTCCTCGACTACTCGTCATGATCAAAGTACGAATGAATAAGAAGAGTGATTGAATAATGAATATAATTATCAGAACAGCGGTTCCAGAATCTGGATTTTTTTTGGTGGGTCGGGTCCGGGTGAAACGTTACGTTAAAGTTGATGCGAGTGATTATTTCATCAGCTAAACATGTCTTGACAGGAAGTTGATGCTTCAGTGATAACGGGAAGATGTTTGCGGATCCTTCATCTTCATCTTCTCCGCTTTCAGGAGGAAGGTGGCAGAATGGTTAAAACGCTCACAGAGGGTCCCGTGAGGGTGTGGGTTCGAATCCCGCCCTTGCCCTTTCTCCCAAGTTTGACTGGAAAATGAAACTGAGCGTATGAACTTTCGGATGTGACGATAAAACCGAGGTCCCGTGTACAGCACGCACTTGGCGCACTGAAAAAAGAAGAACACATGGCAACGAGGGTGTTGTCTTCTGGCAAAAGTTTGTAGAAAAAAAAGAAGAAATCCACTCTGATATGTACACAGATATAAAAGCATGCACTCAAGGCCTGACAAGCGCGTTGGGCTATGCTGCTGTCAGGCAATCTGCTTAGCAGATGTGGTGTAGCGTATATGGATTTGTCCGAACGCAGTGACGCCTCCTTGAGAAACTGAAACTCCTCTTCTTCCTTCCGCTTTTCTTCTTCTTCTTCTTCTACTTCCTTCCGCTTATCTTTTTCTTCTCCTTCTTCTTCCTTCCGCTTTTCTTCTTCCTTCCGCTTTTCTTCGTCTTCTTCTTCTTCTTCTTCTTCTTCTTCCTTCCGCTTTTCTTCTTCTTCTTCTTCTTCTTCTTCTTCTTCTCACAATCAGTCTGTGGCAAATTAAGCTGTCCTCTTTCGTAGGGTTTGGCACTGATATATCTGACGTGGGCCAAGAGTTAACAAAATTGCCATGTTAAGAAATGAAAATGGGTCATACTCACTCCGCCCACACCCAAATTTGTTTTTTCTTGGATATCGAACAGATATCAAAGTAAAACATGCTGGTTTTTCGCGATAACTGCTTCACAGATTCGACATGTATGCACGGAAATTAACTCAGTTTTCAAATTAAGCGTTTGATTTCGGCAGAATCAGCGAGATATATTGTAATATCATAGAGGTTAAACTATGCACTAGTGCAACAGACTCAATTTACCTCACATGGATCCTCAGCACTGTTTTAGCGTGTAGCGTAATTTAACTCACTCAGTACGGCCAGCCATCTCTTCTCCTCTACACAGACCCCTCGGATGTCCAGTGGGTGTCTGAATGACCCAACCTTTAGCTTCCGTCGTCAGAATTGTGGTATTCTTTGTCAACATTCACCTCTTCAGTATAAAAGCCTTCCGCTTGCAATATTTCGATGATGGTAATTGGGGTGAAACGCTGTTAACGTCGTCTCTTTCGCCGTTCGTATGGAGAGAGTTAACACAGTGCGAGTTACCTATCATTTCGTGGGAGACGGCCACAAATGACCAGTGGTCATGCATGACTTCTCTGATGATGGACAGTCTGCGTGGGACAAACAACAACAACAACAGACAACAGACAACACGCCCACCATCTGAAACCTTTGCTTGGATGTTCATACTTCTGTTCCCCCTTGAAGCAAACTGGGTTTGTCTCAGAGTTAACTGACAGTTATTGATTGCAACGCTTTAGACTTTCAGAGATTTGTATTTTTATTACTTTTTTTTTGTTTTAATCACAACAGATTTCTCTGTGTGAAATTCGGGCTGGTCTCCCCAGGGAGAGCGCGTCGCTACACTGCAGCGCCTCCCATTTTTTTGTTTTTTTTTTTTTTTTCCTGCGTACAGTTTTATTTGTTT
>NC_134898.1:14579286-14581786 GCF_041734735.1 Babylonia areolata | reverse complement strand
ACACACACACACACACACACACACACACACACACATATATATATATATATATATATATATATATATATATATATAGATAGATATAGATATGATACCCAAACATAGAATGAAACGATCAATAGATTATTAGCTGCTTTTATTTTCTTGCGATTTTTTTTCCTCATTATAATACTTACACTTCACTTGCAGCTTTCAGGAGTCCTTGGGTTGTGATTGTTTTCAAAAGAAAAAAAAAAAAAAGAAAGAAAACAAGACAAAGTAAAAAGGGGGAAAAAAGAAGAAAGTTGAAGAGAGAGAGACGAGAGAGAGAGAGAGAGAGAGAGAGAGAGAGAGAGAGAGGAGAGAGAGACAGAAAGAGAGACAGGGAGAGAGAGACAGAGACACCGAGAGAGACAGAGAAACACACACACACACACACACACACACACACACACACACACACACACACACACACACACACACACACACAGAAAGAGACCGAGAAACACACAGAGACAGAGACAGAGGGAGACAGAGACAGAGAGACAGACAGACTGACAGATAGACAGACAGAGGCAGACACACAGAGACAGAGACAGAGAGAGACAGGAAGACAGAGAGAGAGAGAGACAAAGAGGCAGACAGACAGACAGACAGAGGCAGACAGAGAGAGAGAGAGACAGAGAGAAAGAGAGACAGAGGGAGAGCAAGAGAGAAGGAGACAGAGGGAGAAAGACAGAGATAGAGAGACAGAAAGAGACACAGACACAGAGAGACACATAGATACAAAGGAAGAGACAGAGAGACATTGAGAGACACAGAGAGAGACAGAGAGAGCCTGCATGATAAGAAAAAAGTTCTAGAGAACCCCCCTTAGCCAGGACCCCACTTCCTGAGTCAGTCAGTCAAGTCCATCCCTCGACCCAAGCACGTTCCCCATCTGACCGACCCTTCCACCCTATCCTCTTCTGCAGTCTTCTTCTTCTTCTTCTTCTTCTTCTTCTTCTTCAACGAGTTCCTGTCACGGAAAGTTCTGGTGAAAATGAATGCATCAATCTGCTGGTTCGCTCAGGACTGACTGACTGGCTGACTGGCTAAGGGATGAAGGAGGTTAATCTAAAGAGGTCAAGGAAGGTGTGAAAAGTGAGGGAAGCGTTAAGGGTTGGTGAGGGTGGGAGGGGTTGGGTTGGGTGAGGGAGGGGAGCCTGGGGGGCGGGGGGGGGGGGGGGGGGGGGGACGGGGTGGTAGGGATGGAAGTGGTCGTTTCTAGTCAGCCGTGGAATTAACTGTCAGGTTTTGGCTTGATCTCATTCATGACCGACTTTTTTTTTCATTTTTTTTTTTTCAACAAGGTGACTAAGTGCAAAGTGGCGGGAGTTGCTTTTTTTCTCAGCTGTGTCATTTATTTATTTATTTATTTATTTATTCATTCATTCATTTATTCATCTATCTATTTAAGTAGATGCTAACGTGGTGATATCCTTGAGATGGCCTTTAGTGGTCGACGAGGCTCTGAGCACCACAATTTGAATTCAAATTGTTGTGGATTGATTGATTGATTGATTGATTGATCTATTTATGTATTTATGTATTTATTTTTTTATTTATCTATTTATTTATTCATTTATCAATTTTTCTTTTCTTTTTTTTTTCCCCAAGGCCTCACCAAACACGTTGGGTTACTAGCTGCCATCAAGCCAGGCGTCTGATTGCCTGATAATTGTGGTGTAGCGTGTTTTATGATTGAAAAAAAAAAAAAAAAAGTGTAACGACATAAAATTATTATTTCTGCACTATTGTGCAATGGCTTACACATGTGGGTATTTGCAATACTCTCTCTTCTACCGAGCTTTGTATTATAACAAGAAAAAAACTTCGCGATAGGCTGCCCGCGAGCGAGGTGCTTGTGGGCCAAGTGACCAATGTCCAGCCTGTGTCATTGGGTGTCCGACCTCCCAGCATGCATCGCAGCCACATATAATATACTGAGCCTACATTGTGGATTTGTCAGGTCGTAGTGACGCCTCCTCCCCTCCTTTGAGAAAGAAACTGGACTGAACTGAACTGAACTTTTCAGCTGTTCTCCTTCAGATTGATGGAGGGGAGCTTTTTAATATGAATGCCCCAGCAATTATAATTATGGGGAGGGGCGTCTGGAGTCTGAATAATTTACTCACTGATTATCAGAGTTAACAGTTGAACGAATCATCGGTCGTTGATTAAGGTTAATGATTCCTTTCTGTGTTTTCAGTAGGACTGGTTTTGCGGGATGTAATCTAAACTTGACTCCTCAACTGCTCCGTTTTACGAAGTGGAATTTCACAATCAGTCACCGATGTTTGACTGAAGAGAGAGAGAGAGAGAGAGAGAGAGAGAGAGAGACAGAGAGACAGAGACAGAGACAGAGACAGAGGGAGACAGAGACACGGAGACAGAGAGAGACAGAAACAGACACGGAGACACAGAGAGAGAGAGAGAGAGAGTACAAACCACTTTGAAGACATACATTTTATCAGTGCTG
>NC_134898.1:14571786-14574286 GCF_041734735.1 Babylonia areolata | reverse complement strand
TCTCTCTCTCTCCAATCAGTTCAAACATCAGGGTGGAGAAAAGAAAATCCCCCTCACCCCATCCAAGCTTTCACCTGTAAGTATGTGTGTGTGTGTGTGTGCGTGGATGGGGTGAAGGGGGGGGGGGTGGGGGAACATGTGGAAAATGACCATGTCAGAGTCTGCTTAACCCTTGGGGGAGGGGGGAGGGGCGGGGGGGGGGGGGGGGCGGGGGGGG
The DNA here is from genome assembly GCF_041734735.1 of Babylonia areolata. Classification (NCBI taxonomy): domain Eukaryota; kingdom Metazoa; phylum Mollusca; class Gastropoda; order Neogastropoda; family Buccinidae; genus Babylonia; species Babylonia areolata. The sequence continues at coordinate 14,574,069 of NC_134898.1, read as the reverse complement.
GGGGGGGACGAGTGCTACCAGCCGCTGTCCTCTCGGTCTCATCACTCGATTAATAAATTACACGCCCTTCCCAACGTTTGAAGGACAGTTACGCCCATCTTTTGCTGGTCCAGAGACGGACAACAGGTTTTGCAGAATCTGATTAATTAAGAACGCAGTAGTGGATTCAGTGGAGAACGAATTTGGTCAAGGGATAAATATACCGGGCGCATAAACTCTTGAAAGACTCAAACGGGTTGTTCGCCCCAGTTGATTGATACATAAATGGAAGACAGAATGAATCTTTAACATTTCTCCATCCTCGGTGCAAACATATTTCGCAGAAGAGACATTCAAAACAAAAAAAACAAAACAAACAAACAAACAACAACAAAAAACCCAACCGAATTCAAAAGAGGTAATTTTGCGTGGTAATGTTTTTGACATTGTAATCAGCATGATTGAAGGGTAAAGTGATGGGAGTGTCTTTGAAAAAAAAAAAAAAGGTCTTATATTTTCATTTCTTTCCCTTTTTTTTTTCATTTGGCTCCTCATTTATTGATAATTTATATGGAAAAAATCGATAGAAACATTTTGGAAAGCAGCGATAAGAAGAAGAATATGTGGGACAATAAAAGACAAGATATCAGTGTGATTTTAAATCTCGTCTCAAAACTCACCTTTTCCCTCAGCAATAAGTTCAATTGTGGCAGGTCCACTTCCTTTGCGTTAGCTGTGCTTGACTATGTGTGTATACATATGTATGTGTTCATAACTACATGCATGTATATGAATGTGTATTGTGTGTGCGTGTGTTTATGTAAGTTTGTGCCTGCCTATGTGTGCGTATGTGTTAGGGTAGCTGTTAGATACACATGTATGTTAAAATGTATGTATGCAGTGTGTGTGTGTGTGTGTGTGTGTGTGTGTGTGTGTGTGTGTGTGTGTGTGTAGTCACATTTTGGTGTGTGTGTATGTAACATACATATTATGTTTTATGTTAACAAAAGTGTTTTTGTAAAGCACCTAGAGAAGATTTCTGGATAGTGTGCTATATAAGTATCCATTATTATTATTATTATTATTATTATTATTATTATTATTACTATTATTATTATCAATATATTGCACTGAAATGAAGTTTGTTAACAACATTCCATTCCGTTGCTTTTTTCACACAAGTCTTTTTCAGTCCATATCAACTTTTAATTAAAAAAAAAAATGTTCAAAATCACGAAAACAAATGAATTTTCCCACGTCTGTGTCAGTCCTTGCCACAATTAGAATCAAGTTTAAGATACTGATTTCCATCAGGAACTGAAAAGCAGTGTACAGAGGGCCGGACATTCCGGAATAATCGTTTATCTATTTATAGTCTGTTCATTTAATATGATGATATTAGACTGAAAATAAATTACATTATTAATAATAATGACAATAATGATATTATTATTATTTGGATTATCATTTCTATCATCATGATGATGATTGTTATTATTAGTTAGAAATCATTATTTTTGTATATTCAAATGTAAAGGGGCGGTTGAGGCGGAGGGGGGGGTGGGTATGTGGGGGTGGGGGGGGGAGAGAGAGAGAGAGAGAGAGAGAGAGAGAGAGAGAGAAAGAGAGAACAGAATGTGGAAAAGATAGAGTACAAAATGTAAAATGGAGGGGCTGAGTGTCAGTGACTGGAGAAAGAAAAAAAAACACACGATAATATCGAAGGGTGTATGTGTGAGAGGCGGGACGGGTGAAGCGGGATTAGGACAGGAAATTAATCAATAATCAACTGTTGTATGCGCTACTTCTGTATATTATCATTTGAAAAGGGGATGATGTGGGGACTTACAATAAATTCATTATTCCGGATTAAGATCGTTGAGTCTGCTGTAAAATGTTTGTCTGATATGCAGTTACGAGCAGTCTGTCAGACAATGTTTCATGCTGAGAGTCTTTTATTTTGCACGGCACACACCATTGTCATTGATCACCTTTCAAGATAAAAAAAAACAATGTGTCAGATAAAAAAAAAATGACCTGTAAGAAGCCTGCACATGACGGTCTCGTCTTTCCCACAACTTAGGAAGGTATTTCATGATGCCAGAACTTCTTCTTCTTCTTCTTCTTCTTCTACGTTCACTCGTATGCACACGAGTGGGCTTTTACGTGTTTGACCGTTTTTACCCCGCCATGTAGGCAGCCATACTCCGTTTTCGGGGGTGTGCATGCTGGGTATGTTCTTGTTTCCATAACCCACCGAACGCTGACATGGGTTACAGGATCTTTAACGTGCGTATTTGATCT
>NC_134898.1:14556786-14559286 GCF_041734735.1 Babylonia areolata | reverse complement strand
GTTTAATGTCATCAGCTGAAAAGCTCTGGTGACATAGTAGGTACCAATCAGATCAAAGTGGAGCAAAATAGATAAAAAACAAAAACAAACAAACAAAGAGAGAGAGAGAGAGAGAGAGAGAGAGAGAGAGGCCAAACAGAGATTGAGATAAGAGGAGGGGGGATGGTGGGGGGGGGGGGGGGGGGAGGCATGAGGTGCGATGATTCACATCAACACTCCACAGAAAGAAAAACGAAAACAACAACAAAAAACATAAAAAAACAAACAAAAAACGATACAGATTTCAACATTCGAGACAAATAAAATAAAATAAAATAAAATAAAAGACCTCACGAGATCCGACATCTGACATGGGCCCCTCGCATTACAGCCCATCACTCACTTTGACAGACACCGACCCTGACCTTTTCCCCATGATAGTAGACACGCTGCCTCTGGCTAGGCTGGCTAGGCTGGCGAGACTGACAAGACCACCCAGACCTACCCCCATCCCATCCCACCCCTTCACCCCCACCCTCCCACCCCCAACCACCACAGACACACCCTTTGCAAGGGGCTTTCTGACCTAACCCACCAAAGCTTCAACTAACTCGACGACATATATATGTGTGCATTTTAGGTCCGGATTTCACAAGCGATTTTTAGCTACCTGCGGTATAGAGAGAGAACGAACGAACGAACGAACGAACGAAATTGTATTCTAAGAGGGTAAGGGATGAAGCATACAGTGCTTGTGAACATCCAGCTCTTTAGGGTGTGTGTGTGTGTGTGTGTCGGGGGGGGGGGGGGAGTCGAAACATTCACAAGCAACATTATCAATACTTCTAAAAATAAAAAAAATAAAAAATTAAAAAAAAACACCTTCTTTCGGATTTATCCATCATCCACATATCTCAAAATGTAGTGTCCATGGACGTATGTACGACAAAAAAAGCAATTACCAGTGTTCGTCTAATTTACTTACGTGAGAAAAAAAATAAATAAATAAAAAGACGCATTGCCCACATTTCTCATCCGTTTAGAATTAACCCGTTGACTGCGCTGCTGATGAGGAAATACGTTCGTCCGCGAAGGGCTGCCACCTAAATGAGATTAGACTGAGCTCACAGGTCAGGATGTTAACCATCATATTTCATTTGAACTTTTTTTCTCTTACGACTGGATTACTTTTACGCATTTTTTTTTTTATAAATCCCACACCAAATACATCCTTGATAAAGTAAACAAAAAGTAGAGACACCACTTCAAACCCATACACATTGATCTTGTTTCAGCGAAAGGTTCAGCACGAAAGGGGTTAACCAGCCGTTCGACTAATACATCACGTGAATCACCTGATTAACGTTTCGAATCGCTTCCAAGTAAACTAGTCTTCTAATTGCAGCATATTCAGCAAAACAAATCAAAATTAATAAGAAACTAGATAGAAAGCGGCTGATATTATGGAAAGAGACGCCAGTTAGGTGGGGGGTGGGGTGGGGGATGGGGTGGGGGGCGGGGGGGTAAACAACTTTATTCACGGAATGACGGATACGAAACGAAACGAAATGAATATTTATTTCACGATGGGGGTAGGGTAGGGGATTGGGTGGAGTGGAGTGGTTGGCACCAATTTCCTCCTGTTTCTTTTAACTCTTAGTCCTCGTGATTGATGCCAGTAGGATCAACGAACAATTACTGAAATTGTTTAAGGAAAGGGGGGAGGGGGGGTGGGGGGGGGGGCGGATTGAGGTTGGCATCTTCTGAGCAATCCTTCTGCTCCCCTCCCCTCCCTCCCCCCGAACCCCCCACCCCCCCACCCACCCCCCCCACCACACACACACCACATCCCCGCCCTTCATTTCCTCCTTTTTTTTTTTTTTTTTTTTTTTTTTTTTACCATTTCCTCTTTCAGCCAGCAAAGTATTAATTAAACGGCAATTTCACTATGGATCCGTGTCGTTAGAGATATTTGGAGGGGGGTGGGGGTGGGGGAGAAAAGTGAGAAGAGGGAGGGGGGGGGTAAAAAATAACAACAAAAAGCAACAACAACAACAGAATATGGACCTTTTCATCCTGTCAAACAAGGAGAAAGCGAGACAGAGAGAGCGAGAGAGAGACAGAAGAAGAGAGAGAGAGAGAGAGAGGAAATGCGTGCCGCATGCGATTTTGGGAGGACGGGGGGAGGGGGGGGGGGGGAGGGGAGTTTGCTCGGCGTTAACTTTCTGCATGACTGCGTCACCTGAACGATGTTAATCCACGCTTCGGTTAGCAGCGCTGCAAGTGAACCAGCCTTCTCTTTTTAGTACAATACTCAGGAAAGGATACATGAGAATCTTCGCAGCGCAAGTCGAGTGTTGCAGCTGCAGCAGCAAGTTTTTGAGAGGAGAAGGAGGGAGGGGAGGTATGTGTGTGTGTGTGGGGGGGGGGGGAGGGGAGAGGAGGAAGGAAGGAGGGGAAAATTTCATTAGGGTAATTAGTTTATTCACTCCAATCAGCGATGGGGGGGATGTACGGGTCA
>NC_134898.1:14536786-14549286 GCF_041734735.1 Babylonia areolata | reverse complement strand
TGTTTTAACCCGGTGTTCGGTTATCTGTGTGTGTGTGTGTGTGTGTGTGTGTGTGTGTGTGTGTGTGTGTGTGTGTGTCCGTGTGTCTGTGTGTCCGTGGTAAACTTTAACATTGACATTTTCTCTGCAAATACTTTGTCAGTTGACACCAAATTTGGCATAAAAATAGGAAAAAATCAGTTCTTTCCAGTCATCTTGTTTAAAACAATATTGCACTTCTGGGATGGACACACACAAAACAAATTTTTAAGCCTAATTATATGCAAACTGCATTTACTGTTATATTTATATTTTTTGTATTCTCTAAACTTGGCACTTTAACCTCTTATTCTGACACAACAACAAGAGGAGTCAATATTATCATTTTTTGTTCAAACAGGAACTTCTTTTGCTAAGCATGGAATTTTTTTTATTTATTTTGCAAACGTTTTGGTGCAGATAGTAAAAAAAGGGAAATTACTCTGTAATTAATGCTAGGGGACTTAATTTATCACAAGTGAGTCTTGAAGGCCTTGCCTCTTTTTTTTTTTTTTTTTTTTTTTTTTTTTTTTTTTGAATGTAAGGTTCCAGATATCATTCCATCTTTATACTGTGTGATTTTGACACCGCATGATTGCCTTTGCCAGGGATGTTTCATCACTGTATTATTGTTGTTCTGTGTTGCAGGCTCTTAAAGTCAACATGATATCGGAGCTGTTCCATTACTTCTTTACCACTTTGGTAAGTCAGTTTTACTTTGTGTCTACAACCCCCCCCCCCCCTGCCCCCCCCCCCCCCCCCCCCCCCCCTTCCCCCCCCCCCCCTCCCCTCTCTCTCTCTGGGATAGAATACATTCCTAAAAAATAAATTTGGATAAACCCATGTCTCTTTCATTCACGTTACCTTGCTGATGACAAATCAAAATACCAAAATAGTGAAGAATTTATCCACATATTTGTATAAAACCTTTAAGAGGCGTGCTAATGCGGTTCAAAATAAGATAGCTGCTTCTAAATGCTTGCTTATGACACTGCACTGATTTCAGTATCTGTCAACTTAAAAAAAAAATAATAATTGCCTGTACATATAGTATTCTTTGTTCGTTACTACTTCTTCTTCTTCTGCGTTCACTCGAATGCACACGAGTGGGCTTTTACGTGTATGACCGTTTTTACCCCGCCATGTAGGCAGCCATACTCCGTTTTCGGGGGTGTGCATGCTGGGTATGTTCTTGTTTCCATAACCCACCGAACGCTGACATGGATTACAGGATCTTTAACGTGCGTATTTGATCTTCTGCTTGCATATACACACGAAGGGGGTTCAGGCACTAGCAGGTCTGCACATATGTTGACCTGGGAAATCGTAAAAATCTCCACCCTTTACCCACCAGGCGCCGTCACCGTGATTCGAACCCGGGACCCTCAGATTTAAAGTCCAACGCTTTAACCACTCGGCTGTTGCGCCCGTCTGTTCGTTACAAATGTCGTATTTATGTTTGGATCCCCTTCAGAAGGGGCTGTGACCTGTACTGAATAAAACTTTCGTTTCAATTCTCTCTCTCTCTCTCTCTCTCTCTCTCTCTCTCTCTCTCTCTCTCTCTCTCTCTCTCTCTCTCTCTCTCTCTCTCTCTCTCTCTCTCTCTCTTGTGTCATCTATTCAAGTGCTATAATACCCCTTCCCATGCCCACCTCCAGTCCCCTGGTTTTGAATTGTGGTCCATGGCCAAAGTTCATTAAAACAATTTCGTTCGTTCGTTCGTTCTCTCTCTCTCTCTCTCTCTCTCTCTCTCTCTCTCTCTCTCTCTCTCTCTCTCTCTCTCTCTCTCTCTCTCTCTCTCTCTCTCTCTCTCTCTCTCTCTCTCGATATATTTTTGTTTTATTTTTGTATTTTGTATTTCTTTTTATCACAACAGATTTCTCTGTGTGAAATTCGGGCTGCTCTCCCCAGGGAGAGCGCGTCGCTACACTACAGCGCCACCCATTTTGGGGGGGGTTGTTCCTGCGTGCAGTTTTATTTGTTTTTTCCTATCGCAGTCGATTTTTTTTTTCTAAAGAATTTTGCCAGGAACAACCTTTTTGTTGCCGTGGGTTCTTTTACGTGCGCTAAGTGTATGCTGCACAAAGGACCTCGGTTTATCGTCTCATGCGAATGACTAGCGTCCAGATCACCACTCAAGGGTCTAGTGGAGGGGGAGAAAATATCGGCGGCTGAGCCGTGATTCGAACCAGCGCGCTCAGATATATCAAATATGATTTTTATGATTATTGTGATTATTATTATGATGATGATGATGATGGTGGTGATGGTGATGGTGATGATTATCGTCATAATCATTGTCATTCTTCTTGTTTCTTCTTCTTCTTCTTCTTCTTCTTCTTCTTCTTCTTCTTATCATCATCATCATCGTCATTATTATTATTATATTATTATTATTATTATTATTATTATTATTATTATTATTATTATTATTATTATTATTATTATTATCGTCTTACAGGACCTGGGTTTAGTCAAACTGGATGATTTCCGTCACGGTGGGCCCAACATCACGGCCTACCGTCTGATCGACCCGGACAACCCCACTGTGGTCAGCATTCGCACAGAGTGGCTGCTCCTGTCTCAGAGAGGAGTGAACTCCCCGCTCATGGAATATTCTGAAATTGAGGTGAGAACAGTACCCCTCCCCCCCCACCCCCTCCTCCACCCCCCCTCTTGAATAGACACGTAGAATTGCATGGCTAATATATATATATATATATATATATATATATATATATATATATATATATATATATATATATATATATATATATAAGAAACTGGACTTTCAGATGATATAAAAACAGGCTGTTTCTCGGTTTATGGCAGAGGCTCAAATGTTAAGAAGAAGAAGAGGAGGAATAATGATGGAATTACAGTCAATTACATTTCTTAGCCGGATCATATTGATTTTAACCCTTTCACCGCCAGTCAATTTAGAGTACAAAATTCCCTTTTGGTATAAACACAGAAAAGACAGTGGCTAAAAATAGCTGGGGATTCCCCCTGCGATGTATAGAAAATATGGCCTATCCTACCACCGAACATTAAGAGCAGTAGGTTCATGGATAACAGACCAATGAATGGTCACCTTTCAGTGACATGGGTCCTCTACCACGCCTGTGCATAAATGCGAGCTTGGCGATGGCGATGAAAGGGTTAAGCAAATGTAAAAACAAGACAATGAAATCACGGTGAATCAACTCCTTGACTTATAGCCGATCAAAATCCACTTTTGTTTTCAAATTGATAAGTAATGCAATGATGAGGGTATTTCAATTTCTTCTTTCTGATAACATCTTTTTGGGGGGGTTAATTATATATCTGATTGATCCAAGAGTTGCAGGTGCAAGACGACAATGCAGTCATCATAAATATAGACTGTTGCCTATGTACTAAGCAGTGTCGTGCTGTATCTGTCAAAACATGGAAATCAGTTTTGCTTCACGGACTGCTGAACATTGTCTTTGATTATCAACAATTCACTCACCCGTTGTTCGGTCCTGGTTGACCAAACACGAGACTTTTTCTTCTGCTGCGTCCACTCGTATGCACACGAGTGGGCTTTTACGTGTATGACCGTTTTTACCCCGCCATGTAGGCAGCCATACTCCGTTTTCGGGGGTGAGCATGCTGGGTGTGTTCTTGTTTCTATAACCCACCGAACGCTGACATAGATTACAGGATCTTTAACGTGCGTATTTGATCTTCTGCTTGCATATACACACGAAGGGGGTTCAGGCACTAGCAGGTCTGCACATATGTTGACCTGGGAGATCGTAAAAATCTCCACCCTTTACCCACCAGGCGCCGTCACCGTGATTCGAACCCGGGACCCTCAGATTGACAGTCCAACGCTTTAACCACTCGGCTGTTGCGCCCGTCAAACACGAGACAAACGATAATTCTCAGTGGGTAATTTATGTGGTCCATTTAAACGTAGATTTTCCCCCCTATGTCTTGCATTGCAGGAATTGTGAAAAATGACTTGTAGCGTGAAATTCACCTTTCTAATTTCTCCAGTCAAGAGTTTGGCTTGAAATCAAACACGACTAAGAACACGATTCGACCCTTCTCGATTAGACCTGGGAAACGGAAACAGCGGCTCTCGTATCGGTAAAGACTGGATATAATTACCTATCTTGAACGTCTCAGATTCAGGGAGTTACTAGTGTTTCGCAACTTTTAATTCGAAGAATTTTTTTTGATAGAACACGACTCACTTGTCTTTTTCTAGTTTGGAATCCCCCTCCCAAATACCTCCCTGCTCTCTTTTTTTTTTTTTGGGGGGGGGGGGGGGGGGGGGGGGGGGCATCCCTCCCTTCTGGAGGACTGGGATCAGCTAGCCCCTGAGTGAGTGAAGAGCGAAAAGTCTGCTGATAAAAAAAAACAAACCCACATACAGTAGGTGTAATGTTAACTTTGTTTTTCCTCATCTGTATAGTTCTTTATCTTTTCTATACGACAGAATTTCTATCTCCACGCAACCCTCTAGTCGCGGCAGAGTAATGGACATAACGATTGTGGCCGTCAACTGGATGATGATGATGATGATGATGATGACGATGATGATGAATTTTTATTTCATACGGGACAGGGCGCGATAATTATACCCATCTTTAGGTCTCAAAATTGAGAGATTAGCGTACTAGTGTTTCGCGATTTTCATTTGAGGAATTCGTGAGAGAACACGACTTACTGGGTTTTTGTTGTTGTTGTTGTTGTTGTTGTTGTTTTCTTGTTTGGAATCTGTTCTTATTGCTTTCTGTGGGACGCGGCGACAGGGCGCGATAATTATACCCATCTTTAGGTCTCAAAACGGGAGATTACTAGTGTTTCACACCTTTCATATGAGGAATTCTTAAGAGAACACGACTCACTGTTTTTTTTTTCTTGTTTTTTTTTTTTTTCTTTTTTCTTGTTTTTTTTTTTTGTTTTTTTTTGTTTTTTATCTGTTCTTAATGCTTTCTGTGGGACGCGGCGACAGGGCGCGATAATTATACCCATCTTTAGGTCTCAAATTGAGAGATTAGCGTACTAGTGTTTCGCGATTTTCATTTGAGGAATTCTTGAGAGAACACGACTCACTGGTTTGTTTTTCTTTTCTTTTTTTTTTTTTTTTTTTTTTTTTTTTTTTTAATCTGTTCTTAATGCTTTCTGTGGGACGTGGCGACAGGGCGCGATAATTATACCCATCGTTAGGTCTCAAAATTGAGAGATTAGCGTACTAGTGTTTCGCGATTTTCATTTGAGGAATTCGTGAGAGAACACGACTTACTGGGTTTTTTGTTGTTGTTGTTGTTGTTGTTGTTTTCTTGTTTGGAATCTGTTCTTATTGCTTTCTGTGGGACGCGGCGACAGGGCGCGATAATTATACCCATCTTAGGTCTCAAATTGAGAGATTAGCGTACTAGTGTTTCGCGATTTTCATTTGAGGAATATGTGAGAGAACACGACTCACTGGTTTTTTGTTGTTGTTTTTTTTGTTTGGAATCTGTTCTTAATGCTTTCTGTGGGACGCGGCGACAGGGCGCGATAATTATACCCATCTTAGGTCTCAAATTGAGAGATTAGCGTACTAGTGTTTCGCGATTTTCATTTGAGGAATATGTGAGAGAACACGACTCACTGGTTTTTTTTTTTTTGTTTTTTTTGTTTGGAATCTGTTCTTAATGCTTTCTGTGGGACGCGGCGACAGGGCGCTTCCAATGACACAGAAACTCTGATGGTGGGTGATTGGTCTTGTGTGGCTTTTGGATCAGTGTTTGTACGAGTAGTCTGTTTGTTGTTAGTTCTATTTTGATGTCTATTATTTTGTTTTCGAAAAAAAAAAAAAAAAAAAGTTCGGTGTAAGTGAAGCTTGGCTTTGGATCTGTGTTTTTTTATGAGAGTATTCTGTTTTTTGTTAATTTTATTGTTTTATTTGAATGTGTATTTTTTTTTGTTTTCGGGGAAAAAAAAAGTATTTCGGTGTGAGTTTATGTAGGTTTGTGCCTGCCTATGTGTGCGTATGTGTTAGGGTAGCTGTTTGATACACATGTATTGTTAAAATGTATGTATGCAGTGTGTGTGTGTGTGTGTGTGTGTGTGTGTGTTTGTGTATGGGTGTGTGTGTGCATGCGTGCGCGCGCGCGCGGGCGTGTGTATGTGTGTGTGTGTGTGTGTGTGTGTGTAGTCACATTTTGGTGTGTGTATGTAACATAGATGTAATGTTTTATGTTAACAAAGCGTTTTTGTAAAGCACCTAGAGCAGATTTCTGGATAGTGTCCAACATAAGTATCCATTCTTCTTCTTATTATTATTGTTATTATAAAGCTTCATTTCAGTTAGTCACACACCATCGTTGCCAGCTTTCTATATAATCATCTGTGTGTGTGTGTCTGCTATTTTATGTCTCTGTCTTTCTTTTCCCTCTTTGTCTATAGCTTTCCCCTTCTCTCTTTGTCTCTATGTTGTATTACTCTTTTTGCAACAACAGATTTCTCTGTGTGAAATTCAGGCTGCTCTCCCCAGGGAGAACGCGTCGTGGCCACATATTAAAAAATGTATTTGTTCCTGCCTGTAGTGTTTTTTTTTTTGTTTTTTGTTTTTTTTTTCATATCGAAGTGGATTTTTCTACAGAATTTTGCTAGGGACAACCCTTTTGTTACCGTGGGTTCTTTTGCATGCAGCACACGGGACCTCGCTTTATCGTCTCATCCGAATATATATATATATATATATATATATATATATATATATATATATAACACAAATTATATCTTGGCCTTCGTGGCACCACTCCAAGAAAAGAAGGGCAGTCTCTCAAGAGAGAACAATAACAACAACAAATATATGGAAAAGTCCCAGAAAAAAAGATTTGTCCTCCGTTCTTTTCTCCTCACATAATATAATTTTCTATCATGGGGCTTCATAAGGAGAGCGTCTTTTGTGTGTGTGTGTGTGTGTGTGTGTGTGTGTGTGTGTGTGCGTGCGTGCGTGCGTGCGTGTGTGTGTGTGTGTGTGTGTGTGTGTGTGTGTGTGTGTGTGTGTGTGTGTGTTCGTGTGAGTATGCGTATGTATCATTCTCTTCTCTCTCTCTCTCTCTCTCTCTCTCTCTCTCTCTCTCTCTCTCTCTCTCTCTCTCTCTCTCTCTCTCTCTGTATGTCTGTCTCTCTCCCTCTCTGCATCTCCCTCTCTGTCTCGCTCTGTCTGCTTCTCTCTCTATCTGCCCTCTCTCTCCCTCTCCCTCTCCCTCTCCCTCTCTCTCTCTCTCTCTCTCTCTCTCTCTCTCTCTCTCTCTCTCTCTCTCTCTCTCCGTGCTAAGGTTTCTGTTTCGCTCTCTCCTTCCCCCAATCTCCATGGTTTGGGTGCTGGATCTGAGTGTGCGTGTGTGTGTGCTCTTGCAGGTGTTCAACCTTATGAGCATGTGTGCATGTTCGTGCATTATGGTGTGAGTGCGCGCGCGCGCGCGTTTGTGTGTGTGTGTGTGTGTGTGTGTGTGTGTGTCCGCGTCTGTCTCTGTGTCTGTATGGAAACATGTCAAGTAAGGTTTCCTTTGAATCAAACGAGCGAACACAGCAGTAAGGTAGCGAACCAAATGCAGGAAGCAACAAACCAAATCGCTTCCCCCCATCCCCCCTAGCTCCCCTCCTCCCCCACGCTCCCCCTCACCCCCCCCCCCGCCCCCCCCCCTCCCCTCGCCCGCTTCACGGCCCATCCCTCCCCGACCCCCCATAAAAAAAAATAAATAAAAGGATGGCCTCAAGCTTTCTCCATAAAACATACTTTCCGCTCCCGTGAGAAGCTAGGCAATTAGCTTACCTCATTAAGTGGACAGAGAGTCTTTTTCGTCATCAGCAGTTTATTTTTCATCAGCACATTGCTGATAGATGTTGGTAGGGGGTGTGGAAGTTAATTGATGTTTTTTGTTTGGTTGGTTGGGTTTTTTTTTTTTGTTTTGTTTTTTTGTTTTTTTTTTTTTTTTTTGCTACATCACGTGGATTGTATTCAGTGTAACTTTTTTTTGTTTTTGTTTTTGATTGACATGGTTGCCATTGATGCGCGTGCAGTATGTGTGTGTGTGTGTGTGTGTGTGTGTGTGTGTGTGTGTGTGTGTCTGTCTGTCTGTCTGTCTGTCTGTGTCTCTGTCTCTCTCTCTGTCTCTGTCTCTGTCTGTGTGTGTGTGTGTGCCTGTGTCTCTGTGTGTGTGTGTGTGTGTCTGTGTGTTTCTGTGTCTCTGTGTGTGTGTGTGTCTGTGTGTGTGTGTATGTCTGTGTGTCTGTGTGTTTCTGTGTCTGTGTGTGCTTTTTGACTCTCCTCGTTGCCTGCAGTGCTGCTTTCGTCGTTTTTATTTTCTACATTATTATCTCAGCTGATAGCTGAACTTATTATTTTATTTTATTTTTTACTCGCTGTTGACGGCCACTATTGCATGTAGTTCATTGTTGTAGTTTTTTGTTTGTTTGTTGTTGTTTGTTTGTGTTTTTTTTATTTTTTTTGCTATATTATTTTTGTGTGTGTGTGTGTGTGTGTGCTACATCACATGGATTGTATTCAATGTAACTTTTTTTTGTTTTTCATTGACATGGTTGCCATTGATGCGTGTGTGTGTGTGTGTGTGTGTGTGTGTGTGTGTGTGTGTCTGTCTGTCTGTCTGTCTGTCTGTCTCTCTCTCTCTCTCTCTCTCTCTCTCTCTCTCTCTGTATGCGTGTGTGTGTCTGTGTGTGTCAGTGTGTCTGTCTGTCTGTCTGTCTGTCTGTCTGTCTCTCTCTCTCTCTGTCTGTGTGTCTGTGTGTGCTTTTTGTCTCCCCTCATTGCTTGCAGTGCTACTTTCGTCTTTTTTTTATATATTCTACATTCTTATCTCAGCTGATAGCTGAACTTATTTTGTTTTTTAACTCGCTGTTGACAGCCACTGTTGCATGTAGTTCATTGTTGTAGTTTTTTTTTTTTTTTTTTTTTTTTTTTTTTTTTATCACGTGGATTGTATTCAATGTAGTTTTTTTTTGTTTTTGATTGACATGGTTGCCATTGATGCGCGTGCAGTGTGTGTGTGTGTGTGTGTGTGTGTGTGTGTGTGTGTGTCTGTGTGTCTGTGTGTGTCTGTGTGTGTGTCTGTGTCTGTCTGTCTGTCTGTCTACTCTCTCACTCTCTCTAGCTCTCTCTCTCTCTCTGTATGCGTGTGTGTGTCTGTGTGTCTGTGTGTGTCAGTGTGTCTGTCTGTCTGTCTGTCTCTCTCTCTCTGTCTGTGTGTCTGTGTGTGCTTTTTGTCTCCCCTCATTGCTTGCAGTGTTGCTTTCGTCTTTTATTTTCTACATTATTATCTCAGCTGATAGCTGAACTTATTTTGTTTTTTTAACTCGCTGTTGACAGCCACTGTTGCATGTAGTTCATTGTTGTAGTTTTTATTATCTTTTATTTTTGTTTTGTTTTGGTTTGTTTTAATTGTTTGCTTCTTTTTTTTTTCATGATTGTTGTTGGTGCTCTCTACATTCAGTCTAGCGTTTATTACTTTTTTTTTTGTTCTGTTGTTGTTGTTGTAGTTGTTTCTCTTGTTTTATGTAATGAGTCAGTGACTCTTGTTGCTCGGGGACATGTCCTTGCGCTTTGTTTTGTTTTGTTTGTTTTGTTTTCCTTTAAATATAATTACATCATTGGATGGGAATAACTAACGTTTCATGATGTAATAGTGGAAGTAGTAGTTGTTTTTTTTAGTAAGCAGCAGCAGTAGCGTAATGCTGCAGTAGCAACAACAGCGGCAGCAGTAGTAGTAGTAGTAGCAGCAGTAGTCGTCGTCGTCGTCGTAGTAGCAGCAGCAGCAGTAGTAGTAGTAGTAGTAGTAGTAGTAGTAACAGCAGCAGCCTTTGCATTCTTTACAAACAATAAAGATGTCGTCAAGCTTGTCAACTTATTTTTGACCTGCATGGTTGTATGACCTGTCGTTATTTTCTTTTCATATTTTGCATATTAGCAGTCGTGTTGGATGCTTTTGTTTTGCTTTTTATTTTTTTTATTTTATTTTTTTTTACCTCATGTCAGTAGTAAAAATTGTTGAATTAATGAAAGGTGCCTGGTTATGTTCAACTTAGTAATTTGGTGAATGTGAGAGTTTTGCTGTTTCTGCTACTGATGTCTCTTCTTCTTCTTCTTCTACTACTACGACTACTACTACGACTCCTCCTCCTCCTCCTTCTTCTTCTTCTTCTTCTTCTTCTTCTTCTTCTTCTTCTTCTTCTTCTTCTTCTTCTTCTTCTTCTTCTTCTCTTCTTCCTCCTCCTCCTCCACCTCCATCCTTTCTCTTTTCTCTCCTGAGACGGTATTCATTTTTGTATTTACGGGGTTTTTTTTGGTTTTGTTTTGTTTTTCTTTATCCCCCCCTCCTCCCTCCCCTCTCTCTCCCCCCACCCCCCTCTCTCTCTCTCTCTCTCTCTCTGTGTGTTCTAAACATGTATGTTCATACCTTACGTTGTTACGTCCGCAAGCTTTGTATTGTATTACTTTTTTTTTGTTTTTTGTCACAAATGATTTCTCTGTGTGAAATTCGGGCTGCTCTCCCTAGGGAGAGCATGTCGCTACACTGAGAGGTCACCCCCCTCACCCCCCACACCTTTTTTTTTTTTTCCTGCATGCGTTTTTTGTTTTTTTTTTTTTTTTTTTGTTTTGTGTTTGTGTGTGTGTGTGTGTGTGTGTGTGTGTGTGTGTGTGTGTGTGTTTTGTTGTTTTGGGTTTTTTCTATCGAAGTGGATTTTTCTACAGAAATTTGTCAGGGACAACCCTTTTGTTGCCGTGGGTTCTTTTACGTGCGCTAAGTGCATGCTGCACACGGGACCTCGCTTTATCGTCTCATCCGAATGACTAGCGTCCAGACCGCCACTGAAGGTCTACTGGAGGGAGAGAAAATACTGGCGACTGTGCCGTGATTCGAAGCAGCGCGCTCAGATTATCTCGCTTCCTAGGCGGACGAGTTACCTCTAGGCCATCACTCCACATCTACGCTTTCCTCCTCCTCCTCCTCCTCCTCCTCTTTCGCCTCCTCCATTTTTGCTGTGTTCTCTTCTGGGAAGGTGTTTATTTTTGTATTTACGTTTTTTTCCTCTTTTATTTTTGTTTCTTTATTACTTTTTTTTCTCTCTCTTTAGTTTTGAAAACAAATGTATGTTCAGACCTTACGATGTTGAGTCCTCAGGGCTTTCCTTGGTATCCTTGACACTAAAACTGAAACTGCTCATACAATAAAAATTTTAAAAAATTATGTTCACACCTTACGAGGTTAAGTCTGCACGCTTTCATTCATTTGGTACCTTGAGACTGACAAAAACTGAATCTGTTCATGCTGCAATGAAAATGTATGTTCATACCTTACGAGATTAAGGCCGCAAGGCTTTCCTTGGTATCCTTGACACTTAAAACTGAAACTGTTCTACACAATGAAAATGTATGTTCAGACCTTACGAGGTTAAGTCTGCACGCTTTCATTCATTTGGTACCTTGAGACTGACTGAAACTGAAACTGTTCATACAATGAAAATTATGTTCATACCTTATGAGTTGAAGTCTGCAAGGCTCTTCCTTGGTACCATTGATACTAAATATGAAACTGTTCATACAATGAAAATGTTATGTTCAGACCTTACGAGGTTAAGTCTGCATGCTTTCATTTATTTCGTACCTTGAGACTGACTAAAACTGAAACTGTTCACACAATGAAAATGTATGTTCATACATTACGAGTTGAAGTCTGCAAGGCTTTCCTTGGTATCCTTGACAACTAACACACTGAAACTGTTCATACAATGAAAATGTATTTGTATTTCTCTTTTTATCACAAGAGGTTTCTCTGTGTGAAATTCGGGCTGCTTTCCCCAGGGAGAGCGCGTCGCTACACTACAGCGCCACCCTTTTTAAAATGTATTTTTTCCTGCTTGCAGTTTTATTTGTTTTTCCCATCGAAGTGGATTTTTCTACAGAGTTTTGCCAGGAACAACCCTTTTGTTGCCGTGGGTTCTTTTACGTGCGCTAAGTGCAAATGTATGTTCATACCTTACGAGATTAAGGCCACAAGGCTTTCCTTGGTACCATTGACACTAAATATGAAACTGTTCATACAATGAAAATGCTATGTGCAGACCTCACGAGGTTAAGTCTGCATGCTTTCATTCATTTGGTACCTTGAGACTGACTAAAACTGAAACTGTTCATACAATGAATATGTAAGTTCATACATTACGAGGTGACGCCTGCAAGGCTTTCCTTGGTATCCTTGACAACTAACTAAAACTGAAACTGTTCACGCAATGAAACTGTCTGTTCATTACCATACAAGGTTACGTCCACACCCTTTCCGTCAGTGGGTACCTTGACCACTAACTAACAAACACTGAAACTTGTCTGTACAACCCTTTTGACGCGCAGACGGAGACGGCCTTGGCCTACGACGCTTTCTTCCTGTTTGCACGTGCCCTGCACGAGTACTCCAAGGCCCAGGATGTCAGCACCA